>NC_133896.1:221191908-221491908 GCF_964199755.1 Larus michahellis
TCGTGGCAGTGGTGTTGGCCACACAACCCTTGGGTGCTGTTTGATTATGCCGGATGTCACTAAGAGAAGTGGTCGCTATAAAATTCTGTCTCATCTTCATGTCAGACAGGGGCTCCATGGCTCCGGATGAGAGACGGGCAGGGATGGCCAACTCCACGAGCGATCCAGAGACCAACGAAAACATGGAAGATCCGACAGAAGGCCTGAAGGAACTCTGCGAGAGCCCCGGAGAGCAGAAGAGTGAGAAGGCTCCGCTGCATTCACGCCCAGAACGGCAGCCCCAGCTTATCTGTAGACTGAAGAAAAAACCAGACCGTGTGCGCAAACACTGCCGAGACCTGGAGCAGCTCAACGTGGACCTGGAGAAACTGAGAACAGAAGATGCTCTGAAAGAGAAAACCCAGACCCAACTGATTCAGCAGTTGGAGGAACGCTTCATGGATCTGGCCAACAACCATGGAAAACGGATCCAGTCCAAGAAGGAACTCAGGAAATGGCATATGCAGCTGTTGGAGGAGAATAAGCGCCTGCAGCAGGAGAACAAAGTGCTCTTCAGCCAGACTGTGTGGGACAAGGAAGCTGAAGTGCTCCAGCTCCGTGCCCCGGCCAGAAAGCTCTCGCAGCAGTTAGACTCCCTACAGGAGAAATGTGCTTCCATGAGCTGCAGAGCACAGGAGCGAGAAAAGGAGCTGCTGGAAGCTCAGAGCCAGCAAGCGAGTGCCTACGCCTGGGAAGTCAAATCACTAAAAAACCAGCTGCAACACCTGCAGGAGAAACACCAACACACTGTCGCACAGCGAGAGCACGCAGCGAGTCGGCGGCGGGCTGAGGACAGCGAGCTGCAGGCCAAGCTGGAGAGAGTGAACGAGGAGAAAGAGCGACTACTGGACCTGGCCATGAAGCAGGGCAAAGCTCTGCAAGGTGTGCAACGGGAAATGGAGCAGCTGGGGAAGAAGCTGGAGATGGCCAAGAGACCAGGCAGAGAGCAGGAAAGCATCTCGCGAAAGAGGCAGCAGCGGTGGAGAATGATCTGAAGGTCCAAGAGCTCCAACGACACCTCAAAAGCAGCCAGCAGGCATACGACAAACTCTAGCTGCAGTTCGATGCGTACAGAAAGCACAGTACGGAGTTACTAAAGAAAAAGAGCTGAATGTCAAACTGCGTCATTTGAGTATGTAACTGCAGCTTTCTCCTCCGTTCTCGTCTTGGCACGTGCCTTTACCGTAACACACCACTGCGTTCTGTTCCTTTCCGTGAGACCATCTTCTGACTTCCCTGTAATGTACTCGCCACCTTAAATCCTCCTCAAAGGACTGTTCTCTGGCCTTGTCTTTTTGTTACACTTCTACATAAGTAAGAGCTCTCTGCATTGTGAAATCTGAATGGGGACTGTTGAACTAGTCAAACCTGTGGCTGAAAGATTACAGAATCACAGAATCACAGAAACCTCAGTGTTGGAAGGGAGCTCTAGAGATCGTCTAGTCCAGCTCCCCCGCTAAAGCAGGATTGCCCAGAGCACGTCACTCAGGGCTGCAGCCAGGCGGGTCTTGAAAATCTCCAGAGAAGGGGACTCCACACCCTCCCTGGGCAGCCTGTTCCAGGGCTCTGTCACCCTCACTGCAGAGACGTTTTTCCATGTATTTGAAGGGAAATTCCTGTGTTCCAACCTGTGCCCATTGCCCCTCGTCCTGTCACTGGGAACCAATGAAAAGAGTCTGGCACCATCCTCCTTCAACCCACCCTTTAGATACTCGCATGCCATAATAAGGTCTCCCCTCAGCCTTCTCTTCTCCAGGCTAAAGAGTCCCAGCTCTCTCAGCCTTTCCTCATGAGGGAGATGCTCCAGTCCCTCAATCATCTTGGTTGCCCTACGCTGGACCCGCTCCAGCAGTTCCCTGTCCCTCTTGAACTGGGGAGCCCAGAACTGGATGCAGTATTCCAGGAGTGTCCTCACCAGTGCAGAGTAGAGGGGGAGAATGACCTCCCTTGACCTGCTGGCCACACTCTTCCCTATGCAGCCCAGGATTCCACTGGCCTTTTTGGCAACAAGGGCACATTGTTGGGTGATTAGGGTGGAAAATGTAAAATATGAATTTGATTTATTCGGTCCTAGTCTGTGCCATATCACGGATCTTCATTTTTTACAGTTAAAAGCACATTATTTTCCAAGATGGACCAAAGCTCCAACCCTTAGCCGTTTGCTTTTGATTCTCCCTTGAAGTTCAGCAGAGGTTGGGCATGGAAGAGGTAACACCGTGGCTCCAAGAAAGAAATCCCACCTCGCAACGTCTGTCGTAAACAGTCATGATCAGCAGCTTACCAGGTCAGAACAGTCCTACCATTACAACACCTGACGCTCAAGCAAATTATTGTGGATAGCTTTCTAGTGGCCTTGTGCACTTTACCGTTGTTTTAGTCTTATGTAATGTCACAGCATTATTTATATCCCTGTTCAGCTCAAAGTCACCCAAAGACCTGTCCATTTATTTTAATAGTCTTTGAAACAGGTTGTGGTTCTAGAGGTTCTGCCCGTTTAAGCGTTCTCTGGTTTTTAGCTATTTATTTTCTGTGGAGAAAAGAGCAGTGCTGCACAAAACGCAAGGGTGTACGTCTGGCAGGTTTTGACAAAAAAATCTTCCCCTTTCCTGTCAGCGCTCTCTCTTGCCTCTCGCCCAGCCAAGGAGGAGGTGTTTGAATGCCGAGTTTCAGCTCCTGCTCTTTAGTTCTCCAACACAAATCCACCAGAGAAGCACAGAATCATTTAGGTCGGAAAAGGCTCCGGCGGAGCGAGCCCCTCGGGCGCCGTCTGGCCGCTCGCCGGCGCGGGGCAGGCCCCGAGAGGGCGGGATGGCGGCGGGGAAGGGGATCCGGGGCCGGCGCGGCCCAAACAGCAGCAGCCGCCGCGGCGGGAGGCGGGCGCCTTGGAGCCGCGGCGGCAGGAGAAGGAAGCGGAGGCGCCCGGCGGTCCGCTGGAGGTGTGGGAGCAAGAGGACTGGTTCCCGGGGCTGGAGCTGGGAGATCTGCTGGAGGCGGCCCGGCCGGACTGGGACGTGGACGCCGAGCTGAGCGGCTGCTTCTGTGGGGAACCGGAGCCGCTGCCCCCGCCGGGCCAGGGCCAGGGCCAGAGGCCGGCGGCGGCCGGGCGGCGGAGCGGCGGGGCTGGGAGCCGGCTGAAGGCGGCGGCGGCGGCGCGGCTGAACCGGCTGAAGAAGAAGCAGTACGTGCTGGGGCTGGAGAGCCGCCTGCAGGGCCTGGCTGCCGAGAACCGGCAGCTGCGGGACCGCAACCGCGGCCTGAGCCGCCGCCTGCGAGAGCTGGAGCGGGAGAGCAGCTACCTGCGGGCCGTGCTGGCTAACCAGAGCGCTCTGGGGCAGCTCCTCAGCCGCTTAGCCGGGATCCGCGGCGGCGGGCTGCAGCTCAGCAGCAGCCTCTTCAGGGACACGGGCAGCCCCCGCCGGCATCGCCACCACCATCTCCATCCCGCCGGCGAGAGCAGCGACCACGACTACGCCCTGCCCAGCTCCCGGCCTGCCAGCCTGGAGGAGGCGGCGGTGGTGAGGGAGACGGAGGAGGAGTGGGCGGCCCCCGGCGGGATCTGCCTCCACGTGGACCGGGATCAGGTGTCGGTGGAGTTCTGCTCCATCTGTGCTCGGCGAGCAGCGGCCTCCTTCAAAATGTAGGGTCAAGTACCTGCTGCAAGTACTCGTGGGGTTCTGGCCCCTAAGGGGCCTCGCGTCGTGGCGGAGGAAGCAGGCGATGGTGCGGAGGAAAAGAATAAATACGGTGGTGATGGGGTGGTGTTGGGGGAGATGCAGAGGAGGGGAACCTGGCACCCAAGTGGCCGGGGTAACAAGAAAAATAATCTCTCTCTCTTGAACGGCACGTTGGGAGCCAGGTGGTGGCCTTGGTTAAAGGCCGTGTAAATGTGGCGTGTGGACGGTAGTGGTCTGAGCCGGTTTGGCCTAAGAGTCGTGCAAAGCTGTGTGCAGCAGTGCGATAGTTATCGTGCAAACTGACACGCGCGTATACACGCAGAGGTGCCGCCAGAGCCCATTCGCAGCACTTTGGGTGAAAAGATCGTGCCGACCTGACGCGTGAAGGTGTGCTCGGTTCCGCCTCGCAGTTGCCAGTAAAGATAACGCTGACTACCTGGTCTTGAGTCAGATAATGTCTAGCCTGCTTATCCTGAGGAGCCGAAAATGCTTGCTTAGAAAACCAAACCAAAAACTTCCTTAAGACATCGTCCCTGGACAGACTTAAGAAAATCGTAGTGATCGGCAAAAGAAAGCATGCGTATAAAATTGTACTGCATCTCAGTTATACATTACTATTAAAACCTCTCTGACAGTTTCTCTTTTAGGTGCTTGCCCTGCCAGGCTCCGTTGTGTAGGGGTTAAAGAACAGTCGTTTTCCACCTCGCAACCTGGTAAGGATCAATATATTCCCATAATGCGGTATCAGACAGCTTGCTTTGCTTATGCCAGTCTTGTAACGACTGGTTCAGGAAATGATTTCTCTGGTCCTTGGCCTACTCTGCCAAAACGTTTCTAGCTCTGGATGATAACGAATAGGAAAAATTAGAATCACACTGGAACAGGTTGCCCAGAGAAGCTGTGGCTGCCCCATCCCCGGAGGGGTTCAAGGCCAGGCTGGACGGGGCTTGGAGCAGCCTGGGCTGGTGGGAGGTGTCCCTGCCCAGGGCAGGGGGTGGAACCAGATGATCTTTAAGGTCCCTTCCAACCCAGACCATTCTGTGATTCGACGTTACCTTCGTTATGATCCAGCTCCTCAAAGGACAGCAATGGAAAACATGTGAAATACATGGGGTCTAGGGAAGTCAAAAACTCCCCACGTATAAAATACGCTGATGCTGTTGGTAACATTGCAAAGCTGTCTGTGCTACTGAATGACTGTTGTCAATACCGAGCAGGTCCGAAACCTGATCAGAATCAAGAGAGGAAAGAAAATGCAGCAGGAAGTGAGTAATAGGATTCTTCCAGCAGACAACGGAGAGACTTCTCCACTGATATTTAAACTAATGTGCTAAGAATCCTTTTTTATTTAACAACTAACAAGTTATACATCTGAACTAGATACTTGCTCAGTGGCGAAACTGCATCTAACTGCGTACTGGCAATGACTGATACCTTGAGCATTATTTGAGCTTCGGCAGCAAAAGCGTTGCAAAAGCTTAACTCAGTGCCTTGCAAACAATCCCGTCGTGTGTGCAGCCTTTCATTTCATGCAATAGATACGTGCCCCTCTGGCTGGCTCTTTGTTGCCAAATCATTCTCTTCGTACAATATTCGGTATCGGGGCACTTCACAATGTGTATCCAGTCCGAAGATACAGAGCTTTAGTGCATTATTAGATAGAGGTGGGGTTAGAGCATGGAAAATGCGGAGAATCGTGGCCTTACTGCAAACCGGATTTTTGCAGGGCTGGCTTGTGCGATTAAACTGGGTACGGTGAAAGAGCATAGAAGTGAACTTCAGTGGAAGTATATAAAAGTTGAAGAGATGAGCTGCAATGAAGTGCATCATTAATGAGATCTGCATCTTATAATTAACTAGGAATACTTGAAACTGCCTTGTTCGGGTCTACAAATTGCTTGATTTACAGGCATGTTCCTACCGCAATGATTTAGACTGGGTAAATAAAAGAACCGAATTTGGCTTGTACACTAACTCCGTACCGGGAACCTTATGATGAGACTCGTGTCAGCGACGGTATGGTTAGTGCATGAGTCCACTTATCCTTGTTCTAGGAATAAAATCGAGAAGGTAAAGTGAAAGTGTTTTCTTCATCACATTTGATGAGAACGTGCTTGCAGCACCCAGGCTTATGCATCATGTCAGGCAACGTAAACACTTCTGCTCCTGCCAGACAAAGTCCTTTGGCCAGTGTTACAGGAGATGGCGGAGTAGATTATCCTTCCTAAGGGTAGCTTCTCCGAGTCCTGTGGGTGGGGGAATCTTGCATCCAAGTTGTAAAGCGGTTGTGCATGTGCATGTATTTCATCTGAAGTTTGTTTCTAACCGTTGTCCTGAATGGAATGTTGATGTACAGACTTATTTTTGAAACCTTTTGCATTGCTGCTCTTCAGTTTCTGCAGTGCCTTCACAGCCCGGTAGGCCGTTTTCCAATCCTGAAAAACTCAAAGGACTGAGCAAGTCAGTACCATCATTCCTACAGGAAGAGGCAAGTTCCGTCTCTTAAATATTGTAACTAAACTTTGCGATTACTGTGGTGTTACGCATTTGCCAAGTAGTGCTTTCCAGGGTCTGCCAAGTCAGTCTGCTGTTGGACCATGGCATGGAGTTGAGCTTGTGGTGTAACGATCAGGAGATGATCCCAACCAACCTGTGGCTGATTAACCTTGCAGAAGCTTTAGTCTAGTAATTAGAGGTTTATTTTTATTGTACGGCTAAACATACAGAGCGTGTTCTACCTAGGAGATTGAAGCACAGCAAGTGCTTGCTGTTATTCCCAAAGGCGCGCTCTATCCTTAAGCTAAAAGATCTTTTTTTATCTTCAGCACAATTAAATTAATTTTTAGCTCCAGCCAATTAAAAAGCGTACTTGCGTGGGTTTTGAATGAAAAGGAAGAGGGAGCCCTGTAACTTTTTCGCAGGTGGGATACGACAGGGAGATGATGCTTTCTGTAAGAGCTGGCGTAGGGAGATGCCAAAGCACGCACGGGAAGTGAAGCATCGATTCTTTAGGACAGAGACAGCACGGAGACACGACGGGGATGTCAGCGCATAACCTGAGAACGGCCACGTACAGCAAAGCTGCAGTTCCCTGATGCAAACGCAGGGCCCTGCTTGTGCTCTTGCAAGAAGGGCTTTTTGCAAGAGCCGTTCGCTGCATCCAGTGCTGTTCTGCTGTGCCTCGTACCTTCCAGCCGCCTTAAAGACAGGGGCTACAGAATTGCCGGTATTTGCTACATAACAGAAAGGGACTGGGAAAAGACCCGAGCGTTATTGCCGCTTGTGTAAGTTTCTGCGTGAGGGAGTGAAGTAGAGAAGTTGTTTAATTGTCCTAATCAAGTTAACTTTGTACTTTTTCATGGCTATTTGAGATTTAAAACCACACAAAAAATCTGGTTGCATTACTGCTTTAAAAAATTTTCAGTGTAGGCTTTCCATCGTAAAAATTCCCTTTCAACTCTTTTTTTTTTTTTAAGTGCATGAGCTAACTTAAGAAATATTAATTACTCGTGTTGCACTACGAGGGGATTTAAATCCAGGTTTTCACTTAGACTTCATCGCTAATCTTTTTCTTGATATTTTCAAAAGGCCTGTTGTCCTAAACTCTTAGTCTCTGCTTTCTGCAAGGAAGATCAGCTGAAGAGATATGCAAGTAATACTTCAAGGATCTGATCGCAGGCAATCTCCAGCTCTACAGCATCCTGTCACTTTATTTCTTCTACCTCAGTGCAACAAACACAGCCAAATTCTTTGTAGGAAACTTGACCTAACACCTTTGCTTCCTTTTGTTAACCTGCTTGCTGAGAAGCTTGTATAATAGTGTCCGTTACGTTATTGCAGCTAAAGGGACGCAGTTGATTTCTTTACTCTCTGAATTCCGAGCCTAACTCCTACCCTAATCTCGAAGTATCCGGTGAAATGCCGATGCCTGTCAATTTTTTCTCCTCTTGTATGACGCAGGTGAGCGGCAGCCTAATGAGCATCTATAGTGCAGACTTTGGCAACGTGGACGTGAAGGGCAACATTCAGTTTGCTATTGATTACGTAGAACAGCTGAACGAGCTCCACATCTTTATTTGCCAGTGTAAAGACTTGGCAGTGGCAGACGTTAAGCGACAGCGTTCGGACCCGTAAGTACAGAGAACATATTGATTTCCTAAGGGAAGTCTTGCTTTTAACGGGAAAATGAAAACTGATGGGGGTGGTTTTTTTTGTTTGTTTGTTTTTTTTCCCCGATCTCTATAACCTGTTGGAGTAAACAACCCAATAAGTAGCTGAAGAGGCTCTAACGTGCTTTACGTGGTTTTCCACTCTGAACTGAATATAGAATTGCCACTGTAAATTGGTGCATATATTAGCATGGGAAGGGTGGAAAATGTAAAATATGAATTTGCTTTATTCGGTGCTAGTCTGTGCCATATCACAGATTTTCATTTTTTACAGTTAAAAGCACATTAAAACCCGTCCCGTTTTACTTGCATTTATAAGACCAGATCTGTAGGAGAAAATAAAGGCAGAGGAAAAGGATCGCTTAAGTCATTATTTACAGCTTTATCACTTACAGGCTTTTTACCTAAATATAATAATACTTCTTGTAGCTCCAACCACAGCGCTTTGAGAAGGAATAATTAGCAATGCTAGTAATCAGCAAATTAATAGGCTTGCATAAATATACTGTATATCACTATAACTTTATCACTTATAACTTTATCAGTATAAAATTCTGTCTCATCTTCATGTGAGACAGGGGCTCCATGGCTCCGGATGAGAGACGGGCAGCGATGGCCAACTCCACGAGCGATCCAGAGACCGACGAAGACATGGAAGATCTGACAGAAGGCCTGAAGGAACTCTGCGAGAGCCCCGGAGAGGAGAAGAGTGAGAAGGCTCCGCTGCATTCACGCCTAGAACGGCAGCACCAGCTTATCTGTAGACTGAAGAAAAAACCAGACTGTGTGCGCAAACACTGCCGAGACCTGGAGCAGCTCAACGTGGACCTGGAGAAACTGAGAACAGAAGATGCTCTGAAAGAGAAAACCCAGACCCAACTGATTCAGCAGTTGGAGGAACGCTTCATGGATCTGGCCAACGACCATGAAAAACGGATCCAGTCCAAGAAGGAACTCAGGAAATGGCATATGCAGCTGTTGGAGGAGAATAAGCGCCTGCAGCAGGAGAACAAAGTGCTCTTCAGCCAGACTGTGTGGGACAAGGAAGCTGAAGTGCTCCAGCTCCGTGCCCGGGCCAGAAAGCTCTCGCAGCAGTTAGAGTCCCTACAGGAGAAATGTGCTTCCACGAGCTGCAGAGCACAGGAGCGAGAAAAGGAGCTGCTGGAAGCTCAGAGCCAGCAAGCGAGTGCCTACGCCTGGGAAGTCAAATCACTAAAAAACCAGCTGCAACACCTGCAGGAGAAGCACCAACACACTGTCGCACAGTGAAGGCACGCAGTGAGTCGGCGGCGGGCTGAGGACAGCGAGCTGCAGGCCAAGCTGGAGAGAGTGAACGAGGAGAAAGAGCGACTACTGGACCT
Organism: Larus michahellis; assembly: GCF_964199755.1. Taxonomy (NCBI): domain Eukaryota; kingdom Metazoa; phylum Chordata; class Aves; order Charadriiformes; family Laridae; genus Larus; species Larus michahellis. The sequence goes on from NC_133896.1 coordinate 221,201,152, forward strand.
GGCCATGAAGCAGGGCAAAGCTCTGCAAGGTGTGCAACGGGAAATGGAGCAGCTGGGGAAGAAGCTGGAGATGGCCAAGAGACCAGGCAGAGAGCAGGAAAGCATCTCGCGAAAGAGGCAGCAGCGGTGGAGAATGATCTGAAGGTCCAAGAGCTCCAACGACAGCTCAAAAGCAGCCAGCAGGCATACGACAAACTCTAGCTGCAGTTCGATGCGTACAGAAAGCACAGTACGGAGTTACTAAAGAAAAAGCGCTGAATGTCAAACTGCGTCATTTGAGTATGTAACTGCAGCTTTCTCCTCCGTTCTCATCTTGGCACGTGCCTTTACCGTAACACACCACTGCGTTCTGTTCCTTTCCGTGAGACCATCTTCTGACTTCCCTGTAATGTACTCGCCACCTTAAATCCTCCTCAAAGGACTGTTCTCTGGCCTTGTCTTTTTGTTACACTTCTACATAAGTAAGAGCTCTCTGCATTGTGAAATCTGAATGGGGACTGTTGAACTAGTCAAACCTGTGGCTGAAAGATTACAGAATCACAGAATCACAGAAACCTCAGTGTTGGAAGGGAGCTCTAGAGATCGTCTAGTCCAGCTCCCCCGCTAAAGCAGGATTGCCCAGAGCACGTCACTCAGGGCTGCAGCCAGGCGGGTCTTGAAAATCTCCAGAGAAGGGGACTCCACACCCTCCCTGGGCAGCCTGTTCCAGGGCTCTGTCACCCTCACTGCAGAGACGTTTTTCCATGTATTTGAAGGGAAATTCCTGTGTTCCAACCTGTGCCCATTGCCCCTCGTCCTGTCACTGGGAACCAATGAAAAGAGTCTGGCACCATCCTCCTTCAACCCACCCTTTAGATACTCGCATGCCATAATAAGGTCTCCCCTCAGCCTTCTCTTCTCCAGGCTAAAGAGTCCCAGCTCTCTCAGCCTTTCCTCATGAGGGAGATGCTCCAGTCCCTCAATCATCTTGGTTGCCCTACGCTGGACCCGCTCCAGCAGTTCCCTGTCCCTCTTGAACTGGGGAGCCCAGAACTGGATGCAGTATTCCAGGAGTGTCCTCACCAGTGCAGAGTAGAGGGGGAGAATGACCTCCCTTGACCTGCTGGCCACACTCTTCCCTATGCAGCCCAGGATTCCACTGGCCTTTTTGGCAACAAGGGCACATTGTTGGGTGATTAGGGTGGAAAATGTAAAATATGAATTTGATTTATTCGGTCCTAGTCTGTGCCATATCACGGATCTTCATTTTTTACAGTTAAAAGCACATTATTTTCCAAGATGGACCAAAGCTCCAACCCTTAGCCGTTTGCTTTTGATTCTCCCTTGAAGTTCAGCAGAGGTTGGGCATGGAAGAGGTAACACCGTGGCTCCAAGAAAGAAATCCCACCTCGCAACGTCTGTCGTAAACAGTCATGATCAGCAGCTTAACAGGTCAGAACAGTCCTACCATTACAACACCTGACGCTCAAGCAAATTATTGTGGATAGCTTTCTAGTGGCCTTGTGCACTTTACCGTTGTTTTAGTCTTATGTAATGTCACAGCATTATTTATATCCCTGTTCAGCTCAAAGTCACCCAAAGACCTGTCCATTTATTTTAATAGTCTTTGAAACAGGTTGTGGTTCTAGAGGTTCTGCCCGTTTAAGCGTTCTCTGGTTTTTAGCTGTTTATTTTCTGTGGAGAAAATAGCAGTGCTGCACAAAACGCAAGGGTGTACGTCTGGCAGGTTTTGACAAAAAAATCTCCCCCTTTCCTGTCAGCGCTCTCTCTTGCCTCTCGCCCAGCCAAGGAGGAGGTGTTTGGATGCCGAGTTTCAGCTCCTGCTCTTTAGTTCTCCAACACAAATCCACCAGAGAATCATAGAATCATTTAGGTTGGAAAAGACCCTTGGGATCATCGAGTCCAACCATCAACTCCACTCTACAAAGTTCTCCCCTGCACCATATCCCCCAACACCACATCTAAACGAGTCTTATCACATCCCGGGATGGTGACTCCACCACCTCCCTGGGCAGCCTGTTCCAGTGTTTGACCACTGAAGAATTTTTTCCTCATGTGCAGCCTAAACCTACCCTGCTGCAGCTTGAAGCCATTCCCTCTTGTTCTATCACTAAGTACCTGTGAGAAGAGACCAGCACCAACCTCTCTACAATGATGGGCCAAACGGCATCCCCCACCTGGGCTGTAGGCAGCTGCCTCCAGAGCTCTCCAGGTTCTTTCCCGGTGAGTGTGTGTATGCGAACCTCGTGTGTGTACATGTACCTTGGGGTAACTCAACATTCAGGTACCGGTTTGGGTAGCTCTTGGTCCTGAGCATCTACAAAGCAGTGGCACTGCATCAAACCTGGTATCTGTTGAGCCACGTGTCCAGAAATGGGCAGAAGATCCTCCAGCTTGTGACCAGTTCATTTCAAGGACTTCGAAGTAAGTAGTGGCTCTCAACAGACTTGACCTCTGGACTTCTCTGGACTCTCCTTGAATAAAGCCAGGTGAGAAGCACTGCTCCACTACCTGCTGTACGATTAACCACAGCCTTTCATTCGATGCTGGCTCCTACAAGTGTCATTCCACGCCACTTTTATGGACCACGTCCTCCCACTTTCCAGCCATCTTTTCCCCCTGATGTGCCCACCCTGCGTGCACATTTAATTAAACTAAATGCAGGCATCTGCAGTGTAAACACCAACTGACCCAGGCTACAAACTATGCCAAGGGTCTGAGAGGAAGGAACACTGTAGGACTTGAGTCGGCTGCTCTGTTTTAATCAGTCAATATGCAGCAAGGAGTGCCCGTTTCCCTCCGGTGACTGCAAGAGTGCTTAAAAACTGGCACTCCATAGTCTAAATCTGGGCAGGAGCCACGCACTCACTGTGTGACAGAACAGCTTTGCGTGCCTCCAGCCCAGCCACTGCCATGGTCTGGCAGGAAAGCTCCCAAAACACCACAGGCCCTGGGGACAACCCCCTTCCCTCCCCTCAGCCGTGTCTGTGAGTGAGAGACCCCCACACGCACCCTCCACACCCCCCAACCCCCCTCACGCCCCTCAAACACATCCCCCCTCATCCCCTACTCACGCCCCCCACTCTTGCGTGAAAAGGGGCCAAGCGGTTTTGGCAGAAGATAACCCCCCTTGCGTTCTAACACCCCTCGCCCAGGTGGGGGGCCAGGTGCGGCTGGGTTTAAATTCTGAGTGATGCCCAATCCAGCACTGTCAGTCCAATGGTGTTTAATATGTATTAAACTATTACGATTTGGATACGCTAATAGTGGACTGCGCCTTCAGTCTAGTCGTGCTCCTGAACTAGCACGGCCACTCTCGAGTCTTTGGTCGCGTTCAGTGAGAAAGCGAAACGGCTAGCTACTTAAACAGTGCAGTTTATTTAACCAACAGATATACAGGTTCTTTAGGATTGCCGGTGATAAATACACTGTCTGCAAAGCACGTGCAAATAAAGATATTGTTAAGTATACAAACGCGCGACAAAATTATAAACGATACAGCCTGGCTATAAACGTAGGGTAGAGATTCTCTAGAGAAATTTCTAAGTCCCCGAGAAAGCGCTCGGTGTCATCAAAGTCTTACCCAAAGGCGTCCCTATGGGGGGGAAGAGAGGCTCAGCCCGTCGACTGATCCCGGAAATCAGCGGTGGAATTCTTCGCGATGGTGTCTTCCCTGACATCCCCTCTCTCTTGGGCTATTTTTATATTATTTTTTTATCTTCAAAGTGGAGTTTGAGTGACTTCAGTCATACGTACTTTTATTATGATTAATGTATTCAAGGAGGAGTGTTCACACCTCGGGGGCGGATAGCCTCCGGGATGGAGGTATGTTTTGGTACATTGTGGTGAGCAAAGTTCGCACAAAGGACGGGATTTCATCAACATTTGACGAAATGTTGGCTCGGGTAGCGTGTAGGCCGCTTATCAGTTCCGTAGTACCATCTCGTCCCCATATCTGCTATTCGTCACAAGGGAAGGCCACGGAACAAGCGCGTTCCGTTCCATCCCTCGTGTAGTTTCGCAAACAGCCTTGTACAGGGAATCACAGATGTTGCATTCTTCGTGTGCCACCTGCGGCTGTGTTCTACCTCAGAAGCCTCTGGATTTTATGACTTTCCTTCATGTGTGAATAATGCTGTATTTTTGTATTCTTGGCCAATTTAGTAATTATTCCACACACGCCCACCCCCTAAACAACCCTCACACACACAGATCCCTCCTCACACGCACACCTCCCTCAAACACCCCCCACAAACACCCCCCAAACACCTCTCACACACAAATCCCCCCAACCCCCCTCAGCGCCGCCGCTTTCCCGCGCGCGGGCGCAGTTGCGCGGCGCCCCCTCCCCTCCGCGCGCCGCTTCCCGACAGCCCCCGCGGCGGCCGCGCCGGGCCGCAGCCTCCTGCCGCTCGCCTCAGGCGCCCGCCCGCCCCGCCGGGCCCCTCGGCCGCCGCCGCCATGCGCCACAGCCTCACCCAGCTGCTGGCCGCCTCCTCCGGCGGAGCGAGCCCCTCGGGCGCCGTCTGGCCGCTCGCCGGCGCGGGGCAGGCCCCGAGAGGGCGGGATGGCGGCGGGGAAGGGGATCCGGGGCCGGCGCGGCCCAAACAGCAGCAGCCGCCGCGGCGGGAGGCGGGCGCCTTGGAGCCGCGGCGGCAGGAGAAGGAAGCGGAGGCGCCCGGCGGTCCGCTGGAGGTGTGGGAGCAAGAGGACTGGTTCCCGGGGCTGGAGCTGGGAGATCTGCTGGAGGCGGCCCGGCCGGACTGGGACGTGGACGCCGAGCTGAGCGGCTGCTTCTGTGGGGAACCGGAGCCGCTGCCCCCGCCGGGCCAGGGCCAGGGCCAGAGGCCGGCGGCGGCCGGGCGGCGGAGCGGCGGGGCTGGGAGCCGGCTGAAGGCGGCGGCGGCGGCGCGGCTGAACCGGCTGAAGAAGAAGCAGTACGTGCTGGGGCTGGAGAGCCGCCTGCAGGGCCTGGCTGCCGAGAACCGGCAGCTGCGGGACCGCAACCGCGGCCTGAGCCGCCGCCTGCGAGAGCTGGAGCGGGAGAGCAGCTACCTGCGGGCCGTGCTGGCTAACCAGAGCGCTCTGGGGCAGCTCCTCAGCCGCTTAGCCGGGATCCGCGGCGGCGGGCTGCAGCTCAGCAGCAGCCTCTTCAGGGACACGGGCAGCCCCCGCCGGCATCGCCACCACCATCTCCATCCCGCCGGCGAGAGCAGCGACCACGACTACGCCCTGCCCAGCTCCCGGCCTGCCAGCCTGGAGGAGGCGGCGGTGGTGAGGGAGACGGAGGAGGAGTGGGCGGCCCCCGGCGGGATCTGCCTCCACGTGGACCGCGATCAGGTGTCGGTGGAGTTCTGCTCCATCTGTGCTCGGCGAGCAGCGGCCTCCTTCAAAATGTAGGGTCAAGTACCTGCTGCAAGTACTCGTGGGGTTCTGGCCCCTAAGGGGCCTCGCGTCGTGGCGGAGGAAGCAGGCGATGGTGCGGAGGAAAAGAATAAATACGGTGGTGATGGGGTGGTGTTGGGGGAGATGCAGAGGAGGGGAACCTGGCACCTAAGTGGCCGGGGTAACAAGAAAAATAATCTCTCTCTCTTGAACGGCACGTTGGGAGCCAGGTGGTGGCCTTGGTTAAAGGCCGTGTAAATGTGGCGTGTGGACGGTAGTGGTCTGAGCCGGTTTGGCCTAAGAGTCGTGCAAAGCTGTGTGCAGCAGTGCGATAGTTATCGTGCAGACTGACACGCGCGTATACACGCAGAGGTGCCGCCAGAGCCCATTCGCAGCACTTTGGGTGAAAAGATCGTGCCGACCTGACGCGTGAAGGTGTGCTCGGTTCCGCCTCGCAGTTGCCAGTAAAGATAACGCTGACTACCTGGTCTTGAGTCAGATAATGTCTAGCCTGCTTATCCTGAGGAGCCGAAAATGCTTGCTTAGAAAACCAAACCAAAAACTTCCTTAAGACATCGTCCCTGGACAGACTTAAGAAAATCGTAGTGATCGGCAAAAGAAAGCATGCGTATAAAATTGTACTGCATCTCAGTTATACATTACTATTAAAACCTCTCTGACAGTTTCTCTTTTAGGTGCTTGCCCTGCCAGGCTCCGTTGTGTAGGGGTTAAAGAACAGTCGTTTTCCACCTCGCAACCTGGTAAGGATCAATATATTCCCATAATGCGGTATCAGACAGCTTGCTTTGCTTATGCCAGTCTTGTAACGACTGGTTCAGGAAATGATTTCTCTGGTCCTTGGCCTACTCTGCCAAAACGTTTCTAGCTCTGGATGATAACGAATAGGAAAAATTAGAATCACATCATTCTAATTAGCTGTTTTCCTCTTTTCCTTTTTTAAAGTAATATATGCACATAGTAGCCAATACATGAGCTACGTTTTCAATTAAAAAATAAATGCTGATGCCATTTGAAATAGGAATTTTCTATTAAACTAAGTATCTGATAATCTGAAAAGGGAAAATATGCTAATAAGGGGGATGTGACATTTACAGCCTTTTATCACAGGGGACACACAAAAGTGTAAGTAAATTGCTTTTTGAATGAAAAAAAAAAAAAGAATTGATGACCTGTTGTTTTAAAATACTGTCTAGTGTTAGGGATGCACGGTACCTTTAAAAAGCCCTTCTCTAACTTGCTCTAATCGTGATGCGGAGTTTTGCCCGATTAAACAGAACCTGAACACTGGTTATATCTGTACAGTGGAATCCTAATGCAGAGGAGTCACTTTTTTGCATGGATCTCTAACGAGAATTGTGGTTTGAAGAATGCAGTGCATCGAAGTAACTCGTTACTTTAGCTTCCCATAAGTAATCTCTGTGCCCATGCACACTGAAATTCCTGTGTTACTTCAAAGTAGCTTTAAATTTTAAAAGATATTGCATGTATATGCATGTGCTTAATTTTACTGTAGAGTTCTTAATTTAGCCTCTTACAGTATCCAGAAATCTCTAACTTTATATAATTAAGCACAGTTTGGAGATGAGCAAATATGTATCTTGAGGCTAATGATATGAAAAGTGCTCCATGATTAACTGAGATAGGACAAAAAATAGTTTGACAAACAGTAGCATGTGTTTTCTTGTACTAGTCAGTGTTTCTCCCTATCACAAAAGACGAGTGGGTTTTTTCAGTTGTATTATAATGTTTAGGTTGCTTACGTGTATGTCAGGTGGGGGAAGAAGGATTGTGAAAATGATAATATGTAAAGTGAGGTTTCACAAAGAATAGATTTTCCTAAAACAGTTTCATTTATCAACTTTAAAAAAAAAAAAGATTCTGTTTAGTGTTTCTGAAGTCTTGTTGCTTATAGCCTTAAATTTTGTGTTTAAGGCTAAAGTAGAAGGTGAAAGCGTTTTCTCCCAGCAATTTGCTTTATTGGTGCTAGACCCTATCCGGTGTTCATCAGTATAAAAGGAGTTTGATGATTCTTTGTGAAACCTCACTGTGTGATAAAGTATATGTGTATTTAGCATCCTTGTTTTTCTTTATGCTAAAGTGGATTCAGCTGTGTTGGGGCAGAAGAGACGGGACCAGCTGCTGGCCACATTTCCTGCTTTATGTTAAAAGGTAGTATAAGAAATGAGAATAAAGAGGTAACAGGGCTTTTGCTGTCTTTGGTTAAAAAAACCCAAACAAAACAAACAAAAGGTTGAATGCTGGGATCATTTACCGTCATCCAAGATGTTGTGGTTTGTTTTTTTTTTTTTTTTAAGAGACAATATCCTATCAAACAGGTTTTACTCCGCTGTATGCAGAATTCCATCTGTTCAGGGTATACTGCCAGCGCAGAAGAGACTTAGTGGGATGTTACCTTACACCTCTGTGGTGCCATCAGTGGGACTGTTCAGAGTTTCGGTCTTGAACGGTGTGACCCTGCTGTAACTGGTGGGTTATGCAGGAATCAGAGTTAACCCTCAAGGCCCGTACTGCCTGATACGCAAAATGGAAATAATTGGGTTAGATTCAACCTAGGCTCAATCTGCCTAGCACAGACTTCACCAACGTGCTTCATTTTGAAGTTTCACACCCTTGATAAAAAGAGAAACGCTAATGTAGCAAGTATGGGATGTTATAATGGCATTTTTACAGTTACTTCAGCCTAGAAGTGGTTTTTTTAAGTTAAGTTAAATATGCATTCTTTCTTTTTGCATCACCGCGGAACGGTAGAGGTCAGGGATGTAGTTCTGGTCTCTGTTGTGAACCTGCACATCGCTCTAGTCATGAAACTACCTGTGAGCTGTGTCTGAGAGTAGCTGATTTTCTGACGTGCAAAATGATGTATACCGGTACAAGAACAAGGTCAAGTCCCAAGAAAGTAAGTGGCTGCAGGCATTTCTAGTGCCTACTGAATCATATTTAAACCAAATAGAGGGGAGGAAGTTATTGGAAATTCTAACCGACTGTACTATCTGTATGGTGTATTATTAATGTAGCTTTTTTGAAGTGGAAGCCTTGAAATGACATAACTTAATACTTGAAAATATATTGTAAATGTTTCTTTGTAATTATGTGCCATCCAGATAAGAATACAATACCATAATAAAATCAGACTTGTTGATCTTTCAGTTTACGGGCTCAAATGTTTTTTCATCTTTTTCTTCTTGCTTTAATCGAGTGACTCATTACACAAAATGGGAAAACGGGAAAATGCAGTTGCTGCTATCTGCGTGGGTCATCTGTTGGAAAACAAGATGAGATGGATCAGGGTACGCAGGAGAAAGGTTCCTACTCATCTGTCTTTCAAGTGAAGTTTGTGGTGAGGACAAAACAAAGGCGTTATTCCTTGAACCAAAGACAGGGTTGTACTTCTGAGAGTTGCCACTCCTTGTATTTTACAGTTGTTTTTCTTTCTTAATATTTTATTAATGTGGATGCGTTTGATGAATAAACGATGGAGGAGTAGAGTACTTACATAAACGCTTCTGTGGTTTATTGGCATCTTCCTCCTTTCTGTCCCATTTTCAGGTTCTGAAGTTTGATGAGTGGTTAATAATATGCTGTTAAACTATAATCTTTCATCAAATTGTTATTTCCAAACCTGGAGTGAGCGTAACAAAAGGCTTGAGGGTGCTGAAAGGACAGAACATTTTTAAAGCTCCAGAGTGAGCCATGCACTGTTCCGATTTCTGTTAATCTTAAACGCTTTTATCTGTAGAGAGCAGTTTAAAATATCGTGTGTTGGCTTTCTAGCATCCAGGCGTTCTAGTGAAAATAGTCTGCAGCTTGATAAAAAGGAACGTTTCACAAAAAAACACTGCTTAAAAATTTAAAAGGATACGGGTGTGCTCTGCCTTTTTGGCCTCCGGTTGTAGAAAATACCCTGTTCAGGCCTGGAATTTGTGTTTCTTAAACTGTATGTACCACAGAACCAAGCGCCATCAGCGTTAAACCGCATGGCGATGCTGCCTTCATTTTCTAGTATTTCTCTACCTCACAGCCGCTTGAAGGCTATTTTGCATTTAAATAAACAATTTCATGCTCAGTTCTGTGTCAGTCCTTTACATTTTGATGCCGGTGGTGTGACTCTTGGTGGCATTCTAAATTTGCTTCTCCCTCTTTCCTCTGAAGAGCTTGGCAGCATCTGAGAGCTAAAACAAACCCAGTATTTCTGCAATCTCTGGCTGCCTGGAGAGATGATAATAAAGTAAATGTGGGGAACCACATTCCAGAATTTGGCATCTCTTGGTACTTCCAGATTATCACATTTCTCATGGCACTTGTCAAAACGGTAATCGGTTTTCCGTGTGAAAAACAAAGGCCTTGTGTAAATCTACTGATTTTTAAAAAACTCGTGTTCTCTAGAGCTTGTAGTTCAAGAGGTTTTTCTACTAGAATCAACGATACTCTGTTTGTAGGGTTGTATTTGCTAGTCGTTAGGCTGTCGATGCCTGAGGGACATGCTAGGTATGGGGCTGGCTGTTCAAACGGGCTCTGTTTGAAGAACGCCCCGTGTAAAACTACGTTGACAGTAGCCGATTCTACAGTTTTTCACCCAGTTTAAATGGGATGTGCGGACTTGGAGAAACAATTTCCTCACTAGGAGGCAGATGCCAGGAGCTGGACTAAGGTGGGTGCCGGGGAGATGAGGGCACGGAATTAAATTTTGATGTTGAGATTCACCATCAAAAAATGGTACATACAGAAAAAAAAAATCAGTGTTTTCAGTTTTTCTGTTGATTCTTACCTATAGCCAGACTCTCAGCATTGTTTTGGCAGTAGTTCAGCCTTGGTCCCTCACTGTAGGCTATACATCAGACACATGCATTCTAGGAACGCAATAAAGGCTAGTGCTGGGATACACAGGCTGCCACCGGCCTGTTTCTGCTCAGACAGCAGAAGGAAGGGTACAACTAAACCCTGTGCTAACTCGGATTTTCAACCAGGAAGGCAGCGCTTGCCAGGAGCTGGTTACAGTTGTGGGGAGGCCAAGAACTGGTAGAAGTTCATCCTTTGACTTGTAGAGAGGTGTAGGAGGTACGCTGTACCCCGCGTACGCCGTGGAGAAGGGAAGGAGGGTGTCCAGATTTCCGCAGGGACACTCCTCCAACGTGTGCACGCTAGGACTCACTGACAGCATCCTGCTGAATTCTGAAGCAGTTTCAGTCTTTAACTTCCTTTTAAGAACTCTTTTTCCTCCCCCAGTTGTTTAAGAAGTACCCAGCATACAACTGAAAAGTTTCCTTTTTTATAAAACCACCACTTTTCCAGCCCAAGGAGCGTACGGCTGGCCTGTGACACGCCCAATGCCAAACACTTAAAGTAAGTCTTTGCACTTTGTGTGTTCATCAGTTATGCTGGAAACAAATATTGCTCTTTAAAACTTATAAAAAAACCAAACATTGAGGAATGCGACTTTTTTTTTTTCTTGTTACATACTATCTCCACCTTTCACCCTAAGAAATTAGTATCTAAAAAAATGTGGTGGGTTTTTTTTAAGCCGGATCATTAAATACCAGAGCATACATCTTAATTACTCTGAGAAAAGTTATCACCTGAATTGATACCAAAATGAAAACAGGACGTGGAATGGAAGATGGTTTTGAATCTCACACTTTAAACACTAGGATCTGCTCACAATATCTTAACTATATCTTGTTAAATACTTGCAATAATCACTGAGCAAGTTGTTTTTATTCTTAAAGTTACTTGGCCTTCCCTCTACAAATCAGGCCGCTGCTCCTGGTTACAAAGAAAGAGAGCGCATGATTTTCCTGCTGTAAAAACAAATTTGTTGGGAAAAAAAAAAAAAAAAGCATGCTGAAACTCTTAACACATTTTTCAGCAGTACTAGAGCATAGATTTTAAACCAATTCAATTAAAGGTCTGAATGCTGAATTCTTAATTCTCATTAATAAGCATTTCCACGTGCATCTCTGGAGATAGTGGAGTTTTATTGACGCGTATGTGATTGCTGACCAGTAATCACACAGGTTTTACAGTTGAGACCATACGTCAGATTGAGATGATTGTGTCTGTAGAAACTAAAGGTATTCCATGCAATAGGAAAATTAGCAATTTATATTGCTCGGGTCGACGATGTGAAGACAAACCTGACTCATAAATGAGTTATTCTGGACCACTAATCTTAAAACTAGAGGCAGCTGAGATAGCACAGTAACAGCACCGGCCAGTTGAGGTCTCTCACCACAGTCCCTCGCTTCAGGAAAAGACTAATTTCAAGGCAAACTGGTTACAAGGACAAAGCTGGTTCTGACTAGACTTTTTTATTTTTTGGTCGCTTGATATAGAACTGCTGGGAAGCCTGCCGTGAGCACCGCTCCTGATCGCTCTACAGAGTATAGCGTGACCCTTGGAACAGCCAGAAGGGGCTAATCTTGTGACAGAAGTTCTGTGCTAGCAGAACGGAGGAAAGTTCAGGGAGAAAAATACTCAGATTTTGAGGAATTTCTACAAAAACCTTGCCCTGCCCCCCCCCCCCTTAAAAAAAAAAAAAAATCGCTTTGGTTTGCTTTGGTGAAAAAACCCTTTTTCAATAAAACTCATTTACACAGCTTCTAAAAGATGTAGCATCACCTTAGAGCCAACCACTAAGCAGGCAATATAAATGGGTTCCCCCTTCCCTATTTCCAACAAAACCACCTGTCCTCATAAAGCTGTTATTTAGGTGTATTCCCTAAGCTTGAAAAACTTGCATTTAAGTTCAGAACTGAAAAGAACGCCAGCGCAGAGCCTTGACTTTGTTTTTCTATTAAAAAAAGACAGCAACAACTTCTTCCGTTGTTTATTCTGGTCACTTAGCCAAGGTGATCAAAAAGTTGGTTAACTTCAGTCTTGTAACTCTTCAGGATCCCCCCTGGTGTTCATCCGCTGCAGTACTTTGAGGTATATTCCGTGATGTTTAGTGGCAAGATATAATCCAGTTAGAAGCTGTACAAGTATACCCAAACTCATCTTTCTAAAGACAGGCTGAGCAGTTGTGAGCCAGAAGCGTATCAGGTTTTCTTTCCCTGGCAATGGCGATGAGGAATACCTGAACAACATAAACAGTGGTACAAACTTACTGGGTTTTTTGGTTTTTTGGTTTTTTTGTTTTCCATTCAATCCATCAATATTTAACAGGAAAGTCATTAAAAACAGTTAGGTAGCTATTCATTCTCTCCTAAGTTAAATTCACCTGGTGGTACTGAGCTCTGGATACATGCCATAAACCATCCTGACGTCTGAGCAGCCACAACGTCACATACGCAGACAGCTCATGGGTAGCTGGTAAGGTTCCAGCTCAAGACAAGTGCTCTACAGTTATCAATTTGCAGATCTTGTTTCACTTTGCAGGCTTCGTATAGCTCTTGGGAGCTTTGCCTTGTAATTAGACAACCTTAACATAAATCCCCTTCCATGTACTAAAAGCCTACGAGAAGATAGGCGTGCACGGACTAAAACATACACAGAATTTAAAACTGAAGATCTGACCAACAAATACATTTCACTCGTTGCAGGTTAGTAAGACCTACCTGGCCGCGAGGCTTGCGTTCACGGGGAGAGCCAGGAAAATGGGATAGAAAGCACCCACAACAGCTCCTATCAATCCTCCTCTGACCACGGCACAGACCTCACAGTTCAGCTCCCCTGCACGACAAACGGAACGTTTCACTGTCCCTATTCACATCGCTCCAACACAACCAGCAGCACGGGAACAGGCGCTCGGCAGAAACTGTGCAGGTATGCAAGAAGTTTTGAAAGAAGGACTCTTACTTTTGTTAAAAAATAATAACAACAAATCACTCTCGTTCCAACCCTTGAAGAATTTATGGCTCAGAAGTTGACCTTCAAATGAAACCGCACAGACAGGGGAAACTGAACTGCTTCATTGCAGTCACTTTTGCACAATTTTGGGTGAAAAATGCTAAAAACCAGTGATGTGTAACATTTTTTTTTTTATAAATATATATAAATACACATATGTATCTCCTTTCCCACTCAACTTCAAGAACTCACTGCTGACCAACGCATTAAGCGATCTGTTTTTCAAACCCTGTTCTCCAAGCTGAGGTTTTTCAAGACCACGATAGTTCAGGACCACTGTTGTGCAGAGAGGAAGAGCTCCTCCGGTGTGACACTGTGTACAGAAAGAAAAGCACTTTTGAAAACAGAGAATAATGAGGGGTTTTTTTTTTACCTGAGAATAAAGGCTGACGCACAAAAACTTCATAAACCACTGCCGTTGACAGAAACGGAATAACAGCCATCGGCAAAGCAGACACCAAGGAAGCCTTTCTGACGTGTAGGATGTTCCTGAAGAAGTTATTTGCTGCTAAGCCACATAAGCTTGAATTTGCTGCGAGGAAGTACGCTCCATGATTACAAAGGTTCCTGTGAAAGAAGGAAAGTCGCTTCAGCAACTGAGAACTGCAAAAAAGTTTGGTTTACTCAGTGCTACCATTACGAGTATCCTACAATAAGAGGTAAGAGAGGCAAATCTCTCGCTTGTGCAAAATGGAGAGTAAGTACTTTCAAAAGCAACCAGCCCAGCATCCTTCGCTGTATGCCTGTGGTTACACACGTCTCAAGAATGAAGTAACAGAAAGGCTGAGAAGGCTTCTCTACTAAATTTGTTGTTATAGCTCATGGAAACAGCATGAAGTTTGCTCTCCTAATCAGCATGTTTAAGGAGAATGTTTTCTGAAATTAAAAAAAAAAAATAATCCATAATCACAGGTAGCTCCTGTAATCGACGTTGTTTCTAGACTGCTTACCCCAAAGCATGGATTTAGTTTCAACATAAGAGGTTACAGAACAGATCAGGTGGCACAACTGTGGCAACTGAGATCTTGCAGTAACATCTCAGCCGCTGCTGGCAGGTCGTTTGTGGCGATGCTGTAGGCTGAAGGGCTGTAAGCCTCCCTCATGTGCGTGGAACACGTGAATTTAAGGTCCTGCCTTGCTAGGGGGTTACGCTAGTTAAAGGTGACACACTGGTTTACAGAACTGGAGCTGCTATTTTTCCCTTGGTAACAGAGGGACTGCACCGTTTCTTTTTAACACGGGGTTTAGAGCAGCTCCTCCTGTTGCAATCTGTAACACGGCAAAGGCAGAACAGAAGAAAGTCTGGTCAACGTTTGATATCTTGACAAACAGCTTCCACTGGAGTACGCTCCATCGCAGCCGGGAACGCAAGAGAGGGGACGGGAACGCGCGCCAGCTTCACAAGCCTGATGAGCAGTTTGTGATTTATTTCGTTTGACTGGCAGAAGGAAGTTCCGCGTTATCGTTAGTGTTATACCTGGCACAGGCAGCTGACGAGTGGAGACAACTCTTCGCTTTGGGTTTCCACAAATCTAAAATTCCTGCAATGGCAACTAATTGCCAGGCAAAGCAATTAACTGGAAGGCACTCTGATTCTGAGGCTGTGCCAATATTATTATGTTAAAAGTGTATTTTTAAAATGCGTCATAAGTTGGATTTACTGCTAAAGCCCTGAAGTAAATAAAATGCCTAACCGGTCATGAAATTTCTGTTAGGCCAAATGTCATATATTTATTTGCAAAATTATCAGATGTGACAATCTCCAAACCATTTAGCAATTAAAATACATGGTTTCTTAAAATCCACTCATTTAAAACTCTTTAACATTTTAATGCTTGGAGTGACATTAAACACTGACAAACCATACAAAAAAAGGCTCCAGAGATGCAGGTGCTAATTCAGCAAAACCCAAACCATTAAAAACGTCTGACATCAATGTCACCAACTAGTCCTTATTTTAAATGTGAAGATACTTTCATTCTTGGTACATATCAGATTTTGAAACATGAAAACAAGCTACTAACAATTCAATTCTGATGCTATAAAGCCAAAGAACTTGACTGGTCAGATCTCTCTTTCCCCTGTTTAGGAGCCACGTTTCTTTTTTTTGGGTTTTAAAAAGAGAGGCCTATTTGCTTTTCAAATCACTATTCTCCCAATCCTGGATGTCATTCACAGAATGCCCCTGGAGTACAGACCCTGCAAAGCAGCCATTTCATTCCGTTGGTACATTTACAGCCACGGGCGGTGAAATGCCTGTGTGCACATATGTACTCGTGGAGGACCAAAATTAAAAATTAGCAACATTTTTGAGAATCCAAAATAGAGCCCATTAATGTACCCAGGATCAGTAGAATCTACTCAGTGCTGTACAGAACTGCTACACTGCATGAAAGGAAAGAAAGGGAGGATGGACGGGTTGGGTTTTGGGTTTTTGTTTGGTTTTTTTAGGAGAGAGATTTGTTGGTTTGGGGAATGGGGTTTGTTTGTTGGTTTGGTTTTTTTTTCCCTTTTGTTTCTTTCACAGAATGGTTCGGGTTGGAAGGGACCTTAAAGATCATCTAGTTCCAACCCCCTGCCCTGGGCAGGGACACCTCCCACCAGCCCAGGCTGCTCCAAGCCCCGTCCAGCCTGGCCTTGAACCCCTCCAGGGATGGGGCAGCCACAGCTTCTCTGGGCAACCTGGGCCAGGGGCTCACTGCTCTCACAGGAAAGAAATTCTTCCTGATATCCGATCTAAATCTACCCTCCTTCAGTTTGAGGCCGTTACACCTCGTCCTCTCATTACACCCCCTGATCCAGAGTCCCTCCCCATCTCTCCTATAGGCCCCCTTTAGGGACTGGGAGGCCGCTATAAGGTCTCCCCGGAGCCTTCTCTTCTCCAGGCTGAACAACCCCAACTCTCTCAGCCTGTCCTCACAGCAGAGGGGCTCCAGCCCTCTGGTCATCCTTTATTTGTTTTGGTTTTATACTAGCTCCCTAGTGTTAAAAACAAGAACTTTGGTGAGCCAGAACTCTCTCAGTCAGAGATGCTTCCTCTTCCCTTCCAGCCATCGGTGACCTCCCTTCTGCAAATACAAACTTTAAGTCCTGCCAGGACCGTTTCAAATAAAGGCGCCCACCCCGGCAGCTGTTTCTTTCCAAGGCCCAGCAGTCCTTGGGTACCACAGTTTTTATCAAGATGTTACCTGAGGCATCTGCCTCCCCCTTTGCTCCCCAGCTTTTCCAGGGAAGGAAAACCGTTCTAAATTGAACGTGAACACAGCATATCCTACACAAAGCTTCACCGCTGACTGCAATGGCGGGGATAAAGCCTTGGTGTTGTTCTTTCTCACCTGTGTGGGGAGGCCCTGTCTTTTTACTGGCATTTTTAGCCAGCAATTAAGTCCTATTAAAAAAAACCAAACACCCAGAATAAAAGAAGCTTCCAATTGCTCTTATTTATACAGAATTTATCATCCAAGATGACACAGCTCCTTACAGAACCAGTTCAGGTACAGTGAAGTTCTGCGGTGAAATGCAGTACCACAAAGCACAGAAGTGTTGCTTGTTGAGGCCCAGAAGGCGTTTAGCTGTTTTTTTGTGCTGCACAGAACCCTGCTGATGAGCCTGCAGGACTCTGCCTGACTCGTCCACCGCCACCTGGATACCTCAAGTCTCGCCTTCCTGAAACGCAGAAACTAGCAGGTTGGTGCTCACTCAGTTCTGGCCCCAGGCCAGCCCTGCTGGACACAAGATGGCTCCTGCAGAACCACAGGTATCTGCCTTATGCTCGCCAACGTTTCAGTTTCCTAGAAAATGTATTAGCTCTAGCACAGGACTGCAGGAATGCTCAGAGCCAGTCAGGGCTGATCAGCCATCCCAGAACCTTAAGCATTGGGGAGCAGAGGCCAGAAACCAGCTGAGCAGGACCAGAGAGTACAGCGAACTAACCGCGTTTAAAAAAAAACACAAAACAAGCTTTCTCTTCTAGACAGTAATAAGCATCTTCACAATTAAATATTTTTGTAACTGCAAGGAAGATTTGCAATACAAGAATAAGGGAAGAGAAAAGCATCCAAAAGACTTGAAATATTTGATGCACTTATCTTCATTTATTTTACCAGCACTTACTGATCTGCTTTAGGAAGCTCACTGAGTATCTTGTGTATGACTTCCATCTGCTTAAATCTTTCCAAATATAGTCTGTGCTGCAGAGAATCTAGTTCAAGAAACTCTCTTCCCGTCATCTTGAAGTCCTGCATCATAAGGAACCAACAAACAAATGTAATCAAAGTTACACAGCCCCAGTAAGTATCAAATAAACTTTTGGACTCTTTTGGCACTATGCGATCGCAAATGCAGTTCCTGTTTTTCACGGCAGAGTTTACAGATGCAAAGGGCACAATCCAGCTACAGAAGTCTATGGTATTTATGACTACATAAACCCTACCGAACTGCTTTCTTTAGTGATGTTGCAGCAGCAGTTTGACAATTGCTCTAAGCCAACTTAAGTCCTCGCTCTGTTGAAAACTGATAGTCTCACCCTCCAGACACTCCTGCCCCAGCACCTCCAACCCCAGGGCCGTACAGCAGCTTGGATCAGGAAACGCACAGATGAAAACTGCTCAGAGGAACAACAGGATATGCACTTGTTTCTTCCAGCTGGATCACCTTCTAACACAATGATCCCTAACGTGAGCAGCACAAAGGAAGACACCATTGGGACTACAGATTTTGGCTATACTCTAGGTTTAAATTGACTGAACTGTCAAACTGGTAAGGAAAAAAAACCCAAATAAATCCACACTTTGTAAAGATTTAAAGAGACTGTGAAGATACCTACTCTGCTTTTATATTCCACACCTAAGGAAGCTCTTTATTGGTACTCTTAGCCAGAGACCTATATCAACTCAGGAAGCATACAGTTGTTTATGCGGCAAGGTTTTGGTAGCAGGGGGGCTGCAGTCGTGCTTCTGTGAGAAGACACCATAAGCTGATAAAGCCAATGCCAGCTGACTCCAAGATGGACCCACTGTTGCCTAAAGCTGAGCCCACCAGCAACTGTGGTAGGGCCTCTGGGGTAACACAGTTAAGAAGGGAAGGGAGGGATACACTGCACAACAGCATCCGAGAGAGAGGAGTGAGAATATGTGACAGCAACAACTCTGCAGACACCAAGGTCGGTGCAGATGGGTGGGAGGAGGTGCTCCAGGCGCCAGAGCAGATTCCCCTGCAGCCCGTGGTGAGGACCATGGTGAGGCAGGCTGCCCCTCTGCAGCCCGTGGAGGTCCATGGTGGAGGAAAGATCCACCTGCAGGCCATGGAGGACGCCACACTGGAGCAGGTGGATGCCCAAAGGAGGCTGTGACCCCATGGAGAGCCTGCACTGGAGCAGGGTCCTGGCAGGACCCGTGGGCCCATGGAGAGAGGAGCCCACACTGGAGCAGATTTTGGCAGGACTTGTGACCCCATGGGGGACCCACGCTGGAGCAGTCTGTTCTTGAAGGACTGCACCCCATGGAAGGGACCCAATACGGAGCAGTTTGTGAAGAACTCCAGCCTGGGAGAAGGACTCATGTTGGAGAAGTTTGTGGAGGACTGTCTCCTGTGGGAGGGATCCCATGCTGGAGCAGGGGAAGAGTGTGAGGAGTCCTCCCCCTGAGGGGGAAGAAGCGGCAGAGACAACATGTGATGAACTGACCACAACCCCCATTCCCCGTCCCCCTGTGCTGCTCCGGGGGGAGGAGTAGAGAAACTGGGAGTGAAGTTGAGCCTGGGAAGAAGGGAGGGATAGGGAGAATGTGGTTTTAGATTTGTTCTTATTTCTCATTAACCCATTCTGTTTAATTGGTGATAAATTAAAATAATTTCCCCAAAGCCTAGTCTGTTTTGTCCATAATGGTAACTGGTGAGTGATCTCTCCTTGTCCTTATCTTGACCCACAAGCTTTTCATGCTATCTTCTCCCCTTGTCCTGTTGACAGAAGGGAGACAGGGCAGCCTGGCAGGCATCTGGCAGCCAGTCAAGGTCAACCCATCACAACAGCCTCTCATTAAACCTGGTCGTTTAGCGATTCAAACGCTTTCCCAACATGTTTCTCCCCAGAGGAAAGTTTCCCAGGCTTACCGTGCTAGCCCTACTTACCTTAAGTCTCTTTCACAACATGGAGCCTGTGTCCCACGGCCCGTCTGTGGGACGGCGCTCGCTCCGAGCTGGGCAGGATGCGGGACGAGCAGCAGGGCCTCACCCGGGATCGGCGGGGCCAGCGCCAGCCTTGAGGCCTGTTCTGTAGATAAACCACAGACATTACCTCATGCAGCTGCCCGCACCCACGACACCACCCTCCCCGTCCCCCGCAAGGCAGCCGGAGGTCCCCGGGGCCCGGCTAAGGGCAGAATCCCTCACAGGGTGACGCTGCGGCTCAACACCTCTCTCAGCTTTTCAACCTCACCGAACGCCGTTAGCGACCGTTACCGACCGCCGCCCCCGCACCGCACTCACCCTCACGTCCTTCCCGCCAGGGCCGGGCTCCCACCTGTGCGACCTTGAGCCGTCCCCGTCGTCACCGGCTCCCCCGCCCTCAACAAGCCGCTCCCGGCGAGGAGGCCCCACCGCCTACAACATGGCTCCTCCCACCTCACGCCCCTTCTTGTGGGCGCCGCCATCTTACCCCCTCACATGACCCGGGCCTTCAAGAGGACATCTGTGATTGGGCGTTTCCCCGCCGGCTCAGCATGGCGGCGTCCGATTGGCTGCCAGCCGGGCGGGCGGGGGGTGGGCGCCCGGCCCGGTGCTCGTTGCTAGGGGCGGCGGATGGCGGCGGCGGCGGCTCCCCCATGGAGACGGGGCTGAGCGGGGATCCTGCAGCCGGCGGCCGGGACGCGGGGACTCCCCCGAGGAGCCTTCGATGGGGGGAGGCCCAGTCCTCGGGGTAACCCGCTGACCCCTCCCCTCCCCTCGCCCAGGCCTCAGCGCCCCGCCTGCGGCCGCCTCCCCTCAGCCCCGCGCCCTTTTCCCGCTTCTCCCCCCCTCAGCGCCGGCACCGCCCGCTCCCCTCCCGCCTTGCTGTCCCCTTCCCTCTCCACCACCTCCTTTGTGCTCGCCATCCAGCCCCCCACCCCGAATCCCGGTTGCGTCTCGCTTCGTCCCACCTCCATCCCCTCCCTCATCCCCCTCAGCCGCTTGCCTGTCCCTCGGCAACCCGGGGGGGGGAAATCGTCCTCTTCCTTAAACACTCCCCCCATCCCGGTCCTCCATCAGCCCCCTCTGCCTTGTCCCGCTTCAGAAAGCAACAGACGGTCCCTTTTGGATGGGGAGAAGCGAGGAGGGCGGGGAGAGTCACCCCACCTTGGAGGGAAGCGGGGACAGACAGATCCCAATTGTGGACATTTAAAGAGCAAAACAGAGCCGCCCCCTTCACAAATACACTTGCCGTCTCCTAAAGACGATGCAAAGCAAAGCAAAGCCCTGTCATGTGCATGGCAGCTCCTCATGCGGGGGAGGGAAGCGTTTGGAGCCTGCCCACCTTTTTCATACTTCTTCTTAACAAGCTAGACGAGGAAAATCTATCCCCTTTCTGTTTCTCTCTTTTTTTTTTTTGTTTTGTTTGTTGTTTTTTTTTCCAGAAAAAGGGAGAGAGAGAGGCTCATACTGAAGCCAAACAGCTGCGCTTCTGAGTGGGAAACTCTGGACTGATCTCATGGCTGGCTTTTTATTTCGTTAATACTTCATTATCTCTGAAAATGAACCTTTTTTGAAGCTCTTCTCCTGACTCTCCTTACTCCTCTTTCACGAGGTGGCTGCTGTGCGAGGGAAGAAATGGCATGAAGTAAATGACTCCCATATAAAGCAATCTGCTTTGCCAAAGTGCCCAGTGAGCAGCACTGTCACTTTAATAATTCCAGGTCAAGGGATTGCTTTCCTCGTTTTCAATCCTCTCTTTTAATACATGGGAGGATCAGAGGGACATTAAAGACCGTAAGGCTGGGTGGCTTGCAGATAATAAAAATGAAAGTGACTGGCCAGTGACTTCTGTTGGGTAAGAGTGTGATATTTGAAGGCTGTTGTCTGGTGAGGAAAAAAGGGACCTTTTCAGTCTGCCGTGTAGTCACCTAATACATAGCTAGCAAAATTCATTCAAGAAGTGAAAGAAGTTTAAAGAGTCACTTTGGATTGTTTTTGTCTTCCTCCTTATTTGGATTATTTGGGAGTTTTTGTCCTGCCAGTAATATATTTTTGAGCATGTACAGGTGGAGTATTATGACAGCTGCCTAGAGATGGACTGTGCCTTAATTGTATTACATAAAATCTTTTAATTTTCAAACTTTGCTGCCAGAAGAGGAGTTATAATAAGGTTTTATATTGCCGAGGAACATTTTATCTTGTATTTTTATAGATTCAAACATATTTTAAAGAAACTGAAAACATCTCTTAAAAAAATCAAAAAGCTTCTTTTTTCCTTTTTTTTTTTTTCTTATTTCTGGGAAGCATCGGAAGTCCAATACAAGAAAACAGCAAGTATTGATAGACATGAAGATTGAAGCTGCATTTCCTAACTAACTGAACTGTAAAAGTGTTTTGCAATAGATAGCCAGTTCCTGACCTTACAAGGTGTTCCCGTAGTTCATCGTTAATACCTGTTAAAAAGTGCTTGCAACCAGATTCAGAAGTAGGAAGAAGAATGCCAGTCAAGAAGAAAGGTGGGCTATGAAGCTTCATATCTCATATTGCGTCCTCATTTTATTAGATTGTTGATTTCTAGTATTTACAATTTCAAATTAAAAGTGTTTTAATGGGGGATTGAAATTGTTTTTCTTTTGCGGTGAAAATGGTAGAAAAATCTGGGCACCTACAATAATAATTTTAAAAAGTATTTTTATGCCATGTTTTAAGAGTTGTCATGTCAAATTTGGCCTCAAATAGTTATTTTGTAAAGATCAGCCATCAGAGATCTTGAACAGACACCAAGAGAAAAGCTTGGCATTTAATTTTGTGAGAAGCCTCTCTTACAAACGCTAATGAATTTTAAAATCATAGCTTTAGTCAGTTATCTATTCTTGACATGTTTGGCGGATAAACATCAGCCATCAGTAGCAGCATAAATAAATAACAAAGTTTCAAGGCAAATTTTAAATAAAAGTTATGCGAGTTGTGTTTTGAAGGCGATTTGAACGTGGTTTTTTTAAAATGTGGTTTTAACTAACTTTGATTTCTATGCTTGAATACAATATAAAAGTACTATATTTATGACTGTAGTATGGCAGTATTTAAGAAAAGATGACCAGTCTTACATTTTTGCTCCTTCTCTCCTAAAGTTTGTGATTACAGCAAGTATAGAAGCAGCTTTGGAAAATTTGGTTTCCAGTGTTCAAACAAGAATTGGGGAATATATGAGGGCAAATTCTTACTCTGAGAACACTTGTAGACCTTAGGTTATTTCTGGTTCCTTGCAAATATGACACTGATTTAAAATTTCAGAATATGCTAACAGAAGAAACAGCATGTGAACCTTTTCTGTTCGGCTCATCTGTCCAGATGTCCTGGGTTTGATATATCCCTGGATCTGAAGATACCAAAATGTGGGGGAAAAGGCAAAAAGTGAATGTTACACAACAGAAATGGGGATACGGTCGATGTGACTATGGATTCTTTTCCTTGTAGGAGTAACTCTTCAGTATTACTTATGAGTTAACATTAACTATGTAAATAATGATAAAAACACGCAGATGGCTAGAATTATTTTTGTACGAAAACCAATAAATGGGATTTTGTGATTGCATTTTAACATGACAGTGTAGAAATTACTTTTCAAAACGGAAATATTTTAATAAATCGTATTGTCATTCATGTAATTACTTACAATTATGTGTAGTAAAGATGGGAACGTGTATGGAGGAGTAACATCCCTTAATAATTCATCTTGCTGTGCTCTAAACGTGTCACCGTGATGTACTGGTGAGGCTTTTGTACTCTCCTGTTTACAGAAGGAAAATTAAGACTGTCTTGTCGTACTTTAAGTCTGAATTAGGTGATTTACACTAAGGATGTTTCTCTGCCAGATGTTTAGCTGTAATTCAGTTTGAAAATACCGGCTGCAGGATTTTTTGGGTGAAATGGGCTCCTTTGTGCAGGAAGTTAGATTGGCAATCATAGCGGTCCCTTCTGGCCTTAAAAATCTGTGGATTTCCTGTTTGTTTCAAGACAGTCTGGGTCAGTCTTAATGTACGAGGCTTTAATTTCTTCTTCTGTTTTATGAGGGTATGCATTTTGACAATTTTAAAATATGAACTCAAGAGACCCGAATATCCTCCTTGAAATACTTCAAACTGTCACATCGGTCAGTGTACTGAAGTTGCCAGTGTCAGTGTATTTGAGTATTAAAAGGATATTGTTAAAAATGTATTTAAGCATGTAAATTGCAGGATTAAAAATGTCAGCTAATCAGCAACTTTATTATTATTTTGAATGACTTAATTTCTCTAGATAATGCAATAGACTTTAACTTTCTAAATGTAATTAAAAGCATGCTGGCAACTTGAAACATGCTACCATTTAAAAAAAAACCCTGCTGTTTTCTTTTTTACAAGTAATCCCTGATACTCCTATGAATATTAGGGAGATTGAGGGGATTTTTCAATGTTTGTTTTTTTTTTTTTTCCCCATTTATTTGCTTTATGCTTTTGACAGCACTTTATGTCTAACTAGTTTTGTATTTCTGTTGATGATTGATTTTCCCTTTCTAGTCTTCTGTATTTGGGAGTTCATGTCTGCTGTCTTTCCCACCCATGCCATCTTGATACTCTCTTTTAGGCTGTGCAAAAGTATGTGTTTCAATAGCAGTATTAAGGGACAGGATTATCCCGCTCCCTTTCAGCACTTCCTTATGTGTTGCTATTTTGGATTTGATCAAAATATTCTCCTAAAATCAGTACTGAGACAGAGAAACATGTAAACACAAGTTTTAAAATATCCTGATATTTATCACTGGAAGTTGTTACCAAACGCTGCTTTCTTTGGCATTGACCAATTCTGGGTCTTTCTAAAGAACAGTGAATTCAATTTGAGAATTTGCCTTTGAAAGAGCTCTCAGATCCAGTTATGGTCTTCAGATTTCACATAGCTTTGGACAGTTTACCTTCCTGCTTGACACAATGCCTGCCATCTTGTTTTTAAAAGTCTAGGCCTGTTTAGTCAGGAAAAAAATAGTTTACTTAATAGTAAACCCCACGTCATTTAGAGGAAGCATTGGTTCCTTATGGATGTGGAAAAAAAGGCTTGCTCCTAGTTCTGATCATGTCTGTGTCAGTATGTGATTGCCTTTGCCTGATGTGCTGGAGTGAAAGGATTTTTAAGGCTCCACATTCTCAAGAATATTCCCTGAGTTGGCATGCTTGCTGTCAGTCCCAGCAAAAAAACCACCACCACCACCACCAAAAAGGCAGGGCTGGAAAGGGAGAAGGGAGTACCCTGCAGGCGTTGAGTGTGCTCCGTTTAGATAAGGGACGAGACATTGCGTGGATTATTGCACTATCACTGCGCGACTCAACAAATTGGCCGTTCTCTTCGGCTTTTGGCTGCTCACCTTTCCCTTTAGGACACTTAACAATTTTAAAACAAACCAGACATTTGATTTTAGTTACTAAATTATTTGTTGGACAGTGCCATTTAGATATGATATGGGATGAACAAATTTGAGAAGTAAATATATTTATTATTTTTGCTTATTTTTTACTTTCACAAACGAATGAGGGTATGTTTGAATACAACCATTCATAATAAATTTATGGAACTTCTTGAGGAAAGCTTTACTTCAATGTAAAACAGTACTACCATACAGAACAAATGAAGTCCACTTTTGGGGTGTTTTCAGATGTCTTCTCTCCCATCCTCCCTGAGTTACTTAGCCGAGTTGATTTCTGTTGACTGTAAGGGGCTATATTTAGGTCTGTAATTGCATATATTTTGGATTCATCTACGGAATAGTTAAGAGCATGAAATGTTACTGTAATGCATTCCTGTCTTTCACAGTGACGGAAAGAACTAATTAGATACGTACTCCTCTGTGATGGAGACCAGATTCCAGTTTTGGAACCCTGACTGTGATTCAGATGGAGATGGCAGGACCCCCCACCTCTAGATGCCTGGCTGCACGTGTGCCTCTAGACTAACCCTGTCATTGTCTTTACACAGCTAGCTATGTCTAGGCAGTGAGAGGTACTTGAAGATTGGGATTTGTACTGCCCTCATCTCGCTTTCCATCTCTGAGAGCGAGAGGAATTCTATTTTTAGCCAGGTGAAACCTGTGGGCTGCTATTAATACCATCTCGACTGGCTCCACCTTGTAGCCAGTCTGTAAAGGCACGCCGATTCTGTTTGTCGTGGAATAACTTTTTTCTCCATACCTTTTATATAAAGAAATGCTTTCAAGGACGTGTTTTATTAAGCACATCAATGTCAAGAATTAGAAAGCCTCAATCTGATCCCCCGTGGACTGCTTCTGTGCCATTCAGAAGAATCTGACAGGCACGCTTTATGAATTGCTAGGTTTTGTAGTGGTAATGATAACTTTATGTGGCTGGTCTGTTGAAAGGAAGGGGTCTAAAAACAACTCAGCAGGAACTTCTAAAGCAAAGTTCATAAAGGACCAGACAAAGCTAGTTCCCATTAATGCATTGGAGTTCTTCATGCCCTACATCTCTTTAAAACTGTCAATTTCTTTTTAGATAACAACATTTAAATTTAGGATCATAACTTTTTGTGCTCAAAAATCTCTGTGAATGTAGTTGGAGGCTCCTTACGGCTTACAGCAGGAAATCCAGCACGTATTGGAGATTTTTATTTCCCTTTTACTTCTCATAAGTCATTGGTGTTACAGGCTTTTTGTCTTTTCAGTTACTGAACAAGTACATGGCTAAAAGGCCTCATTTTTCACTCCAAGTTCTGGTCAACTTCCACTCAGTTTTTACAGTGAATTGAACGGGAGCAGCGCAAAGTTGTAGGTTGTGCTTACAGACCGTGGAAAGAACAATTTTAGTTTTCCAAGAGTTAAACAAGTGGCAGAAAACGGCTATCTAAACGTTGCCAACTTTTACCATAAAGCTTTGATTTAAAGGTGTAGCTGCTTTTATGGCAGGAATCCTTTTTTTTTTTTTCCAGCCAGACATTGTTTACTCCCTGAGAAACAGTGAGATATTTTGCACACAAAAGGACTATAGGAGCAGGCATTACACAGAGCAAGCCTTTGTTACAGAAATGCAGGCTGCAAAGCGAAGTGGGCTCTGGACTGGGAATAGTGACATTTCTAGTCTTTTTCCAGCTCTACCATTGTTCTGGTCTTTGCCAGCTGTTTGATGTGGATCCATCCCATTGGAGTTGCCTCACCGACGTAGGGTGCCCAGCTTGGTGTCCTGGAGGGCTGCTTTGGTCAGCAGAGAGAGATCCACCTTCAAAGGCCATCTTAACCTGAGATCTGAATTGTCTTTTTGACAGTTGTCATCTTCTCTCTCCCCACGGACCGCGGAGGGAACGTAGGGCAACCACGCTAACTCACTCCACGCAGTTAGACGATGTCTCAGACTCTCATATAAATTTTAGTGGAAAAAACATCTCCTTACCTGAGATATTTATGAAAGCTGACGTCGTGTGTTCTGTGAGTGCTATAAATTAACACTATTCATTCTTTTTGTGGGGGAAAAAAAGTGTTATAAAATTATTGTACTGTTAGTCACTAGAACTGCAGGCAACCATAGTGTTGATACAGACACAAGAGGCAGCTGTGCATCCTCTCCTCCGTTCCTGTTAAATGCATATTGCACTCAGGAGAAGTAATGGTGTCTTGCATTCTAAGCATATTTTTCCCTTCTCATCCTCTCTTCTTTCCTTCTGGATTTGTTCCAGATGGCCGTGTTAGATGTCAGAGGGTGACCACAGAGAAAAATCTGAATTTGTAACTAGTGGCCACGTGTTATAAAAGATGATTTTGCAGTCTCCACTTCAGCAAAATGAGAAAAATCTCCCTCACTCAGATTTCCTTATTTTGGTCAGATCATACCAGATTCTTGCTTCTTACAAGTATTTAAGGTCTGTTTCACGATGATATTTTCTTGTATTAACTGCAGATTAAAACAGTGCCAAACAACATGTTCATAAAAGTAAAGATCATGTTTTCTCTTGCCATATTCATCCCAGAAAAAAGCTGCCTTGCCCCGATGGGTGGTGAGAGTGGTAACCAGCGTCCAAAATCTTTGTAGAAACCATTTGCTTGTTAATGGCTGTGGTCTAGAGGAGCCTTTCGTGGCATTAAACTCTCTTCCCCAGAACAAGTCAATGCAAATGTCCTTAAGTCTGTCTTCACTTTTGGGATGAAGAGGTCAGTGCTTCCTTCAAAACACGTTTATTGGGGAATTGAGTCATGTAGAGTTTCCTGGAAAGAGCAAATCTGGACAATTTATGGGTTTGCAAACAGAAACCAATATTTTATGTTTTACAGTGCTCTTCTCTCCCCTGGCTGTAGGGCGTAGATCACATTATGCTGTAGTGGAATAATTCAAGTCACCTTCCAGTTCAGGCCGAGGTGTTGCGCGCTGCAGTAATACCGCCTGGCAGATGGGTGCCGGCTGAGCTGTGCTTTTAACAAAAAAAACCAAACCACCCCAAAACACCACTAACAAACCCCAAACCAAACTTTGCAGATCTACAGATTCAATTGTTTAATGTCCAAAGCGTAGAATTAATTTTCTGTTGTTGCCTGGAGGCATGTGTCTGGTTTATCAACTCGGAGACCAGTCTAATACAAAGGTTCTTAAATGAAAAGTGCCAAAGTGAATGTGAGAAAATGTAAGACCATAACGCGTATCTTGGTAATAAATAAAGGCGATTTAATCTCATTCCATTTTATTTTTTTTGCATCCCTAGAAAGATGCCAGTTACTGAGTTAGATCTGAATTTTCTTAATTCCGTGGTTTTTTTTCTTTCATGTGAAATAATACTTCTGTATTTGGCAGTTATTTATTCCAGAACAGGCATCTTTTTGTTAGCTTTCTGTCTCATTCCAGTTTTCACATTTAGGATAATTTTGATGTTGAATGTTCTCGTAAAGAAAAAAACCCATCACAGCAGATGTAATAAGTGTATGACTTCTGCCTTTTACTCTTGTAACTCTACATCAAGTTCCACTAGTTTTGTGTATTCCATACAATTAGATTGTAAGCTCTTCAAAGCAGGGCTCTTTAATGATTTTACACTGTTAAGACGTCAATTTGCATTTATTCTGCTGCATAAATAAGAGGTTTTCATTTGGTGCTACATCATTTTGGCAGTTTGTGGCTTCATTTTTCGTTCTATCCTCATATTTGCATTGTTGATTTAATTTTAGTGTTTTAACACCTAGATTTTAATGTTGTGACACGTGAAAGGCAGAAACAAGAAGTTCAGGTGAAGCTACTTACGTTTGCAGGGTTTCTGTAGTTTTAGAAGGAGTCCAGGGCCGCAGAATCGTCTCGCTCTGCCCTCTGAGACATGAACGTTCTATGCAGCCAGGTCAAGAAATTTGAGAAAGAATCGCTAACGCCCTGGCCCCACATTACCTTTGATGTGGCTGGGGAAAAAAGAGCTCATTGGAAAAAAAAGAATGGCCCCGATGGGATGAGCAGCTGGTATCAGCAGTTGCTAAAAGCCCTTCTGTGGTCCCTGAAGAGAACTGGTGGGAAGAATCCAGGTCCCAGAGCGAGGCGTTGAAAATGAAGAAGTAAATAGACTCTTCCTTATTATGGTAAAGAGCGACACGTAAAATTATCATATTATACACCAAATACTAAGTATTTTTTCAAGATTTAATTGTAGTTGACAGGAAGGGGCGAGTAGAGGAGGGATGGATATCTGTGGGATTCCAGGGGTCAGATATTCCCACCTGGGGCACCGAAGCAGGAATGCAGCTTGGATTCCGAGACGCTTTCTGATGAGCAGAAATGCTGGAGAAAAGTTTGTGATTTTATGCTGAGCCAGTCACTAACTGATCTTTGTGTAGTTATCCTATTCCTTGGGTAAGTACAGTTAATCAAGTTTAAAGGAATATATTTAAAAAATATGTAAAGGCAGCAGTTTAACAGAATGGGTGTATGGTTACATGTTGTAAAATCAAGTGTGAAGATACTTAGACAACAACCTTACATTGCAGCTAATCATCGTTGATAATTGAGTTTTTTCTTAAGGAGCCATTTTTCCTTATAGTAAATTAGAAAAAACGTCTGATTCTGAACAAACAAGCTAAAAAAGAACCCAAGAACTCTGTTATTGTCATCGCTTCTGTGGTCATTTGTGTGTGTGCATCGTGTTCCATAAAGCTGATGCTACTTCTGTCCAGCTTCGTCCACTGGTCTGTGTTCTGTGGCATTGCTGTTGGAGTTTAGAGATTGTGCTTTAAGATAAATTTAATTCCAGAAAAGAGAATAAGAGGCTTTGGAAACGTGAACTGTGGACAAAAGTTGCAAGGGCTGGAACTGTTTAGCCTGGGCAAAAGGAGACCGAGCAGGGGAGGGACATGCCAAGTCACACAAAGTAGAAGAGGCTGTAAAGGGAATAATGGTGGTTTGCTTTCCGCATCGACATCTGGAGGACAAGAAGTAGTTGTCCTGATTGATAACAAAAGAGATGGAAATTATATAGTAGAAGAATAACACTAGGACCTTCAAGCACTGAAATCAGATGGTGAGGGATCGTGCGGATTTTGTCGGAGGTTCCCAGTGCAGTCAGACTGCATGTAGGTCCGGGTCCTTCTGCACAGCAGGGAGGCAAACTGGAAACCTAATAGGGCTCCTCCAGGCTCTGTCTGTAATTTGTGTTTCTTGGAGGATTCAGCTGACAGATCACAGCGTAACTCATGCCCTTCAAAGCAACCTGGCTCACAGGGCATTTAGCCCTCGTCGTTGCATCATCTGCACAAATCAATATCCTGTAACCGGAGTCTGCTGGGCAGCTTCTGCCCTTTGCTTGCTGCCTTTTGCGCCGGCTCCTTGTGCCACTGCGTGTTAACAGCGTTCAGTGCAGAGCTGCCCGTCCCCCTGACTCTAGTCAAATTTCCCTCGGCATTCGGATGCCTGGTTTCCCCGGAATATTCCTGAGTATATAATATTGCCTTGCTCTGTGGAATTTGCTGTTGTGCATGCATAGCGGTTCTTCTCACAGAATATCTGGCCCATTTCTTGTCTGCTAAGAGTGTCAAGGTCTAGAATAACGTCGCTTCACAACTAAACCCTTCTAAATTTGTGTTTTGCAGTCTGTGCAGAGAATTCACCAAGGCTACGGTTAATTTAGGGAGGTTGCACTTCTTTTTACACTTAACGGAGAGCGAGGGCAACTCAGAATGCGACCTTAAATTTAAATATCATTCCTTGAGAGAGTCCCTCCGCTGGCCCAAGATTAATCTTCCCAGACCACGTGTCAGTCTCCTCTCTGTGCTGATCTGGTTCCTAAAAGCTGAAACCCCAGAAATAAGCCTGCCTGGTGATCCCCCTTTCCCATCCACTTGTTTTCCCTAGCAGGACAGAAGATGGGTTTAGGTGTCATGCATACCCTCAGGAGCTGTTATTTTTAACCCTTTTGCTTGTTTGTTGTGATAGTATTTGGTCACCTACTGGGTGATAGTATTTGTCACCTACCTAATGCCGTGGGGTCCCACAAGGTTGCGTAACCCATGTGTTGCCTTTTCCTGATAGTTCAGCGAAGTCCTACTGCGGAGATGCTGAGAGCTTTCTGCTTTGTACAGGGCCACATACTCCCCGTCTGCTCTCCCTCTGTGCAATCCGCTAGATTAATTTGCGTCTCATATTGCTGTTTATATGTAACTATTTTATGATTGTCATTTGTCTGATAGTTCTCAAGGCTTTTGAAGCATCGGAGCCTACAGCTTGTGTTTTTCTCAACCTTCTTAGTGTGCTGTTTTTTGTATTTCTTTCTAAAATTTAACTGGCTTACACCTCCTCTGCATGTACAGAGCATTGCGTATTAACACGATCTACTCCTTTGTGTTTGCTGTTGTCTGTGAAGATTAAGAAAGGTAAATGAGTTACTGATGGTTTCGGCTTGGATCAGGCTGCCTGGCAATTTATTGTAGCCTACTGCGTCCCCTCCCCTTGATCTGTAACAACTCATTTTAATTTTTTGAACTTTCCAAAGCAGAGGATTGAATCAAGAGATCTTAAAATAATTGAGGCAGGGAACAGTGTTTGCTCAGACCTCTGCCTCTTTTGGCAGCCGTCATCTAAACGAAGGTGTGAACTCTCCAAAAGTGAAAGTAGTTTTGGAGATCCTTTTCTTCGCAAGTCACCAAAAGTTCACTGAGAAAACTTCTTGCTCTCTTTCCCGGTGCTCTGATTGCATTTCTCACTTCTATTTTGGCTGCCGCGTTTTTCCTCCCCCATTCTTCATGCCTTTTCCAGCTTCAGTGCCCTACATTTCCCCAGTTCTGGTTCTCCAGAAGCTGAAGAGGGTCTCCTGAAATGTGTTGGTGTGTTTTTCTTTAAAAAGACACCGATGCCATAGGCTTTGCAAGTCAGAAAATAATGAAAAACCCTCTTGGGAAAGGGAGCAGATACAATTAGAAAAAGAAAAAAAAGATAAATTGAAATTAAAAAAATCTTAACCTTATCAACTCAGTAAGGGTTAGATCTTAACTTACGTTAAATATCTGTCACTAATGAAACAATAATATTTTTCATTTCTTTTAAGTCAACATTTTTCCATACTGTTGCACCCCAAAAGTCTTTTCATTCACAAACTCTGATGCCAATGGGAGGAAAGAAATGCAAATATGGTGCTAAATGCCCCGATAGACTGTTCTGATGCTGCTGATGCTGCCTTGTGCTGGTGCAGGGCACCGTGACCCAGCTGACTCTGATGTCCTGCATGCGCCAGGCAGAAGTTTAGAATCACAGAATGGTTTGGGTTGGAAGGGACCTTTAAAGGCCACCTGGTCCAACCCCCATGCAGTGGGCAGGGACATCTCCAACTAGACCGGGTTGCTCAGAGCTCCCTTCAGCCTGACCTGGAATATTTCCAGGGATGCGGCATCTACCACCTTTCTGGGTAATCTGGGCCAGTGTTTCACCACCTTTAGCAACCCACCCATAAAAAATTTCTTCCTTATGTCTAGTCTAAACGTACCCTCTTTTAGTTTGAAGCCATTACCCCTTGTCCTGTCGCAACAGGCACTAGTAGAAAGTCTGTCCCCATCTTTCTTATGAGCCCCCTTTAGGTGCTGGAAGGCCGCTATAAGGTGTCCCCGGAGCCTTCTCTTCTCCAGGCTGAACAACCCCAACTCTCTCAGCCTGTCCTCACAGCAGAGGGGCTCCAGCCCTCTGGTCATCTTTGTGGCCTCTTCTGGACCCGCTCCAACAGGTCCATGTCCTTCTTGTGCTGTGGGCCCCAGAGCTGAAGTTTCCAGCTCCTGATGAGTTTGGAATCATATTTGCTTTTTTTTCCCTCCATCTTCTGAGCTACTTTGCTTTGTAGCAGGAGTT
Source organism: Larus michahellis (assembly GCF_964199755.1). Classification (NCBI taxonomy): domain Eukaryota; kingdom Metazoa; phylum Chordata; class Aves; order Charadriiformes; family Laridae; genus Larus; species Larus michahellis. Next base: position 221,233,920 of record NC_133896.1, read on the forward strand.
GGGTGACAGGATCATACCCCTGTGGAAGGCAGCAGCAGCTCTCAGCAGACTTGCAGGTGTTCAAAGCATAGCAACTTGTCCACAAAACCATTGTTTGGTCCTGTATTGTATATGGGTCCATAGAGAGTTCAGCCTATATGGCTTTATTGTGGCCAGAAGGAGCTCTAAGGCCTTGAAAGTAGGTACGTAACAGCATCTGCCTGAATTATGTGGTGCTTCCATCATCGGTTTCTTTGTTTTGAGTCATCATCATTCAACATACCCTGGTTTGAGGAGTTTTGAAAATGGATCTTCTTGGAGACTGGTTTTGAATCAGTTTTATCTTTCTTGTATAGTTTCAATTAATCCTGTTAGTCAAATATTTTCCAATTTAATTATTGAAATTCATATATACTTATAAATTATCTTCAGATCTAATATATTTAGTTCATCTAAAGGATAAATGGTTTGTATAACATCTGGGAGATATGTAGGAAAACTGTTTCCTGTATCCTGTACCTGGTCCCATAGACGTCATGTTGTGTGAACGGCCACGTGCGGGCACGGTTGTGTCATTTTCTGTCCCATACAAAGGCACGGTTCGTATCAAAGGCTTTTTAATCAACACAACTGTCTCCACACCAGCAGAGCTGCAGCGCTTCAACTCCGCCGGTACTATACTTCAAGTGCTGCAGTAGTTACAGTTAGATGAACTCAAAGGGTGTGTAAGTGAAGTCCAATCCTGCTGCCTTCAAGCAAGTGAAACTCCCAGAGGTGTTCATATTTTCTTAAGTAAATAGTTGAGCGTTGGGTCTGCAGAGTCAAACTAATGTACAGGTATTTCAGGTACACCGTGGAGCTTGTTCCTCTGTAGTGCTGCAGCTGTGTAGTTGTTTAGACCAGTGTAAAGTGTTCTTAAAATAATGACATTTTGATTTCAGAACATTGACGTGCTTTTCTTTACTCACTCGGCAGTTGTATGGGTGTCCTCACAAGCGCCGTGCACCTGCGCCATGGAAGCATGTCGCTCAGTTTTTGTATACGTAACTCCGTAAGATTTCCAACCACCTAAACACATTCATGTAATCAGAAGCAGAGCGCCGTTCTCACTGCAAAAAACTGAAGCTCATTTGTTCTGTGTCCCCTTGCCTATGTGGAGTTTCAGTGATTTGAAAATGTTCTTGCAAAAAAATGAGAGCGTGGCAAAGACTCGGAAATAAACCAGGAGAGGAAGGGAATCCTTCTGCTTTAAGGTACTGGTTAGTATTGCAAGTGGCATCCAGATCTTCCATATGGACCCTGAGAAGTAGCTAAGGTAGAAATGATTTTAACATCATTTTATCGAAGTAGATGATAAATTAATTGCAGAAGTTCCTTCCTTGCTTTTAAATATGTCTAATTATGACCTTTAGTCTTTCATATGTTTAGCTTACACTTTAAGAGTGATGCTTTAAGAAGCAATTTTCTGTTGGTTGGAAGTTCATGTCTCCTGGTATATACAAGACACATTACTTTGTACCTGCGTGTACGTATGGTTTTATTTCTTGTTGGCAGTATCCCTGGGACACTTTTTCTCTGGAAGCTGTACTGAAGTTACGTTTCCTTCAAATGTAACTCGAGTTGTATTAACAACACTTTTTCTATATAATTTTTTTTTTATTTCATCAGATGTATAAGCATTGACCCAAGAGATATTCTGGCTCTATACTATAACTGTCTATTTACAGAGCTGTAAAAATCTACATTACATAAAAATGTGTCTATAAAGTGTGGGGACTATAAAGTGTGGATTATTTGCTAATGATCCCATTCAGAATAATAACTCCAAGGAAAGGATTTGCCTTTTCTTAATTCTTGTATAAATCAGTACATTATATTAAGCAGAGACTCATTCTGTAGAAGAAAAATAATATCTTGTGTGATAAAACTTTAGATTATTTGAGGGAGGAAACAGTTTTCCAAAGACATACAATAAGCAAAGTTACCGATCTACAGTTTTCTTTCCGTATCACGTATCTTCCATTTGTTGTATTGTAGCAATTGCTGACTTCCTGATCAGTAGCATAAACCACAAACATTCCTGAACTAGTTAAAAAATTATGGAGTGATAAAGTGACAAAATCTACAGAACTGTTAGTTAGCTTGGGTTAATTGATAATCCCTGTAGGTGCATAAACTCTATTTTATCCTTAAAGAATTTTTTGGTTATTGTTGTATTAAGATGTTTGAGTATGATTTATTTTAACAAAACAGTAATGCAGGTATTGTCTAGAATAGAGGTGAGTTTTTGTAGGACTATCTTCTGAATGGTTCTTGTCAAAGTCATCTTTCAAAGCCAGTAGGATCAGTCATATTAGTCAGAGCTTGTGTAATCAGGCTCTGTGTAATATTATGTTTGTTTAATTTAATGTTATGTGCTAATTTAAAACATAGCGTCATAATATGCAAAGAAAAGGTGGGCAACTTGTTCTGGATATCGTATCCAAGCACGTTCAAGAGCAGGAAGTTATTGGAAGTGGTCAACATGGATTTACCAAGGGTAAATCATGCTTGACCAATCTCGTAGCCTTCTATGATGTTATAACTGCTTGGCTAGAGGAGGGCGGAGCAGCAGATGTCATCTACCTTGACTTCAGCAAGGCTTTTGACACTGTCTCTCATAACATCTTCCTTAGGAAGCTGAGGAAGTGTGGACTAGACAAGGGGACAGTGAGGTGGCTCGAGAGCTGGCTGTGTGACAGGACTCAGAGGGTTGTGATTAATGGAGCAGGGTTGAGTTGGAGGTCTGTAACCAGTGGTGTCCCCCAGGGGTCAATATTTGGACCAGTATTGTTTAACATATTATTCATCAATGACCTGGATGAGGGGACAGAGTGTCTGCTCAGTAAGTTCGCTGATGATACCAAACTGGGAGGGGTGGCCGACACCCCAGAGGGCCGTGCTGCCATCCAGTGTGACCTAGACAGGCTGGAGAGCTGGGCAGAGAAGAACCTAATGAGGTTCAACAAGGACAAGCGTAGGGTCCTGCACCCAGGAAGGAAGAATGTCAGGCACCAGTATAGGTTAGGGGTGGACCTGCTGGAAAGCAGCTCTGAAGAAAAGGATCTGGGGGTCTTGGTGGACAGTAAATTATCCATGAGCCAGCAAGGTGCCCCTGTCGCCAAGAAGGCTAACGGAATTCTGGGCAGCATAGGGAAGAGTGTGGGCAGCAGGTCAAGGGAGGTCATTCTCCCCCTCTACTCTGCACTGGTGAGGCCACAACTGGAATACTGCATCCAGTTCTGGGCTCCCCAGTTCAAGAGGGACAGGGAACTGCTGGAGAGAGTCCAGCGTAGGGCAACTAAGATGATTGAGGGACTGGAGCATCTCCCTCATGAGGAAAGGCTGAGAGAGCTGGGACTCTTTAGCCTGGAGAAGAGAAGGCTGAGGGGAGACCTTATTATGGCATGCGAGTATCTAAAGGGCGGGTTGAAGGAGGATGGTGCCAGACTCTTTTCATTGGTTCCCAGTAACAGGACGAGGGGTAACGGGCACAAGCTAGAACATAGGAAGTTCCGATCAAATATGAGGAAAAACGTCTCTGCAGTGAGGGTGACAGAGCCCTGGAACAGGCTGCCCAGGGAGGGTGTGGAGTCCCCTTCTCTGGAGATTTTCAAGACCCGCCTGGCTGCAGCCCTGAGTGACGTGCTCTGGGCAATCCCGCTTTAGCAGGGGAGTTGGACTAGACGATCTCTAGAGCTCCCTTCCAACTCTGAAAAATGACGTGAAATTCCATGAAAAAACTAGAGCTACGTCCAGCAGACTCCGTGAGGCTCAGCAGATATTGACTTTTCAGTGGTCTTTTGTTAGCAGACAAAGAACCTACTCGGGATCAAGGCGGAGGCCTACAACTTGGGATATTAAATTGTGTGTTCAGTGGATTTGTGGTCTTGCTTGAATTTGGTTTTGGTATCAGCACTGCAGAATAGTGGTACCGTACAACAAAGATTTTTTGGTTGTATTTATGATATACTCCAACTGGAAGGTACAGGACTTATTTTGGCTGCTAAAAATTAACCGTGTTCTCCATTGGATATTGTAATGCCATATGTAGAGTGATCCAGTCCTTCATGAAAACCACTAGTCTGCTGCTCTTCTTGATGAGAAGAATGTGTGGGAATTCAGCTTCAGAAACTTTGGTTTAATTTGGGCGGCAGGGAATATGGTTCTTATTTGACTATTGTGCTGCAGTCCAGGCAGTCAGTTCTTGCAGCTGAATATTATTTAAACTTTGTAGCTGTCAGACAGCCCAAACAGGCAAGTACTGGGTGTCCTCATCTGCTTTGGATATAACTGGGGGCTGAAGATGATTATTATCTTGGAGAGGGTACTTAGTATTCTTCGGACATGCCATATTATGGTATTATTTCATATTTCTGTTTGATCGTGGTGCAGAGGTATGAATGTTGTGCGGTGGTGCTGAACAGGATTATGTCCCATCGCGCTAAGTCCTGTTCAAATCCATATGAAGCTCTGGTCCCCAGTAATTTATATCCAGTAAAGTTTGTCAAAAAGGCTGAAAGTTGCTTTTTTTGAAAGCCTAATCTAGTGCCAAAATGACCGGAGATTGGAATAGTCTCCGTAAACCCCTTGGCTTTTCAGGAGTGCTCCAGTAGCAGTGGTTACACGCACCCTTGCCAACATGCTAAAATAGTCTTGGTCACGATAGGTTTCCAGTTGATACCAGAACATCAGTGGTGGCTTTCAGCAAACGTAGGGCAGCCTGGGGTTGACTGGATCTCCCAGCGCATGCAACCCACCACAGGTTCTTTGGAAAACCAGATAACACTGCTAACCAAGTGCAATTGTGCGGGAAAAAGCTGCGGCTCCCTGCAGGAGCGTAGGGAGGGAGTAAAAATTAGTGTATCCTATTAAAGTTAGAGAGGAAAATCAGGCAGGAAGATAATTACTTGATCTGGGATTTAGCCAGGGTTTAGGTTTAACACTAGAACTGTGCTCTGTTGCTGATTGTTCAGTTTGTAGAGTTTAGGGCTTGCTTTGGGGTCAACCAAGAGTAGGCTTTTTTCATCTTGATGAATTGAAAAATAGTAATTTAAGTGAAAATAAAACTCTGCTCGTACCCCCAAAGGATGCTACTTTTCTGTAGCTGTTTTTTAAAATAAGAACCATGCACTTTAGGGCAGGAGTGATTAATGGAGGGGATGTCAGCATACTTCACCAAGTGACTAGGAAAAAAGGAGTGGTAGGGTGTCTCTTGTGTGGAGCCCAAAGGGTGGCAGGCATTCAAATCCCATTTTCCCGAATTCTCAGATAGTCCGCTTCTGAAAAGTGTCCTCAATACTGGATACTTTGCAGTGGTTTTCCACCACTCTCTGCTTTATACGATTATAAGTAATCATATGTTCATTGCATGTGCCTGTCTGTACTGGGGGGAAGGTAAATGCCTGATTCCAACCCATGATTTAAGTTATTAACTAATTATTTTGTAGAGCCAGAACTCTCAGTATACAAATGAAAGCACAGGCTTCACAGGTGGGTCGGAGATGCTTATGAGGTCAGTGAAAGGTATGATGTGATTGGGGTTTTCAAGGCAAAAGAAGCTAAACTCACATGTAGAATTAGTTCTGTATTCCCAGCCATTTGTGGGAATATCCCAACCATATCCCACTTGGACCCAGAGATTTGTTTTGAGGCTGTGCTTTTGATTTGGATGGTGTGTGGTGGGAGCCCAGCCCGGGTGGTGTGACCTGGCCTTTAAAAGAGCCGATCTCTCGCTCCGTAGGTTGTAAGTGGGTCCAAAGGGCACTCCTGGCTTTAGGTGGAAACGAGGCATTTGCCTAACCCTTACCTGCCCCGGGGACAGCTCGCAGGGAAAGAAGGGGTTTCCTCTTGGAGAACACATCAAGGTGTGATGGCAGCAGAGAACCGCGAGCTCCTTCATCATGTGAATGTCTACACTGCTATAAAATGCTCCCTAATCTTCATATATATGTCATATGTGCATATATTTCTATGTATGTGTGTGCATATATATATACACACATTTAAATGCCATTCCTGTTTATTCATTATGTTTTTCTTTTCTCTGATAAAATGCTCGTGACCAGACAGAATTTCTCTGAGGAGAAAGAAAAGAAATTGCATCTTCTTAAACATTAATTATTGATTAAATATTTCTCCTTTTTAATTTGAGAATGTTATCGACTTAGAGAATACAAATTGTGTCTCTGCCCCTACTGTGGACTCCTTTAATTGTCATACCACAAGGCCCACGCTAGAGGGATCGTGTTCAAGATCCTTGGATGTACAAAGATGATCAATTTTTATCTAGTGAAAAAGAAGTTTTCTTTCCTTTATCTAGAAAAAAGAATGATAAAAGCAGTCTGTTTAGCCTTTCCAAGCCTTTTTACAATACTTCGTTGAGTTTAGTCTAACTAAGAAGTCTGAACCTCTCCTGGTAATGAAGCTTGCATTGAACTCTACTGTAAGGGATTTAGATTGAGAACTTGTTTTACTGTCATTATTAATTTGTGCTTTTCTTACTGTTTGGTAATCTTATTGCAAACTTGGTGGCAATGTAGTTGCAAACGTGTGTGCAGGTATCTCAGTGTCATATATATGTGTGTGGGCATTTCTGTGAGCTAGGATGGGGAGAAGGAAAGGGGAAGTCTGATTCTCCATTTTCCTCTGTTTTCTTATATGTTACATGGTGATGTTTGGATTTCATACAATTTCGTATGTCACTCATGCTCTTGGCAAATGACTGCACAAAGATAATGGCAGCAGGAGAAACAGAGCTCTCTTTCTCTGGACTCTTAGTGAAAGGCTGGATTGCTACATTTGAGCCAAGACATGAATGAAAGTCTGCTATCCAAGTCTCATTTTTACTGAAGAAGTAGATAGCAATTTTGTGTAGTGAGGGAACAGAAAAAAACCAAAACCAACCACCCTCTTGGACACCTGCCTTTCAGATACACATTTGCTATTCAGAGAACAGAGAACTGAGTGCTGCCGATGCCAAGCAAACACTTTCATGTCTTCTCCGAATATGTTTTAAGGCCAGTTTTCCTGCATGGGTATCCATAATGGTTGTTGTCTATAATTTTGTAGCTGTTGCAAACGGTAATTTGGTCCAAAACTTACAGCTTCCAGCTGGTTTTGGATAAATGAAAGTTAAACACTTGGTGTAGATGCCACTCAAAAGATGGTTTTCCCTTTGCAGGGAGATCTCAGATATGCAGTAATCTTTCTGTTGTGGTGTTGGGTTAATCTCTCCGTTTTGCCCATGTTGCCTATGGCGTGCAGCTAACGACAGAATGAACAACATTTGGTGTCAATGTTCCTTACACATGTGACCAATGCCTTTAGAAACACAGAGTTAATATCTGAGCATTTAAATACTTTCCAGAGCCAATAAAAGACTTTTTTTTTTTTTTTGTACTTGTTCATTTTTAGATACTGACCGAGCTTTAGTGCTGCTGGAAGAATATTGTAAAAAACTAAAGAAACCAGAAGAGCAACAACTGAAAAAAGCCATCAGAAAGGTGATGGGAATCTTTAAGAGCAGCTTGTTTGAGGCACTTCTAGGTAGGTACTAAAATTTAATACTGGATGTATGCGTTTGAAGGCCAGAGCAAGGTCAGACCTGGTAACTTTCTTATTGGTCACTATTTAATTTGTGTTTACAACGGAACAGTTGAGATGATCCTTCTAGGTTCTCTATGGGGAAACTCGTTGTCCTGATATTTCAAAGGTATTTGCTTATTTGTAGTGAAGGAAAGAGTAACAAAAAGCTCATGCAAGATAAGGCATTGAATGGTTTATTCCTAAACCTTGCTGCTTTCCTTTTTTTAATGGAAATTACTGAACCAGAGTAAGATATAACTGGTTTTGCAAAGTCGAAGATGAAGCCATCTCCACGCAGGTAAATGGCCAAAGTTTCATTGATTTCACTGACACAAAGTAGCATCTAAAATCTTTGTGTCTTTTGCATTATGTTTTTGTGAAAAGCGTCAGCCAAAGAAACTCATAAATTAGTCAAGAAAAGTGCTGAAGGACACAGTGAAGCTTTGGCAGAACATTCCCATCCATGTGATACGGCAGTGTTCAAATAGACGTGCTGGCGTATTACTCAGTCTTTCTTCCATGTATTTGAAAGACCCTTTTTCACCTCGTAAATGATGGTATCTGTCAACATCAAGCACTTGGTGTTTTGGAACTTTTTATAAAATAACGCCCATAAATTATTATATATAATGCTTTCAAGGTCATGAGTGTACCCGTGTGCTGTGGCATCCCAGTTGTCCCTTGTGCCGTGCAGTGCTTGGGGAAGTGGTGGCAGTAACCGTGCATCACCTTCGCTCTGCCTCCCTCGGCCCGCTTGCTCACATTGCATCTGGCCCCTTGGTGTTTTATTCCTTCACAAACATCTGTACATTTTGTGCAGAACTAGTCTGAAGGGCACGTTTCTTAACACGAATGATGTTTGTGGACGCACGCGTACCTTCAAGTAATGGTTGTTTGAAGCCAGAGTACCAATCGTGCGCATTGCGGAGCTACAATTAGTAGCAGTTAGGGAAAAATTTTGGTTATAGATCATAAAAATAGAGGCACATCAATACTGCACTATCACTGTGAAGACGATGGAGGTCCGGGAAGAGTTTCAGTAATTTCTGTAGCATTTATGAAAAATGTATGTTACCAATCACTAACATTTCCTGCAAATGGAAGTAATTAATGTCAATGCTATTTTACTTGTAATTTCTCTCAGCTTCTTTAAAGTGATTAGCTTTATTTTTCAAAGCTTACGTAATTTTTAATTGCGGTGTATTCTTTTAAAAAGGAAATAGAGTCATAAATGAATGGTATTTACCAAATGGTTAGACATAGATGTGAACTAAAGAATGAAAAAAAGGTGGGGCGTTTCTGTGTTATTTTTATGGAGGTACCTATGGATATAGAAGTGTGTGCTGAAGAAATACACAAGTCACAGAAGCGACATTAGCTGTACATTTGCTTCTGCAGTACTTTGAAGTAATCCTTCAAAGTGTTCTAACAACATGTGGGCTTTGTGTGTGGCTACACTGCAATATTTGTTGATGTATTACATATGCCAGAAATGAAAAAGTGATTGTAGCTTCTTTAAGGTTGAATCCAAAGAATAAATGTAATCTTTTGATTGCCACAATAACACATTGGGGAGTGTGATGTTACGGAAGTTAGATAGCATTTTAAATTGTAGGCCGTGGATGTCTTTTCCTTGTTCTTAAATGCTTCTTTTTATAAAAGAGATTTGGGAATTGCAAGATGTGTTCAAAGTCTCTCAGTATTACATTTGGTTTGCTACTTGGTTGGTCTAGATTCTGGAACAATACAAAAGAGTGACCTCTCATTAGTATTTTAAGTGTGGTAGATGATGTTATTACACAATCAATAACGACGTTCTTGCATGATCAGTATTTCCAAAAAAACCCACTTCCATGCCATCTGTTTTAGCTCCCCGTCATGGTTTCTTCCATTCACCTATAAATCACACCACCACAAAAAGAAATACCTAAAGCAGAGCTTCTGGTCTCTTTTTAAGTTCTGTACTGGTAATGCTCCTTTGTCTTTTATATTTACAGAATGTCTAATGGTCTTGAAAGCGTCCATTTTTTAGTGCCTAATCTTAATTAGACTTGATTTTCAGAGTCCGAGTGTTCATCGCTTTCCAGAACTTGATCTCATTTCCAGCTGTCAAACATTAGTTTTATCGAGAATTGATTGACCTTTTGACTATTTAGGCTGTAACTGCTAATGAAAAATGTGATTTTTGTACAGAATCATTAACCTGGATGCAGAAATGCACCTTCCTACCAGGCGTAAAGTTAACAGAATTTTACGTGCCAAATTCAGTTCTTGTAGGTCCCACAGCTTCAGTAGAATTTGATTCCTTTACAAATACATTCATCTGTTGTAACCATCCCTGTCCTTTAATGTATGTTCAATTCTTGTTAACTTCCAGAATGCTTTGAAAATATGTAGGATGTCTTAAATTGAGTATAACAAAAGCAGATAAAGAAAAATAATTATAACTGGAGGCACTTTTCAGATCTAGTGTTGTCTAGTTCCTTTTGTTCTCAAATTTATACTTGTGTGGTTTGATTCAACCGGCCGTCTTTGAACTTGGGCTCTCAATGCATGCGCGATTGTTTTTATCTTCAACGTGTTTCATAAATATTAACTGTTGACTTCTTGAACGGGGGAGTAATGTGAGAAAAATGAGGATTCAATATTTTTCATATGGATATTCTACACATGCAAGAAGTGACGGCAAATATGGAAGTAAAAGTTCTGTAAGTGATTTGCAGAGGGATTGTTGAACGATTGTCCTTTTGCATTTTAATTTGGGTTCAAAAGCCTCTCCTTCTCCCTTCGGGCTGTTCTTGTTGCTGGAGTCGTCGTGTTCAGTTACAGCTGAGTTAGTTGCCGAGAGGCACATTTTCAAAGCGACATGTGGAGCCGCTGTCTCTGGAGTCCCATTGACACTCCAGTGGCCCAAACACAATGCTTTGAAAACCCAGCCCAAAGAGGAGGGAGGAGGAGAAACTCTTCAGAAGGAGCGTGCAAGGGAAAGAACTCATATTTAGATATCAACATTACTCTTACGTTAATTCTAACTTCACGAAAAGGATTGTACCAATCCTTCTGTGCGTGGTGAGGAATTATGGTACTGTTGTTATGAGCTCGTAAGGATTTTCGCATTTTGTAGGGTCACCCACAGCTAGATGCTATTAAAATCACAGGGTCCTCTCAAATTGGAGCACGTGTTGTTCTGATGTGAACTTTTCATGTTTTTAAAACCCTGCAAGGAAAAGGAAATGAAACCTGCGGAAATCCATAGGCCTCATTTGTTGGGATTGTCTCCTAATGGAGCATCTTGGAGGCACTGTGCAGAGATAAAAAAGGAAAACCATAAAAGAGAGTAATAACAGTCATATAGACATGTCAAAACTACTAAACACTTTTTTTTTTCAGTTCTGTTCTTTATGAAGCTTAATCAGTTTTTATAGTGCAATACATAGTTTAGTACAATTTATTTCTAAAAACCTCTACTGTACATTTGTCTAGCCTTCATTTCATTAAGAAAAGTGCATGATTTTACAGCCTAAAAGGCCGTTCTGCAGAATGAGAATGGATGAAAGAGGTTTATGTCGGGGTTGGGTTTGTTGGGTTTTTTTTGTAGATACATCTCTATAAAACATAATTTTCTTTCTAGCAGGAATTAAAGGGCCACAAATAGCTGTAATCATCTTATGCAGTATTAGGTAAAAACTAATCCCAATAGTTTTTTTGAAAATTCGGATAAACCCATCTGTAGTGGATGACGTATTTCCTGAGGACTTTGAAACCATGTCTTATGTTTTTTTCTTACGCTTGTGTAACTTTGCCTCGATTTTAAAATGGCATGTTTTCAACTAAAACCTGCATCACCACCACCTTTTTTTTTTTTTTAAATGGTATTGTAACATTTCGCAGAATAATGTGGATGTTTTAAAACTGCCTGTCTTAAAAATTGCTGTAGTAAACATTACTATAAGGATTACAGAATTTACTGGTCATCTGTGACACAGCCTGTATTTAGAGACTTAGGATATAATTTTGTGTTCTTAGTAAGAGAGTTTTTTTAGGCTCTATACCTCATTCAGCTCAATTTTAAATAAGCCCTGTTAAAAGAATCCATTTTAAAAGAACGATAATGACTTTTAAACCAAGTCAAAAAGGAAATCGAGTTATTCTTCTGCGATCACATACTATTTTTCTATTAAAAGTTTGTAGAAATCAAGTGGCAGTGTAACTCAATGGTGTTATGTTAGTACCCAGACTTCCAGCAATCTAGTCATACCTTGCAATCCTCAGTGTTACTGGGGGGTGCTATAGGGCAGATAGGGTATATAAGGAGGACATAAAATATACCCATTTAAGAGAGCCAAAGCAAGTCCCCCCTTTGCTTGAATTATTTTAGGATGTACGTATCTATTAAAAAATAGACTAGCCAAAACGCAAACATTTTGTAGAGTAAGCGTGAAGCAAGTCAAGAACTTGATTTCCTTTGGCTTTGTCTTAGTTGGATTGACTTTGGTGTCTACAAAGCGGTGAGGTGGGACTGAAACTCCCCTTGCACTTAGGGCAATGGTTAAATTTCAGGATAGTTTAGATATGGAAGAAGCTGGAGAGGAACCTGCCATAGGAATAATGATGGGATGTTGAAACATGCCACTGTCGCAAAAGGAAAACGCTAAGAATGAAAGATCAGAACGATTTTGATAGATGTAGCCATCCATGCATGTCAGCTAAGAATAATGATAAAAAGTCCGCCTATTTGTAGGCTTTAATGCTGAGAAGAATAATTATGCTGTTGACTATATAGAGAGGAGAATGTAGAGGCAATTAATGGAAAGGCAAGGAATTTGTTTAGGCATGTTGTGTTTAAGGAGAAACCCTTTAAATAGTAACAGAAGGAAACTGGAGACTAGAGGGAAGGAGGTGGGTCGGGCCTGGGGGAAGATGTGTGAACAGCAGGATGAACGGTGAGAAAAGCAGGAGACCTGCAACACAGTCCTGGGCTGGGGATGGAGCCTGCTCCAAAGTAGGTGTTGAAGAACGATTATAGATGTCAGAGGAAAAGTCAGGATCATGCAACACCTCAAAAATCCAGTGCTAGTCACACATGGTAGCGCTGGCCTTCAGTGGTAAAAAGCTTATGGTATTTGCACAAAAGGCATCAAAATGATCTATAAAATACCACAGGTTGTTGTTGTCTGCCTCTATGATCTGTCTTTAAGAAGTACTTTCAGCCTGTTCTCCACAACCACCGAGACGCCTTTTGTACTTCTTCCTTTGAGTGAACATGAGAATTGACATTCTCGGGACCACGCAAAACAAGGCGATGACAATTTTCACACGGCTCCTGATAAAGCTGCTAGAGTTGAGGGTATCAAAATGCGGGATGTGCTTGGCAATCAGCTTTCTAAGGCGGTGGTGGCCCTCGCTAATGTTTCTCAATCCACAGGAGGGACCGTGTTTCAGCACTTGGTGCTCTTAATGTATCAGGGACCAAAAGGATGTTAAATGAATTGCTGTACTGGGAAACTTTTCAATAGGAAAGCACAACCAGGTGTCATCTATTCATACTGGCCAAGCTCACTCTCGGTAGATGTTTTTAGCCTGCTTATGTGTTTGGCGCGCTTAGCTGCTTACAGCGCTCCTGAATGTAGGGTGACCGATCTCCTATGTCATTGTTCTCTAGGCTTAATCCCAGTGAGCTGGTTTCTGCTCATGTCAGGCTATTCCACCTCCTGTAGCGACACTGAATTCCTCAGGAGTTAATCCCGTGCAGCCAAGCCTGCGGCCGGCCCAGGGACATCAGGCAATCCTCCTGCTGAGGGCCTGAGTCCAGCATTCACAAAGTCAATAGGAAAAAATCCCGTTGACTTCTCCTGCCTTGGGTCATGCGTTGCAGTGATTCTTCCGGAGATTTATATTCAGACCTTCCTGGACTGAGAAATAAAAATTCTTCTATAGCCGTATCAAAAAATATTGAAACCCTCCCTGACTGTTACAAATGTCGAGAAGCAGAAGAAATGTGCAGAAACCCTTCAGTGCTCTGTCACATTTGAGAAGCGCTCAAATGACATCTCTGACAATGGGGAAGCCTGTTATTACTCTGCACAGAGTCCTACTTTCCCAAACTGGCATCTTTCTTTGTTGCGGCATAAATTACAGCAGAACTGAAATTTAAATTCAAGGGCAGCTTTTGTTTTGCCTGAAGACAGCTGCAGCTGCTTTTATTCTTGAAGTCCAATTCTCTTAGTAAGCAAATTTGAGCTTTCTCTCAAAATAGCTAAAGGTAGCAGTGCTAGATCTTTGGGATGGTTTGAAGCTGTTTGATCTTTTTCTTTTTTTTCGACGAGCTGGGGGCGGAACCGTGGCCAGCTGGAGGAGCTAACCCTCTCAGTTCTCCAGCGAAAGTCTGGTTGCACAGAGTGAACCATTTGTTCCCCAAAAGTGGCAGATCTAATGGGGCTGGTTTCCTGTGGATTTTGGCCCACGGCTGTTTTGACTCCCATGGCAGTGCAATTTCTCCTGCAGTAACTTCATTTCTCTCCAGCTCTTCTAACTCTCCCCACCCCATGGTACCTGCAGATCCTTTGGAGGAGCTGAGGCTTCTTCACCTCTGTTGAGTTGCGTTGACATTGGGCAGAGGGTTCAAACTTAGTTGGTGAGAGCTGGCAGACAGATGCACGTGCAGGAGAAGGATAGACAGACATCACATTACCAGAGGGAAATCAGGCTGAAGACACCCAGAGAGGGGAGTTTCATTGAGGCCTGAAATGTTCCCCAGTCTTTCTTAGTTGTGTCTGTGACGGAGAGGGGAGGTGATTCTGCCCCTCTACACCACTCTGGTGAGACCCCACCTGGAGTACTGCGTCCAGCTCTGGAGTCCTCAGCACAAGATGGACATGGACCTGTTGGAACGGGTCCAGAGGAGGCCACGAAGATGATCAAAGGGCTGGAGCCCCTCTGCTGTGAGGACAGGCTGAGAGAGTTGGGGGTGTTCAGCCTGGAGAAGAGAAGGCTCCGAGGAGACCTTATAGCGGCGTTCCAGTCCCTAAAGAGGGCCTACAGGAAAGATGGGGAGGGACTCTGGATCAGGGAGTGGAGTGATAGGACGAGGTGTAACGGTTTCAAACTGAAGGAGGGTAGATTTAGATTGGATATTAGAAAGAAATTCTTTGCTGTGAGGGTGGTGAGCCCCTGGCCCAGGTTGCCCAGAGAAGCTGTGGCTGCCCCATCCCTGGAGGGGTTCAAGGCCAGGCTGGACGGGGCTTGGAGCAGCCTGGTGGGAGGTGTCCCTGCCCAGGGCAGGGGGGCTGGAACTAGATGATCTTTAAGGTCCCTTCCAACCTGAACCATTCTGTGATTCTATGATTCTATTTCTGCATTTCTGAAAATCTCAGAATTGCTTTTGCCTTTGGGAGTTACGGGGTGTTGCAGTGATGCCGGACTGGTTAGAGGTGAGGAGCAGATAGAGCCAGGGCACGGTGCTCCCTATTGTTGCTGGCCAACCTGGAGATGTGAGCAGACCTCCTACAACAACTTTGTAATATTAAAGTAATTTGGTTATTTTCCACCTTGGGAGAAGGTGTCTGTGCGAAGATGTGGGAATCTTGTGTGGATACCCTAAATCGGTTTTTGTTTGAAAGAATTTAATTGTCAACAGCTTGTGAGTTACCAGAAAAGATCTGAAGCCCAAAGCAAAGCTCTGATACCTCTCACATTTTTGGGAATTTTGATTGGAATCTCAGCCTTGCTGTTGACCTTTTCCTTAACGAGTTGCACAAAAACGCTGGATATGAATGCTGATGGACTCTGAAAAATTCAGAATCCCAGCCCAGGTCTGTGTTTGGATTCTCAGCCTATCTGTGTACAAGAAGAAACCGATTACAGCCCTGGTATAACCTGGGTAATACATAATCACTTGTAATCCTAATGCAACCCTCTGCTCATGTTTTGCTGCCTTTTAACCAATGAATGATATAGCGTTTACATCTCAGACAAGGCATTCAGCAGCGTTGTGGACTTTTCTCATTCAAAATGCAAAGTGCATGGGAAATAAACCATTTTTAAGATGAGTTTTTAATATGAGCAATGTGGTAATTTGTTGAGCTTGTTAGTTTTCAATATCCAACAAAGAATAAAAGCCCTCTTTTGTTCCTGTAGTGGTTTTTTTTTTTTTTTAAAGAGTGTCTTGGCCATATGGATTCCATGTATAATTAGAATTAATAAAATGCAGTTGCAGCAGCTGTTGCTGTGTGGCTGCTGTCCCAGTGTGAAGCTTTTCTTTCTCTTTGCATTAAATAGGGATAGCCCTTTATTATTGGTTTGTGATGAGAAATAGAGACAATTTATTAAGAGATGCATTTAGATAATCTGGTTTTATTTTGAATAATGCATTTGCCTTTTTCAAGCTGAGGGAATATAAAAGGACAATGAGATAGATGATTTTTTTTTTGGTGTTAAATAAAGAAAGACTGGGTTTATATCTGGCTAATGTAGTTTGTATATATACTAATAAAATGGAAGAAAATAATCTGGAGCAGGCTGTTCCATCAGTAATCCCAATGCGTATTTTTGTCTCTGAAATAGCAGAGCTGTTCTCCCTCTCTGATGTTTTGGTCTGCGGAGTCATTTTAGGCCAGATTGTGATGTGATTTTTGTTTAGGGAATATAACCTTTTGAGCAGCTGCGTGGTAATTTTAAAATCACGGAAACGTTTTAGCCTTGAGGAGTGTTATTCCTTACAGTTTTCAAAGCTGCTATAAATGAGCCAAATCTGTTGCCTGGTACCACCCCTGTGGCTCTTCTGGAATTCCAGGACTATCTTTCTTAACCCTGTGCTTCCAGTGTTATGGGTGTCAGTGAAAAACACTGATTTAAGGAATTTAAGTGGGATTGAGCACTGAATAGTAAAATGCATGAAAGTAAACTAGTTAATCCTGCATATACATATATGTGTATATATTTATGTATATACATACACACATATTTATAATACTTACATAAATGAATATATATATACAGTGTAACAGGTAACCGTGGATATCATATTTCTCTCAAACTTTTAAATGTAGTTTGCTCAGGTATGATTCTGTACTTTGGAGCTCTGCTGGGTATTAAAATGTGTCTTGACAAGAAATACTGCAGACGGTGCTCTTCATTCCCATCGTGTGTTTATTCTGTTTATTCTGTCCTGTGGTCCGTCTTCTGTGCCTGTGTTTGGGCTCTCTCACCCTGATCCGCCACTGCGATAATTGCGAGCTCTTTTCAAAGCAGACTGAATTTATGTCTTTCACTTGTTCTTTCCTGTCTCTATTTTGTCCTCATAGTTGTGTGGGTTTGAATTTCTGCTGATTTAGTTGATTGAGGCACTATTGCATAAAATCCCAGGCATTAGAAATAGAAAATAGCTATTACGATAATTATCATTATGTTATGTTACACAAAAATGATGTGGCATTTCACAACACTGTGAAAAGAAGAGAATTAGGTCTGTGGTCAGAGGCAGGGCAGCGCTATAACTAAGGTAGCTGCTGCGAACTGAGTTCAGTTCCTGTACACACACAGACAGTGTGATACTTCTTATTTAATTGACTGCAAACAACTATTTTCCTTAAAAAATCCTGCTTCTTTCGGTGTGTAGAAGGGGCAAGACTTAGCTGATGTGTGAGTGTTTAATGCACTGCTTTCCCATCGTTATTTACTGCGTAATGAGGTGATTGTATTCCGTGCTATGGAGGCGGTATTGGAGCCCTGAGAAACAGAGGTAAAAATATCTGACTATTTTAGAGGCCTGATTGGAGGCACTTCTGACCTGATTTATCACCACATACACCATTTTTAACACCTGGTCACAGCTCCAGCTGCAACAGGGAGTATCACTGTTCCAGCAAGATTGTCCCAGCATCTCATTTTGGGCACTTATAAAACATAAGGATCATCTGATGGGTGATCATTTTGGAAAAATGCGGCGTACGTGACTTCCCGACCATCTTTGTAGGAGTCAGAGGTAGGATCTAATTCCTGGGGTGGCATTTAGTGTTCTTACGCTAAAGAACCTTCAAGAAATCTTTTTAAGGCGCTCAGCCTTTCAGCTCCTGAGGCAAATGGTGCAGAGGTTGCTCAGCCAGCTTCCCCGGAGCAGACCCCTTCGGTGTACTGAATAGTCTCAGAGCAGGGAGAAAAATGGTATGTGACCATATACTGAAATTGTGACACTTTCTAACTTTGGCACTTACCTTTACAGCATCATCAGTGTTTGGAAGTTAATTCCATATGATGATTTCCTAGCTTTGAAGGTTAGTAAAAAGAGCTTCTCATCTCAAATTCCATTGTGTGATGATATTGATAACACACAGGTTTTAAAGCCAGGTCAAAACTGTTGGACACTTCACACCAGCCTTCACTGCCTGAGGTAATGGGGATACTGACACTACAAAGGTAATGTTTCCTTTCTCCTAGATCTGATTTTTGTCCCAGTGATTAGTTTGTTTTGATGAATCAGGTGCTTTTCTTCTGCAAAATAAGTGTTTTGAAGGCACCCCATCCCTGGAGGGGTTCAAGGCCAGGCTGGATGGGGCTTGGAGCAGCCTGGGCTGGTGGGAGGTGTCCCTGCCCAGGGCAGGGGGTGGGACTAGATGATCTTTAAGGTCCCTTCCAACCTAAACCGTTCTATGATTTTATGATTCATACTTCTTGGAGGTGCTGGGACTGGGATCACCGTCATTTTCGATATGCTGCTGATAACGGAAATGTCAGAGCGGATGGTGTCGGAGTGGCTTTGCTTGGAGAACTCGCTTCCCGATCCTGGCTCTGCCGCTGCCTTGCTGCGTTCCCTGGGCCCGTCCTCTGCCTCCACCGCAGACAGGTGGGGATGTGGCTCAAAATTGTGGTTATATATATGTGTATTTACATACAAATCACATATATTCACAATATTGTGTATATATATACATGCATATATATATACACACAGGCATACTTGAGATAATTGCATATTATTACATATATATAGTCATAGATAGGAATGCTCATTTTCAGCAGGGAATTTGTTAGGAGATTCGCTGTCATCCCAGAACCCAAATACCTGCAGGTAGCAAGAGGAATTGTCATGGGGGAGTATCTTTCAAAACAGATAGTGGTTAGATAGCAGGAGAAATTCTGAGGAATTACCTTCTGAGGATTTACCAGTGAGGTTTGGTGTGGTAGACTGTACTTCTCATGTTCGCTTAGTTGTGTTTTCTTTATAAGCAATTCATTTATGTTTTAAGTTTTCTAAATACCATTTGGAAGGAAACAAATACACTTGGAAAGAAGTGACTTTGATCTCTTCGAAGTTAGTCTGTCCCTTTCTCTAAATAAAGTTTAGAGTGACATCTTGTGGTAACATCGATTTCAAATGTACTTATCTGTCATTATTTTATTTTGTCCACAGTAAGCGTAGTGTTTTCTGTTTCAAAATGTTATGGATTGCTTAGCAGAAGGGTATAATGACTTCTAAGTATCACTAGGGCTTTTGTGAGATTGGAGAAAACATTGCTATGTGGTGTAAGGGTCCTACCCTTTTTCTCCATGAAGTTTATCCCACAAATACCTGTGAGTTCCCAGTGTTTTGAAACTCCAGTTCAGGATGTTTTAATGCTCTTCCAGCCATTGCCTATCTTTTGGAATTGCTCAAAAAGTTCCAACTAGTCCGTGATGCCAAAGCAAGCAGGAGCACGACATCTCTCAGCGACATTTGTTTGGGCTAATTCATTAGCTGTCCAAATATTCGCTTAGTTTTAGGTAAAGATAAATATGTCCAGGAAGCCGGCATGGAGGATTTGTTAACGGAGAAACGAGTAAGCCCTTTTAAGATCCGTATTGCAGTAGGGTGTACGCTCTCTACCTATGGATCAGCCTCCAAGGTCTGAGGTGAGGTGAGGTGAAGTGAATGCACCACACCAAACCTCATCCAGGTGCCTACCACGTGCTCAGACTACGGTTTAGTGCAGGATGTCTAAAAGAAATACAAATCTCTTCAATGCAAGGGCGGGATGTGGAATGGGTTTGTGCTCAGAGGCTTAAAGGAATTGGGAAAACATCTAAGATTTGCTTTCTCTTTTGGGAAGCCCTCTGCAGAAATGTAGGAGTCCTGGCCCTAGAGAGAGTTATTGTCAGGTCAAGCAACGTACTGCTTGGTATGGTCTTTCAAATCAGCCATTCAAAGGTCTGTTCCTGTTCCTCACCACTGAAGAGGAGAAAGATGCTAATATTCTGCTGGGTCAAGTTTTAACTATATAAAATGATGATTAATGTTACCATAGTGCCCGTCTGTCAGGTTGAATACCTGGCTCCGAAATTAATTGTTCAGTAAAAGACACTTGACCTTTCTAAGAAATAAATTATTTTTAGGGGAACGGATTCATTAACGTATGCCAAATGGAAAGTCCCTCTACGGCTGCTCCATGGTGCATCACTCATAACGTGTGGTCCCAGCTCTGCCGTCCTGCGTTGTGAATATGGGAGACCTGATTCAGGGAAGCATTCTGTGTTTGTGTAATTCGTTTTTTTGCGGTGAGAGTGCCAGTGCTGGGCAAATGATTCATGGGATGTGCCAGCAGTGCTGAGGATTTTTAGCTTTGTGGTAAAGCACACAAAAACCCAAGAAGCCCAACTGGATGATCCTAAAAGGGCCATCTGGTGACCTCATTTCTTAATTTGATGGAAAATAAAGATGTGATGTTTTCAGTGAAGATGAATGTTTGGCTTGAATTGTTTCTGGTTAATAACAATGTACAAGTTAAGCTGTTAATATATTCCTAATACTGAAACTGGAAGCGCTGACGTAGATTTGGTGTAAAACTAAGCAAATAATTTGGATAGCCTAGGTTAGATTTGTCAAATATACTTTAGGAAAAGCCTTAAAAATTTTATTTGAAATACACAAAGTGTGTATGAGTGACATATTTACAGGGATAATGCTGGAGATTTCCTTGGCTAAATGCCTCCACCCATTCCAACAGATACTATTGAAATAGTAAAGAAATTTGTAGGTGCAGTTTGGTACCAAACTAATGCCAATCTTGATTAAATGCCCTCCCTTTTTGTCACAACAAGAAACGACTGGTGATGTTTCGTGGTAAAGGAAGGCTGTCTGCTCGTTCTGTTTGGTTCCTGCTGCGCAGACAGCAACATCCCTGTTGCAGTTTTTGAACGGCTGCTTGGTGAATTTTGTCCCGTTACGAATCTGAATCTTCTCTAATAGTTTTCTTCTGCCCAAGCCAGAACGTACTCTTCATGCTGAGACAGCTAGATGTCAAGTAGATGATGCACCATCAGAAGGTTTCCCTGTAGTGCAGGACGTGAGGCTGGGATGACAGTGTGCAAACCACAGTTTCCCCCAAAGCTGTGATTTCCAGGCGGTGAATTCTCTGTGCTGGCAGGAGACGTACCCTGCCGCGGACCACCCATTGGTGCCACCACCAAGAGAAATGGGGCAGAAACCCTGAGCCAGCCGATGAGCGTTGCTCTCGAGTACGGTGCTCCGAACTGGGTGGGATGTGTTGAAAATAAGGTCTCATCAGTTAGACAGTGTTTGGGTGGGAGGAATAGGTATTTGAGGGCTTAATTACTGAATCCTCTGAACTCCAACCAGCTGTTCATATCCTCTTTTGGCAGTATAAAGCCAAAATCTTACTGTGCTGTGATCACTTAAGTCCCCTGGCTCATTTAGCCAGAATAAAAGCAAAATGCTACTAATTCTGGCCCTTATTTTGTGCTAGTGTTCCCTTCTCTGCAGCTCGGAGGTGAGAGGCTGCCTGCAAGATCCTCCAATATTATTAATAGCCACAGCAAATTTAAATTTAAAATGGAGGTGGCTGAAGGAGAACAAAGTCACCCACGGAGTTTGAGGGCTGTTGCTTTAAGTAATTGCTTTCTACCCATGTAAATCCCTCTGAGGTTTCTTTGGATTAAGTATTCCTTACTTCTTCTCTAAAACTCTCGTTTAATATTCATGTGTGTTGTGAAACAGCTGCTGCATCCTGCTCAAGAGCGGAAAGGGAGAACGCATTTCAGTAGCAAACAAAGTGATACTTAAATATATCCCTTGCCTACTTCAAAGCAGCAGTATGGCAGTTAAGTAATATTTATCAAATGCACTAGAATCACTGGATGAGAGGCACGACGGTTGTGCAAAGCACTGTTTGTTTATTTGGAGCCCTTTTACCTGGCCAATTTGACTATTTGCGAAAGGCACTTGAGAGCGATCACACAAAACTCACTATAATGCTGACTTGATTTCTCTTCCCATCTTTGAATGGGAACACAATCAGGGCAGACTTTCCAAAGGTATAATAATTGCAGAAAGGTGGGTGCTCCGCTTAACCTGAGAAAAACACTCTTCCCTTAATTAGTTGCACGCCTGGCATTTTGCAATAGATCGGAATATACAAGGTTTGTATTAACACAATGCAATATAGAGAGACCTTGTTAGATTTTATTACATTTTCTGCTTGGTAATTTATTGTGATTAAAAAGCCTAATTCTTTTTCTTATCTTGTAATTATAGCAAGGTGTTTATGAACAGGAGCTCCAGCTGCTTTTCTGTATAGAGTCTCATTAGGTGAGGAATTAGAGAGCCCTTTTAGACTGTTAATCTTTGCTCATAACACAGGGTGTATAAAGCGTTCAAAAATGGAGGTGTTATTTGAGGTCAAGATTGTACTTCGTGAGTTGATACCTGAGTTTGCAACAAGAACAACCAATCTGAGAGGTTTAGATGGTCTTCGGAGTAGCGCCTCTTTATTTTGAAGACCACACCTTCACAGCCCTCCCCTGGAATAGGGAGATAGCTAATAGTCCCCATTGCATCAGAAAGAAGATGTCTGTGTGTACAGTGCTCCCTAACCCCGTGTCTGGCTACAGTTCAGTGTCTCCGTTTGCCATCCCAGTACGTGTGTTTGGTGAGAACGAGACATCTAATGTCCATGTCTAAACAACACAGAAGCCCCCCGAGGAGTCCCATCCTTGTGGGATGGTGCCCAGCCGTCCGTGGCACTGCTGGGACTTTGTTTACAGATTGCAAAGCCCACCTGATCTGAACAAAGGCTTTAGTGACTGACCCAAGACCTCGTAGGACACTTGTGAGTGAACACAGAGCTTAAGTGAGGAATCCAAAGCTTACATCACACCATGAGGTCGTCCGGATTTACGCTGTCAGGCTCGAGTTATAATGGAAAGCATTGTCTGGTTTCATTCTCTTGGAGAGAATTTAGACCCAGTCAAGGCCCTATTCTTGTTCGGTTTTGTTATCTTTGCTGTAGAAGATGGGGTAGGATACCCACCTAGAGCAAGAGTGGGTCAGAAAATGGCAAGCGGTAACTAGAAATTGGAACATATGAAAATAGAGGGGGACAATGAGCTTTTATTGGTGTACAAATTATCAATAAACATGTAGCTCTGTATTTTTGCATTGTTTGTGATAATTGTTATTTTTACAAATTTATTCATTCCTGGAAATTATCCGTTCTACAGTTTGGACACATGGATGTCCCTGTGGATGGAGCTGCCAGCTATGGGACTTTTTACTGCCAGCCTTGCTT
This sequence comes from Larus michahellis, assembly GCF_964199755.1. NCBI lineage: Eukaryota > Metazoa > Chordata > Aves > Charadriiformes > Laridae > Larus > Larus michahellis. The sequence goes on from NC_133896.1 coordinate 221,257,082, forward strand.
TGGGTGGTACTTGCTCATAACACGAAACCTGAGTGGTTATGATTGAATAAACCAGCTTCATGGACTCTAATGCAACAAGGATCCGTGGGAATACAAAATTAAACCCAGATATTTTATTAATATTCTACCCAACTTGCTATTACCCCAGCCACCTGCGAGTGAGGGTCCGCTGATTTTGTTTCGTTCCCGGTCTTCTGTGAGCTGAGCTAGGAGCAGAGGTCAGCCTAGATGACTGTAACCTACAGTCGTGCATTATCCACGGGCCAAAAGAAGCTGCAGGGTGAGATTCAGTCCACATAATTTGCACCTTAATTGGTTTGGCCTCGGAATGGAGGTTATACGTCTAAATATACGGGTATAACTCTCTGTAGGCAGTGGCAAGAGGTGGTGCCTTTGAAAGCAGGAAATCCTTTTTACCTGAGCTGAGATGACCTCGTTAGATTGGCTGAATTGCATACTAAGAATTCGGGCGAAGCAAAACAAAGCAGCAAATATACAAGAACAGTGAAAACAACTATTACTTTAAAACATGCTTTAAAAAAAAATCTTTTTCTGGGTGGAGCTGGCATTGTTCCTGAAATCATTATTTTTCTGAGGAGGTACTCCCGAAGGAGAAGAAATCGTCTTCAGTTGGGAGGTTATATCTACTTGTGCAGTGGATTTTTTTTTTGCACAAATTTAAATATTCTTTAATTAAAGAGTCTGAGCTGGAGACAGACGAAGCACCAAGCCAAGAAAACCTGTCCTGTGCATGGCACAAAAATTGCATGGGAGTGAGAAGGACAAGATCTCGCAAAAGCTTTGTCGGTGATTCCTGGGGATTAAGGGAGGTGTCTTGGTGACAACATAAGAATCCCAGTTGATACTTCACGCAAGTTAAAATATACGCATCTTTCATTGACTACTTGTCTGGGACTATAACAACTGTTAAAGTAACCTAAAACCAGGACTGTAAATATTGGATAAGAACATCCAGTACTTTAATGAGATAAAGTCACTGCCAGGCTCTGGGGAAGGGAAGGGACAAGCCCTATTTGTTTAGCTTTGCTAAGTGTTTTGTTTATCATGTAAGACTTTTTGGCTTAGGACTTAACTGCCAAGCACCAGTTTCCCGTTGGAGTGCCTTTCTGTTATCTCTCATGTCCCTCATGACCTTTTCTTTCAAGATAATTCTATCCTTGTAAAATTTCAGTTGGAGGAGAAAATCAATAGAACCAGTTAGTAAATTTAAAAAAGAGATTCTGAATTAAATATCTTCTTCACTTCACTACATGTTCACCTTTGGCCTCTGCAATTGAGGTCGAAGCATGGGATCTGTGCCTTTTTGAGGGAATTGTCTCTTCTTTGACATATTGTCCCTCTGTACAAGAGGGACACTGAGGTGCTGGAGCGTGTCCAGAGCAGAGCTACCAGGCTGGTGAGGGGTCTGGAGAGCAGGTCATCTGAGGAGAGGCTGAGGGAGCTGGGCATGTTTAGCTTGGAGAAGAGGAGGCTGAGGGGAGACCTCATTGCCCTCCACAACTACCTGGAAGGAGGGTGGGGAGAGGTGGGTGTTGGCCTCTTCTCCCAGGTGAATAATGACAGGACCAGAGGAAATGGTGTGAAGTTGCGTCAGGGGAGGTTTAGATTAGATATTAGGAAGAATTATTTTACTGCAAGAGTGGTCAGGCTGCCCAGGGAGGGGGTTGAGTCACCATCCCTAGAAGTGTTTAAGAAACGTCTAGATGTGGCACTTCAGGGCATGCTCTGAAGGGCAGAGATTGTAGGTTGGTTTTTTGTTGGGTTTTTTTTTTTTTTATTTGTGTGTGTGTGTGGTTGGACTCGATGATCTCAAAGGTCCTTTCCAACCATGAAGATTCTATGATTCTATCATTCCATGATATTGCTCCTCAGCCCCAGGATGTCAATAGTCTCCTGAAGTACCAGAGTGCCGTGGGGTTCCCTTCAGCATTTGCCTACAGAATTTGGGCTTTCCTGGTGTAGCATTAGGATATATTGTGAAGGTCCCTGTAATAAGGCCGTGCAGTGGGAGAACTGCTGGGTTTCTCCCTTTGCGCCCTGTTTTCTTGCAGTTTGGCTTTACTTTCACTAAGGAGAGGTACATGAACTCCAGCGGCCTTTTGCTGAACGCCGGATTTGAGTTTGTGCTTGTACTTTTGTATATTGATTTTCAGGTAGTGAGGAGACGGATCTGTGGAGAAATAGGGCTGGGGCTGTGAGGCACGGTACAGTAACAGTGCTGTAATGATGAGGTATGTTATGCCCGGTATCTTTTGCATTTAAAGAGGGTGTTGGCATTAAATCAAGGTAACCCTAAGGTACGGGAGGACATCTGGGTAAACAAAAGGGCCACTCCTGAACTTTTGCTAAGCAATGTGCATGGCAAGTAAAGGATTAGAGATGAAGACGCAGGAACACTGGGACATGTGTAGTCCATTCTAAATGGAATAAACACATTTTCAAAGTGAAATAAAAATTTGTATAGACTTGTAAGTAACTAGCAATAAGAGTTGTGTCGTATGTGTTTGAAATAACCTGTGCTGGCAAAGTGCTCTCATCCAGCACCGCTTTTAAGGATAAATACAAGAACTGCAAGATTTTTCAGTCAGAATTCATATTCTGCAAGCTTTGCACTCAAATAAATTTGATGTGAAAGTTTCTGGAAGAATCATCCTTTGAAACAGGACTTTGTCGTCGTGGAAGGCAAACACATGCTAAGTCCTGCCAAAGGATAGGAGATATGGATGTTCCTGCACAAAAATCTTCTCTTCACAATTCTCAATGTGTTTTTTAGTATTGTCATTCATTCAGATTGTCAACTTCCTCCAGCTTCTTCAGTGCCAGTCCTTATCATCGGTTTGAAAAACAGTAGTATGAAAACAGTCATGATGAAGAGGAACATGTTATAGCTTGAGGCAGTTGCTCTGCCAAACCTCTTCTTTTTGCTGCAAAAGAGCCTCAGGGAATATTGCAATTCCTCTTCATTGCCCTCCCTGAAAATCACTGGACATAAGAGACATGGTAGTCGCCTGTCTCATGGCCATTGCTCATCGCATATTGCTGTATACTAGAACTGGTTCACGAACTGCAATGTTTTTTTCCAAACCAAAGGCTACTTGCCAAGTGTTGGTCAAAGAACATGGTTTTGGAGAGGCCTTCACTAAACAACAGATTTACAACAATTCTTGGCTAAAACACAGCATTTTGCTTTGAAGTACAATTTCCATACTGTGGTGAAAAGACTTCAAGAATTTGCCGTATATAGGTTATAGCCTTAAAGTCTCTCAATGGCACTGTGAGTAAATTCGAAACCTTTGGTGGGTGACTGCACAGCTGAGGGTGATGGGGAATCTCTGCTCCTTCTGAGCCGGATAATGTTCTCGTAAAACTGCACGAAGTAAAGTGGTGCAGATCTCATGTGCAAGCAATATACACAAGTGCTAGGACCGAGCAGATGGCTCACAAATGCAGAAGAAGCTGCGCTCAGCAAATTCTCAGTAGTTCGCTTCAAGAATGGTTACGTGACAAAGTCAGTGCAAGGCAAGCAGGAGTGTGGATTTCCAGCAAATTAACTGACTGCCCATGTGCACACTCTCACCATCTAATAAACCACTCTCTGACAACATACTGACAGCTGAATCTATTTGGAAATGTCTTTATTAGCAAATTAACCTGGGAACAGGCATTTTTCCACACAGGGGGACTCAATCATCTGTACTATAAAATTGCTTGCTTGGTTTCTTACAAGTTTTTTGGCCCATCAGACCAACATTCTCCAAAACAATTTACAGCCCAGGGATCATCCCCATAAATTGGTGTATGTAGCTGCTTGGTTCTGGAGATGAAGAGAGTTTTAAAGTATGAATCCAAGCTTAGTGCTAGAAGATGGTCCCAGGCATGCGTCATTTCCATGGCACAGCTTGTGTCTTGAGGGTACTGGGAGAGATCTCACAAGCATTGTCAGAATATAACTTCAAGTGTATCATCTTTTGTCTACCCTAAATAATAAGCCTGACAGCAGTCACCCAAAACCTTGTTCCTGTGGCTAAATTTGATTTCAGTGGATCCAAGTAGATCCATTGGCTTGTTGGCCTCTATGGACTAATATCATGTTGTCTGTGAAGAACCCTGGTTAACTGCTAGCCAAGGCATACAAAATAAGGCTCATATATTCTTAACAACTACATGAAAACTGAAATATTTGGAAAGATGATATTCGTCTTTGAAAAGGCATGATGACTCATAGTCTAAGTAGAGCAAAGCCTTGATGCGGCCCAGAAAGCCAACTACATCCTGGGATGCATCAAAAGTAGCGTGGCCAGTAGGGTGGGGGAGGGGATTCTGCCCCTCTACTCCGCTCTGGTGAGACCCCACCTGGAGTACTGCGTCCAGCTCTGGGGCCCCCAACATAAGAAGGACGTGGACCTGTTGGAGCGGGTCCAGAGGAGGGCTGTGAAGGTGACCAGAGGGCTGGAGTACCTCTGCTGTGAGGACAGGCTGAGAGAGCTGGGGTTGTTCATCCTGGAGGAGAGAAGGCTCCGGGGAGATCTTATAGTGGCCTTTCAGTGCCTAAAGGGGACTTATAAGAAAGATGGGGACAGACTTTCTACTAGTGCCTGTTGCGACAGGACAAGGGGTAATGGCTTTAGACTAAAAGACGGTACGTTTAGACTAGATATAAGGAAGAAATTTTTTACGCTGAAGAGTGGTGAAACACTGGCCCAGGTTGCCCAGAGAGGTGGTAGATGCCACATCCCTGGAAACATTCCAGGTCAGGTTGGAGGGAGCTCTGAGCAACCTGGTCTAGTTGGAGATGTCCCTGCTCATGGCAGGGGGGTTGGACCAGGTGACCTTTAAGGGTCCCTTCCCACCCAAACCATTCTGTGATTCTGTGATGTGAATATTGGCTGTATTGACCATTAGAAATCTCTCTGGATCGCTCTGGTTTCATTCCCTGAACTGAGAAACCTCTCCTTCACCGTCAGTCCAGTGGGTGAGTAATTTTGGCAGCCGCTGCTCTTTTCTGATCAAGATGGAACCTCATCTTGACGGAATCTCCTTCAACACCACCTTTCCAATATTGTAAAAATCATTTGACCTAACAATTAAATCTCTCCTGACTGCATTATCTCCAGTATATTGATCGAAGAAACATCAATTATTTCTGTTAAACACAAATAATTTCAATAGGGATTTGCTACATACCATACAAAAGTTCAGCATTTAAATATGCAGCATTTTACGGACAATTTTAGTGTTCTATAACATTTTGACGATCTTTCCTCTGCTTATTTGCTGTGTTGAGATCAAACGCAAAAACTGGCTTTTTCGCAGCATCTGCAGCACTGGAGAACTTGAATTATTTTAAGGAAGTAAAATCTTCCTGTCCCAGACGGCAGTAAAAGTCCACTTTGTCACAGCAATATCACAATGATGAATGTTCAAGGGCAAAGCTTTGATTAATGACAGCTGCAGTTTGGATTTCACTGATGGTGATTTGGTACCTCCTTCCAGACAGCTGCACACTTACTGCAAGTATCTAACTAGACATATTTATTATGCCAGTTTGGTTAAATAGTCGTATAAATTAAGCATATGGATACTTGTGTAATTTGCATATGCAGCATGTGACTGTATTATGTGAATTAGGCTTCTAAGGGAAGAATGTCCATAATTCAGCTGAGATATTCCTGTTTTGTTAAATTAAGGAGATCCCCGATTAGGTTCCATGGAAGGGAAATTCCAGTCTGCAAAGGGTCCTGGGGGTGAAGGGATGCAGTTTTCTCCTATTTAAGAGCACAGAATACCATTAATACACTTAAAGTTGTCCAGTATTTTCATGGGCCCTTCCAAAATGCTGAGTTTAGCAAAAAACCAGCCAATTTTGGGTGAGCATGGTTAGCCATAAAGCAAGTATACTGCCTTTAAATAAGCTTTTTGCTATTAAATGTCCTCTTTTTTATAAATGTGAAGGACTAGTCAGCATTTGTGCTGCTGAAGTTGTTGTGCAGGTTTGCAATTGTAAATATTAAATGAGATAGTGTGGCAGCTGGGTAGGAGTAAAGCTGCAAAGAGGCTTCTAGACGACTGGTTTCACCTGTAACCGTTACTGTAATGTAATTAAGCTGGTCATTGTGCAGTGGTTGTTGGGAACTTGTCTTTTGCATATGAGCAAAGCTGTAGAGAAACCATAACCCAAACCCTGGTTATTTTATTGTACAACTCTTATAACAACTGTAAGTTGCATGACATGATAAGTTCGTCTTTCTCTACTTTAGGCCAAGGCATCTCCAGCAAAATACAAGCTCCCATCTTCATTTCTATTACTCTCTTCTACCCATCCCTCGAAACATTAGCATTTTCAAGCTGTCTAGATGTAAAATCTGTGCTGTTTTATACATATGACAACAAGTAATACAGTAAGGTTGGTTATATACCTCGGCAGATACCAAACAGGCTTCAGGTCTTTGTTGTGCTCCATCCCCTGACCTTCCCGCTGCCTGAGCAAGGTCTCCAGCCCTGCTTGGCCTGACCGCGCTTGCCCCAGGTGCCTCCACCGCCACGTACTGGTACCTGCAGCGTAAATCCCGATTTACCTAGAGGAAACAGGGCGAGAGTCTGACCCCACAAAAGGAACACCCTCCCTTACATTTTTTCTGATCGTATTCAGCCGTGTTGCAACACTGAGAGATCCACGGAGCAATTTATGGCTTCAGAATTAATTTCTCATGTGAGTTATTGTGGAAAAGAAAGGTGCAAAGTGCACGTGGCTCAAACACTGATTTTTTGTTTAGGGACTGCAGTCGTGGGGATGGTAAAATCCTACCAGGTGGTGCTAGAGTCTTACACGCCGCTGCAGCGAACAAGAAGTTTGTGAGCTAGACAAAATGCCCAGCTTCCCCGTCAGCAGCAGATTCAGATAAATCAGTGCCATTTCTCCCTTTTTCCTTCGTGCACTATTAAGTGCATTCTCTTCACAAGCTAATAACTCAAATTGTGTGGTAGCATCTAAAACGAAAGTCTGTTAAGAAATATTTTCTTTCCTTTCTGTTTATTGTTCTTTCTGTGGGTACAATACACAGCGCTCCTTAGGACAAGTGATTATTGCAGGTTTTTTGGGGGTTAGTCTTGAGGGGGAGATTTATAGCATATCAGTTTCTTTTTTTCTTGCTTGACAAGGTGTATGGGAACAGCGAGTACAACTTGTCACCAGGTGGCACCATTAACCTAAGTTATATTTCAGCTAGGTGAGTGCAATGAAGTTTCTGTTCAAAAGGAATTTAGTAGAAAGATTGCTCTTTTCACCTTTCTTCAGAGCCTAAGCAAACACACGGCGCCGAGAATAGGCCAAATTCTTCTTCCTCTATTCACTGGCGCAGTTCGAATTATTTCGTGCATTTGCAGTGTTAGAATCTGGTGAAGAATATTCCACACTTTGTGTATGGTAAGTGAAATGCGTGCCTATATTTCTCTATAAAACACCTTGCCGCTGCTGTATTTTGCGATATACTGCCCATCTGCTGAGTCAAAAGGCTCCATTTTCCCCAGTGAGATCCCAGAACGGGACCAGGGAATTCTCGAAGGGAAATGTTTGTGTCTAAATAATGTTTGAACAGCTTTAGACTATCTTCTGTGAACCCAAACGACAAGAAATCAGTTTTCCTTACTTACTCGTGAGTAGCACCATGCACATGGCAGAGCAGATGATGAGTCCTGTCGCCAGCGGTGATGGTGGTGACCTCCCTCTGTGTCAGGACTGCTGCAGCCTGTATCTGCTCGTGCTGCTTCTTGGCACTCCCAGGGTGGTGTAGCTGTCCTCGGAATCAAAGAACCAAAACTCTTCCCATAGCAGACATTTGAATAGCTTGAGTCAAAAAGTCAGAGTTTCTTTTGATGGCGTTGGATACCTTTCTAAATGGCTTTCATTGAATTTTATCAGCCTGAGCCTAAGGTGGTAAACGTTGTGATTTTATTTCTAAATAACGCTATTAACCTAATGATAGGAGACCAGGGTGACTCTTGGGAAAGAGCAAATTCTTGTTCTTCTTCTGATCCAGTATTAAAGGAACACAAACCATCAGCTAGTTCTTTCTGAATACGCTGGAATGTTAGAAGTGAGTAGGGTTTTAGCTAGAAACCTTTGGGATTCTTAAAAGCATGGTCATCGGATGCAGCTTGTAGTTCCTCCTTAGCTCATAAAAGTAGAATCATAGAGTCATAGAATGTGTTGGGTTGGAAGGGACCTTTAGAGGTCATCTAGTCCAACCCCCCTGCAGTGAGCAGGGACATCTTTAGATCAGGTTGCTCAGAGCCTCATCCAGCCTGGCCTTGAACGTCTCCAGGGATGGGGCCTCCACCCCTTCTCTGGGCAACCTGGGCCAGTGTCTCACCACCCTCAGTGTAAAGAACTTCTTCCTAATGTCTGATCTAAACCTGCCCTGCTCTAGTTTAAACCATTGCCCCTCGTCCTATCGCTACATGCCCTTGCAAACAGCCCCTCCCCAGCTTTCCTGTAGGCCCCCCTCAGGTACTGGAAGGCCACTATAAGGTCTCCGTTATAAAGAATAAGTAAGCAAGTAAGTATAAGTAAGCAGGAAAACAGAGATTTATACTTAAAAATATTCTTTCATTATATTTTTATTATAGTGAAACCATGAAATGGATGTTGCTCACGTGAAATGTGAGTGTAAGGTCAGCTTAAAGCAATAGGTTGGTTATGCTAGAACTATGCTCTGGTCTCAGTGATTTCTGCGGCATTACTGGGTAGGATTGTATTGTACTAAATTGCAAGTCAGGCCGTAATTTAAGTCATACATATTTTATGTGTTTTCTTGCCTTTGCCTGCTTCTCTGGTCAGCTGTGAAAGTCAATGATTATGCAGTCTTTGTGTTGGCGTCCAGTCCTTGTGTGTGTGGTTGAACAGCGGCAGTGGAATCTCCATCCTTGGAGATATTAAGAAACTGGACGTGGCTCTGAGGAACTTGATCTAGTTAACCCTGCCTGAGCAGGGAGCTTCGAGTAGGTGGTCACCAGAGGCGCCTTCCAACCTCAACCACTCCCTGATTCTGTGTCTATCAGAAGAAAGGTCTTGGCAAACAGAACTTCTGAATTTCTCTCATGAAGCCTGCAAAATGCCCCGTGTGGAAACTGCAGAATTGCTCTCAGGTAGACTCCTTGCTCATAAAGATAAGGGTAATATTCAGAGTGTTCGGAAAGAACGATTCTCCCGAGATTTGCTTTACCATGCAGTTTTTAACTGATGTTTGCCCATTACAACACAATAGATAATGTAAACACCTATTTATCTTCATCCCCTACCAAAGCAGATGATGGGCATGGTTACATAGCAAATAGAAAGTAGAAAGCTTCAGCGATACAATACCTTAAAGAAAGAAGTGTCATTAAGCATCTTGCAAAATATTGTCCGTTATAAAAGATTCTGTGTGTACATACAAACCTTTCCAAGTCTCAGTGTGCTGACTCTGGACATTTTAAATAGCAGCAACAATAGTGTTACTAAAAGGATGGTCTAAGGAAGAAAGTGAGGCAGGGTTTGGAGAGAGAACAAGATCAAGCAAGTGGATTTTTTTGGACTGAGGAGGAGATTGCCTGGAAGGGCGCCTCTTTATTCTGATTGTATTAATTTACGTAAAAGAGGGAATCAGAAACAGGGATGTTATCAAATGCATGTGTGGTCAAAAAACCCCAAAATGTTATATTTTTCACTGTTTTAAGGATCCAAATGGTGTATTGGGTAACAGAAATATTGCTCCTGAGCCGTGAATTTGTACTTGTCTCTATTTTTCCAGTTTCTCTCACTTATAAATGGAGACGTGGACATGGTGCCAAAAAGGAAATGAAGCTGTTGTGTAGATAAAACTCTTTAGGTTGCTGCCTCCAGTAGAATCCTCAGCACCATAAAACCTAAATTCCATAATAACATAAATCCTAAATTCCTTGGCATGGTAAAACACTCATAATACTTTAACACATTTCTTTTAACTATTTTCCTTTTTTTTTTTTTAAATATTTTATTTTTATATTTCCTCTTTATTTACGTCTCTGTATTTTTTTTTTCATATCTCTCTGTGTGGTTTTTTTGGTTTAATTTGGTTTGTCCTTTTTTTTTTTTTCTTTTTCATTTCCTGTGGTCAGTAGCAGGTCATTGATTTTTTACAAGGGCATTGTCTGGGTTTCCAGCAAGTACCGCAAGAACCCGAATGTCTTCTTGGGCGGGATGCTGCAGGCAGCTGCCTGTTCTTATAACCGATTCCCATCCTGACAGCTTTAAATTATTGCTGTTTGCTTGCCTGCAAGCCTTCACTGAAACTGAAATTCTTGCACAAACCCTGATATGTTAAGAAAACTGTGGGCAACGCAAACGAAGAAAGCGATTTATCCATCACTGACAGTCTAGCAGTGCATGACAATCCTTCAACGCCTGGTCAGCGGTGAACTGTGGCAATGGCCGTTTCATTGGGTGTAATTTCAGGTCAAAGTGTCTCCATGGCTTGCAGACCTCCTATATGCTTTCCACAAGTACACCTGCACACGCATAGACAACCCATGAATAGTTTATATCTCTTCTTCTGTTTGGGGTTTGTATATTGGTTATTATTTATATGTCCCTCGTCTAAAATGTAGCAGAACTGACAGGTGATTGCTTTAACCAAAATGGACTAGATCTGATTTAAACTCACCATACATTTAAATAGGGGGTTTTCAGGAATCCTGATCTGGATGAAATTTTCCCCAAGTTGGTTTTTTTCTTGTTTTGTTTTTGTTTGGTTGTTTTGGGTTTTTTTTTAAATAAATCTGAAATAACCAAAAGTATTTATAAATTACATTCATTTTTGACAAGGACTGCTGGCTGAAAAAGAATCCGAGGACACTAGGATATCTCGATATGCAAGGGACCCATAAGGATCATCGAGTCCAACTCCCTGCTCCTCACAGGACCTACCTAAAACTAAATCAAATGACTAAGAGCACCATTCAGGCGCTCCTTGAACTCCGACGGGCTTGCTGCCGTGACCACTCCAAGAGGGAAACAGTGCAAAAGTTTTTTAAAGTTAATGTTTTCTAAATCTGGCATTTTGCTTCCCAATAGGATGTAGCTAAATATGTTGTAAAAACTTGACACTGGCCCTGAAATAATAGAAATATCAATTCTGAAAGCAGAAGTGTTTTTCCATCTTAAGGTCAGGTGAAGCAGCAAATTAAGCACAAAATAAATTTTAGCCCGCTTTCCTAAGAAACCAGAGCTTATGAATTTATACAGGTAGGGTACGTGCTTATGTATTTCCCCTCCTCTCCTTCCTATGCCATTCTTAACATTTGATCAATTTTAACCAATTTAGACCAAAAAAATAGCACTCTGAGGGGGATCTCCTGAAAACATGCTGCCATTAGCTGGATTTTGTAGACTAAGAACTGTAGTTCAGGGAAAGCAGATGGCAAATTTGTTCAGGCACTCAGACATCGGCACACATACCTAGGTCATCCAACAGGATATTTAAAGGCTTCCACCATTTCTATGTATATTTTGAAGTCTACCCTGAGCGGACTAGACCCAACATTATTAATGGAATCTAAAGAAAGAAAACCACAGCCATTGGATTATCCTTCCTTGTAAATTTTCTAACCAGCTCTTCTTTGGTCATACCTCCGTGCTGGACCTGCTCCCTGATGCGCTGGTGGGAAATGGGAGAACCGTGTTCTGGTTCACATTGTCAGGTTTTTCCTTTCTCCCTGTTGCATCGTCCCAGAATCCCAGAATGGTTCAGGTTAGAAGGGACCTTAAAGATCATCTAGTTCCAACCCCCCTGCCCTGGGCAGGGACACCTCCCACCAGCCCAGGCTGCTCAAAGCCCCATCCAGCCTGGCCTTGAACCCCTCCAGGGATGGGGCAGCCACAGCTTCTCTGGGCAACCTGTTCCAGTGTCTCACCACCCTCACAGGAAAGAATTTCCTCTTGATACCTAATCTAAACCTACCCTCTTTCAGTTTGAGGCTGTTACCCCGTGTCCTATCATTACATTCCCAGCCCAGATATCAATACCAGTGTGTCCACCCAACGTTGGACATTAACTCCCCCAGCAGTTCTGCTCAGTGGGTATTTCAGTCCGGCTTCTGGCAAATCCTTTGGGATTTTGTGTCTCCTCCTTCCCAAGAAGTGTCCCTGTGCTAACCAGGGGAATTTTTATCTGCACTTTTATTTTGTACGGTACACTAGAGAGCAGCATGTTAGAGGGTTATTTTAATGCTGAAGGAAAGCGGGCCCTGAAAAGATCTTGGTTTGTTTTCCCAGTTCCTGTGGGAAAATATAAAGGCTTTTTATCTATCACTGAACTAGGCAGTGGCTGACAAATAGTTTCCTGTTTGGGGGAATGGAGATATATGTACCCACTTGCTTTCCATACGCGTTACTGACTGAGCTACCAAGTGACAAGCACAGGTTTTCCATTCTGCCTACATGCTGAAATTTGAATTTTCAATCCTCTCCTTCACTTCAGGTTAATTAATCCAATTTAAGTGAATTCAGTCAACCGCTCTACACTTTCTCCAAGCAAGATAAAATGCAACAATGTGTGGCTCATGCCTGTTTACAAGATTTTTGATATAGGTGTAAATTATAAATTTCCATGTTTCTCTGCTTTGTTTTACCAGCTACACATCAGAGATATCCAAGAATTTTCTGGAAGAGCAAACTCCTTAATTTTTCACAGGCTCTGTGACTCTAGAGCCCTTGTATCATTGGCTTGCTCTGATTTTTCATTGAACGAAAAGAACCAAAATCAAATTTGGAAAGGATACTGATCACCCAAATGACTCTGAAAGCATTCTTCCATGGGTATAGCTAAAGGAGCTTACGGTATAATGCAAGGAAAGAGAGTTCAGCAGAGGCAGGGTCTAAAGAAAATGCACAGAAAGTTGGGATTAGCAGTGTTTGGCCACATTTTCACAAAACCCAAACAAATCTAGGTTTGTAAATATGCCAAATAGCTGTATCTTCCTCATGGAAGTTAGTCATTGTTTTTGAGTGCTGAGAAGTGAAATTCCAACGCGGATACAGTGGTGCAGAACTATTTTCAGCGTGTTTACGGAGCCCTGCCTGTGCGTTGAGACAAGAAGGACAACGCAAAGTCAGTCTCCTTTCTGCCGGTGGTGTTCCTTGTGCCCCGGAAAACTGCCCACGTTGGGCAACCCCTGGAGCTTGTTCTTCAGAAAACTCCTCTGAATTTGATTCCTTCCTGTGCCAGCAGATATCCTTTCGACCAAGAAAAATGTTCTGCCATCCCTAAACTATTTACTTGCAAGATGGAGCAGCCAAGTGGGTCTGTTTGCATAAGTCCGCTTCTTTATAGCCAGAGGCTGTTTGCTTACCTCCCAGTCAGGATGGCTGCTTCTCGTCTGGTCTCTACCCTGTTTGTTTTGTTTTACTCGTAGCCCTGCTACACATCAGAATTTCCATGAGTTCAGCTCTGAATCACTTGAATACACAAACCTTTCCAGCTGTAGTTCACAGGGAAGGTCAATGCTATAACTGAAAATAAATGAATTTGGCATAGGTGCCTGTGTCTCAGGCTCTGCATGGGCGCAGGCATCTCTGGTGAGGGTGGCTGGGGTGCTGGCTGGGTGGGAACCAAGGGCAGGTAAGCGTGTTCAATGGAGCAAGTTCTTCTTCATATTGATGTTAGTGGAACCCTAACTATGATGCTGTGCTTGCCATATAGGTAGCAAGCGGCTAATTCTCTAGAAAGTTGGTAACAACAATCAAATCTGCACAGCTGTGGGTATTTTCTGTGCATGGTGTTTATTTGATTGCTTTTTTCCTCAGACTCTCTTCGCCCAATACACTTGTACTCAAAACATTTCAGTTGGTCAGCACAGACCTATGAAATTACAAGGGAAAGATTTTTCTATGTGGTTAGTTGGTTCTAACATTCAAACACGTCATGTTCCAAGGACATACGTGCATCTCTGTTTTTAAACAGCCTGTCTTTGGCTGAAACAGTGGCGATTCTTCATGAGGAAACCTGGAGGAAATAAGCAGAATAGAAAAATCCTGGGAAATAAGAAGCAGTATTGCTCTGCTTTTCATTCCTGTTGCCTACTTCTGGACATTGGTTAGATTAGGATTTCAGTAAACCTAAAAGACAGGAGATCAGGAAGAAAATAAAACACATCCACAATCCACTCTCACATTAATGGAACAATACCCTGAAAGGGAAATCCTGCCAATAGTTGCCTCTGTGCTTTTTGCAAGATGGTGATAAAAAAAAAGCAAAAGAAATCTCTTCATTTTCAAGATAGCTTCACAAAGAAAGCAACCAGACATGGAGCCATCTCCCACCCTTCACTGCCAGCGGCTGTTGCGTGTGATGTCCTTGGATGCCCAAAAGATTAGGCAGTCTCATCCACCTGGCCCATGTAACAGGGATCAAAGACATTTCTCCATCTACAAACTTAAGCTCACGGTAAGTGCATCCTTTTACTAAGTTGCACAATACTTTCGTAATAAACAGTGTTAGAGCCTTTTTCTTTTTTGGTAATTACACTGAAGCACAAAGTTCTTTGCGTCTGCCAGTTGCTCTGAATTTGGTAAATGAAGGAAAGGCTGTAACACAGTCTAAGAAAGATATATTCGTGAAGACTGTGTTTCACGAAGTGCAGGAGTTGATATTCCTTTCTTTTCTTTTTCAGCTCTCTGAAAATGAAGAGGACAAATTGAAAGTTATAGTCTGAGAAAATTAATAGGCACATCTGGCTCTTGAGGGGGGCAAAATTGTGGACCAGTCCTCTCATGTGGCAATGCATTATGAGCAACAGAAAAGGTATCATTTAAAATTACTTCATGTTCAGTATGACCAGACAGAACACGTGCCAGTGGGGACTTTACATCCAGTTTTTACTTTCATAAGTTTGAACTCCGTTAAAAAAAAAAAACCTCCAAAAGCCAAAAACCAGATTTAATCCATGACTTGATGATCTCAATATATTCACCAATCTGAAAGTTTCTTCTGTGGTATTTTTATTCAATTAATCAAATGATAGTCTTTGCATGGCAAGTACATTTTCCTTCTCTCTTGATGTAAAAGCACCTCTATTCCCAATTACTAACTCTCAGTTACAGTTCATTTACAGCAGAAAGTCAGAAATTAGATGAAGTTTCTGCATCTCCATGGTCATTCAGTCAGGAACAGATTGGGCAGAGAATAAGGTCACATTTTGACAGCTGGAAAGGCATCTGATTGTCAGCTGCAACATGTGAAAGATCAACTCAAAGACCTGAAACCAAGCATGTATTTTGCACTTGATTGGTGTGAAATCTGTGTTCATGTTTTGGTCTGGTTCCACGGACATTAAATGAGAGTCTACATTTGTGGTGGCACACAGTCAAAATCGCTCTTGGCCAGCTGGATCCCACATGGCCTTCCTGAATTCAGAGGATTGTTACACTGGATCATTAAACTTCTAATTTAACACTCATTATACCTTAAGAAAGTGTTTTCCTCTCTTGGTGCTATGTCTTTTTTGTTAATTTTTTTAATGCAAGCTTAAGAACTACCAAGCCTTACCTTCCCCTTAAGAAGAAACAACTGGTTTTAATCTAATGGAAAACATGTATTCTTGAGAAATCAATAACTCTGTCATCCTAAACACATTGCCATCAACACTGAAGTTTAAGTTTGATCCCGTTTGGATTCTGAATTACTGAATGTATTCGACATCAAAGAAGGTGGAACAGAAGGTGGAACAGTCTTCACTGGGCTTTTCTGCTGACCTCTCACAAGATGTCTAGTCTTTCTGGCCAGGAAACAGTGGTCCATGAGATGTCTGTGCTGGCACTTACCCACAAGCTGTCAGCAGGGTACAGCACCTGTTTCTTAAGTTCTCCTATATCCTTTCTGAAATGTAAGGCTGGCGTTTTCTGGATGTATCTCCGTGTAGGCACATTTATATCTTTGCTAGTTTCCCAGCTGAATTTCTGCTCAAACTGGGTTGATATAGGTGGGCATGAAACATGCACACTTTAGAGCACTCCTCATACTCTTTACCTCTAGATGTAGCAGTCTGTCATTGCAAAGGGACTTCATTACTCTTTGCAGAGGAATTAGACTGTGCAATAAAAGGGTCAAATTCTCAGTAATGAAAAAAATCATAGAATCATACCATGGTTAGAGTTGGAGGGGACCTTTAAAGATCATCTAGTTCCAACCCTCCTGCCCTGGGCAGGGACACCTCCCACCAGACCAGGTTGCTCCAAGCCCTGTCCAACCTGGCCTTGAACACCTCCAGGGATGGAGCACTGACAACTTCTCTGGGCAACCTGTTCCAGTGCCTCACCACCCTCAGAGTAAAGAACTTATTTCTAATATCTAATCCAAATCTACCCTTTTTCAGTTTAAAACCATTACCTCTCATCATATCGCCACATTCCCTGACAAAGAGTTCCTCTCCATCTTTTCTGTAGGCCCCCTTTAAGTACTGGAAGGCCACTGTAAGGTCTGCCTGGAGGCTTCTCTTTTCCAGGCTGAACAACCCCAACTCTCTCAGCCTGCCCTCACAGCAGAGGTGCTCCAGCCATCTGCTCATCTCCGTGGCCTCCGCTGGACTCACTCCAACAGGTCCATGTCCTTTTTATGTTGGGGGCCCCAGAGCTGGATGCAGCACTGCAGGTGGGGTCTCACCAGAGCAGAGCAGAGGGGCAGAATCACCTCCCTCGCCCTGCTGGCCACGCTGCTTTTGATGCAGCCCAGGATGTGATTGGCCTTCTGGGCTGCAGGTGCACACTGACGGCTCATGTCCAACTTCTCATCCACCAACACCCCCAAGTCCATCTCACCAGGGCTGCTCTCAAGCCATTCTTCGCCCAGCCTGTATTTGTGCTTGGGATGCATCTGTGTGCAGTGGGAAGAGTGACATGAAGATTTCAGGGGCTCATGCAGGCACTGCCAGAAACTCACGGGAGCTTGGGAAGAGTCTGAAAATAGGATTGGGATGCATGGAGATGCAGAAGGTTTGCGGTACGAAGAGGCTATAGGGACGTTCTCACAAAGCTCATATAAGACTCTCCTGGTTTAGCTGTGCTCTGTATTGTCTTTTTACATTCCAGAGAGCTTTCCTCCATGGCATTTTAAGATACTTGTTTCTTTCCTGCAGCACTTAAGATGTCCCAGTGCCTCAGGTTACATCCTTGGGAGAAGAGTGCTCTCGAATAAAGTGAAAATAAGACCGGTTACTTAAGACCAAAGGGACTATATAGAAGTGAATATTTCTACAAACATAAGTGAAGAAATAAAAAAAACAGATTTACTGTTCTTACACCCAGATTAAATCAGAAAGGTCTCTGTCTCCCTTTATCTTGCAGGCTTGCTCTAAATGCTTTCCTGCTGTACACCGTCTCAGGAATTCTTTTATCTGTGCGTGTCTTACATTTCAGGTTTACATGCATCAAAGGGAACCTATTCCCGGTAGAAAGCATTAGCTTATCAGAGCTGATCTTTAGCAAGTCCCTCAAAGGATCTGAATGGGCTTAATCTTTACCCTCAACATATGTACTTCTTTTGTCTTTATTCAATGTATTTTCAATCATTTAGCTAAAATGAGGGATCTTGATATCTTAGATCAAGTATCATCTCCTGCAGTATACTGGCTATTCAATAACTCTTTGACCTAATGACAATCACCTTCTTTCTGGTTCAGTGTCTCCATCCATGGTATTTTATATCGTATATTTGATTTTGTTGTATTTTATGGCGGTGCATCATGATATGAAATATGCTAAGTATAAACAAGTAAATGGTGCAGAAGTATGCAGGTCACCAAGACAAGTTAGCATAGTAATTCAGTAGTTTAGATAGATTCCTAGATTTGGGATAACTAAGCCTTAGTAACTTTCTTCTATGTACAGTAACAAGCAGGAGTAAGACTGGGAGAGATTCCAGGGGAAACACTGTCTTGGTGAAGGGTACTGGGAAATCAGAAAACGGGCAGAGGAGGAACTCGAAGAAGGCGGCAGGGCAAAAAAGTAAAGGAGGTGGCCTGAGGAAACAGAATTAAAAGTCAGCCCACTGAGGAGGAGAAGAAAACATGGCCAAAAAAAAGATGGAAGGGAGAAAAGGAGAAAAACATAGAAAGTGAAGGAGAAAAAAGTCATAAGATTGAAACTTTGAAGAGGAATGTCCGAGAGAAGAAAAGGATATGCATAGTAAAAGGAGGGCATGAGAATATATAGCCTCTAAATTTAGATAATTTATATTTTTCAGATTTTTCTGAATTTTACCTGAAAGGAAGAACTTTGCAAAGTAAAGACTGAGAGTGAAGAGAGACTGTGTGCGTATGTGTAAATGGTCTCACTGCCTTTGGATGGGGTGGGATAATAATGATGGACAGTGAAAGAATCATGGAATCGTAGAATCATTTAGGTTGGAAAAGACCCTTGGGATCATCGAGTCCAACCATCAACTCCACTCTAAAAGTTCTCCCCTGCACCATATCCCTTAACACCACATCGAAACGAGTCTTAAACACATCCTGGGATGGTGACTCCACCACCTCCCTGGGCAGCCTGTTCATTCTTTCTGTGAAGAATTTTTTCCTCATGTCCAGCCTAAACCTCCCCTGCTGCAGCTTGAAGCCATTCCCTCTTGTTCTATCACTAAGTACCTGTGAGAAGAGACCAGCACCAGCCTCTCTACAACGGCCTTTCAAGTAGTTGTAGAGAGTGATGAGGTCTCCCCTCAGCCTCCTCTTCCTCAAACTAAACAGTCCCAGCTCCTTCAATCGCTCCTCATAAGATTTATTCTCCAGGCCCTTCACCAGCTTCATTGCCCTCCTCTGCACTCGCTCCAGCACCTCGAGATCTCTCTCATATTGAGGTGCCCAAAACTGGACACAATACTCAAGGTGTGGCCTCACCAGTGCTGAGTACAGGGGGACAATCACCTCCCTCCTCCTGCTGGTCACACTATTTCTAATACAAGCCAGGATGCCATTGGCTTTCTTGGCCTCCTGGGCACACTGCTGGCTCATGTTCAGCCGCTTGTCAATTAGAACCCCCAGGTCCTTTTCTGCCAGGCAGCTCTCCAGCCACACTTCCCCAAGCCTGTAGCGATGCGTGGGGTTGTTGTGGCCCAAGTGCAGGACCCGGCACTTGGCCTTGTTGAAGCTCATACCGTTAGCATTGGCCCATCGGTCCAATCTAGCCAAGTCTCTCTGTGGAGCCTCCCTATCCTCATGCAGATCAACACTCCCGCTTAGCTTCGTGTCATCTGCAAACTTGCTGATGATACACTCTATGACTTTATCAAGGTCATCAATAAAGATGTTGAACAGAAATGGTCCCAACACCGAGCCCTGAGGGACACCACTTGTGACCGGCCGCCAGCTGGATTTAACTCCATTGACCACCACTCTTTGGGACCGCCCATCCAGCCAGTGCTTGATCCAGCAGATCGTATGCTCATCCAGGCCATGAGCCGCCAGTTTTTCCATGAGAATTCTATGGGGGACAGTGTCAAATGCTTTTGAAAGTCTAGGTAGACAATGTCCACAGCCTTTCCCTCGTCCAATAACCAGGTCATCTTGTCATAGAAGGAGATCAGGTTCGTCAGGCAGGACCTGCCTTTCCTAAACCCATGCTGACTAGGCCTGATCCCCTGCTTGTCCGTTATATGAGTTGTAATGGCACTCAAGATGATCTGCTCCATGACCTTCCCTGCTACCGAGGTCAGACTGACAGGCCTACAGTTTCCCGGATCCTCCTTTCTGCCTTTTTTGTAGATGGGTGCTACATTTGCTACCCTCCAGTCCATTGGGACCTCCCCAGTTAGCCATGACTTCAGGTAGATAATGGAAAGTGGCTTGGCGAGCACGTCTGCCAACTCTTTCAGCGCTCTTGGATGTAACCCATCCGGTCCCATAGACTTGTGCGCATCCAAAAGAGATGAGTATTCTCCAAAAGAGAAGAGTATTGTCCTGCCGCAGCGTGAGCTTTATTGGTGACTGGTGGATTTTGAAGTCACAATGGCAGGGTGAGCTTCAGCATTCCAGATTTTGGAGGTCCGCAGTGACCTCTGAGCTGGTTGTCTCAGTGTCCTTTTATTACCGGTGGAAAGAAATAACCTCTTTTAAGGTGTGAGTCATCCAATCTCCTCCATCCTCTCAGGATGAGATGAATCCTGTCACAGGAGAGTCTATTTCTCTCCATTGAGTAAAACTCTTATCTCGACCACTAACGCAAATATGGACCGCAACACTACATCAGTCATTCCTCGCAGTGAGATGAGTCATATTTGAAAGGTGTAGCATTAATACAGATTCTGTTTTCCCATCTATACAAGAACATTCACATTTTTCATTATAATTGTTCCATGTGGGCCATGTAGAAAGGAAATACTGTGTTCTCCTCCTGCCGTGACACTCTTCTTGTCTTCCCTCCTGCCTTTCTTTTAGCATGGGAAACATATTAGGCGTTTCATTCTTGCAGCTCAGCATACAGGAAAACTACTGACGACACCTAGGATAGTACTATATGATTCCCTCAGCATTTAATAGCATTCCAGGAGATATTAGATATGCCGATTTGTCTGACTGCAGCTGCTGCCAAAACCAGTGATGCAAGTCCCATAAGCCCCCGGATTCAGGGGGCTTCTCTTTCTCAGTGAAAACCTTTATTAAAAAATACACAAATACTGTGATGGCTGAAGTTATCTCAGGGGCATGTTTGGCCAATAACCCGCTTTGGATATTGCCAGAAACTGTCTGGGCTTCAGAAATCCCAGTTTCCTTCCCCAAAGGGTCTAAAATGGAACTGTCTCCTGGGAACGCCGTCTGACCTCCTGAGAAGGTCTTTGGGGTCTCCGTGGCAGCTCCTACTTGACTGGGCTGCTGGATGTCTAGGAGCTTTGAACGAATAGTGAAGGTCAGTGACAGAATAGAAAAAGAGTAGTGGTATAGGTTCCCCCCCCCCCCCGAAAGCAGTAGGGTAGACAAGGGTGTGAATATGACTAGATTTTATACCTTATTATTTCTGTTACAGATCCTTACATCCAGCCCTTGAGAGACAAACGCAATCTCAGTTAGGCAGAGGATGAGTGAAAGCCAAAGCTTTGCGTTTGCTTTTGACAGAGCTCTGTGTGTAAATCATTCTGGCTTACACTCCTGCTTGCTTTTAATGCATCACTTCAGAGGTGGTACTTTCGGTGGTAGATAGAATGCGTTTGGAAGATACGCTGGATTTTCCCCAGCGTAACACAGGTTATTTGCAACTGCAGAAAGAAATTGAATGTTGTTTCCTCACAAGACTCCTTGAAGTCAGTGTTATCTTTTGTCATCATCCATACTGAGTAGCTGGAACATTCACAGTCATGGGAATGAATCCAGCTGTCCCCCTCTCCTACGTTACTATGAATTCATACCATACAGAATTGGATAGCTGCAGTAAGTTTGGAGATTCTTGCTTATCGCTGTCCCCATGTGTCATACTGGACTCTGCCACAAACTTTCAGACTGACAAATCATTGAAATGCATGCCTCAGTTTCCCTAACTGCAAAATAAAGGCCATGATACCTGCCTACCACAGGCAGTGTTGTGGTGGCTGCCTGTACGTGTGGAACTTTTTATCCCTAGAGACATGTTCTGAGCTATTTTTGTGACTGTAAGAATGTTACTTTTTGGAGAAAACCCTGTCTGAGGAGGGTCAGTGACAGCCCATGCTGCAGGGACTGTGAGGAGAGGGTATGGGAAAAGGTACAATAGTGGGACTCAGAACTGGGAACTGTATCTCAGCCTGAGGTGATATAAAAAACCATAAACAGTCAAACCCATCTAATTTCAGAAGTGCTACCGTGAATTTTTTTCATATTCATAAGGTCAAAATAAAATGCTTTGTGTAAAAATTGGGAAAAACGTTCTTTTTTATTCGAGATGTTTTATGCAAAAGCACGGAAAGGGTTGAACTCTCTCATTTGTAGCATTCAGTACATCATTCAGGGGAGGTCAGGGAAGAGGAAGCAGTCATGAATCTTGACAAGTTTGTGTGGTTTCATGTAACTGGAAACAAAACAGAAAACTAAACAATTTGAAAAATCAGATAGCAAAATATAAAAGATATCCAGTTCTGGTTTCAATCCTATGGCAAAAGTTCAATGACTTTTTCAGTAAAATAGGCACATTTTCACAATTCTTTTTTTTTTTTTTTTGTTTGAATTTTGCCAGTTTGATCAATCCCGTTAAAAACTGCACTTCCTCACCTATCCTTGATAGCCAGGTTTGGGGGGGGGGGTTTGGTTTGACTGTGCTTTTTCTCTGAGATAGGTCACAGGTAAATGCACTGTTTGGGCTTGCGGAGAGGGTGCCATGTGTGGAGGAAGAATCGCAGAGGAATTCCTCAGTGTTGCTAGTGAACCAAGAGGTACTTCTTGGGCTGGCTGCCCCCATCTCAGATCCTTCCCTTCCTCCCATGTTCTTGTGACTATACTGATAAATTGGTTTGACCATGAGCTCCCACTGAAGTTACACCTTGGATCTCTGCTGACTTCTCGTGGACAAGCCCATGTTTGACCCTATTCACCTCTTTGCCCTTCAGTCCTTGAGATAAGTGATCTACTAACGATTGGGAAAAATCAGCCAGCTACTGGTCCCCCAGCTGCCTGTCCCTGCTTTCTGCAAGGGGCCCCCCTGAACTCTGGTTACGTGTCACCTCAGTGGTTTTGCAGTCATCACTTGAGATGGGTGGGATGGCTCATCTGTCTTGGGATTGGTGAGAGTAATCCAAATTCAACCCTACATGTTGATATAAATATAGCTGTCAGTTTTTACCTCTGTGCATATGCTTTTCTGTGCATATGTAGGCTATGGATATTTTTTTTTTTTCAGTGTGAATGTCTTTGAGCTGATATTTTCACTCTCTCTTTGTATCTGGAAATAGTGCAACAAATTCTTTTCTCCTCTTATGGCGCTATAAATGTGGAGCAACTTCCCTAACGACAGAATTACTTGTTATAGGTAACACTGCAGCCTGCATTTCACAGAATCACAGAATGGCCGGGGTTGGAAGGAACCTCTGGAGATCACCCAGTCCCACCACCTGCCAGAGCAGGGTCACCCAGAGCAGGTGGCATAGGAAAATGTCAAGGCAGGTTTGGAATGTCTCCAGAGTCGGAGACTCCACCACCTCTCTGGGCAGCCCGTGACAGTGCTCTGCCACCCTCAAAGTAAAGAAGTTCCTTCTCAGGTTGAGATTGAACTCCCTATGCTCAAGTTTGTGCCCGTTACCTCTTGTCCTGTCCCCAGGCACCACTGAAAAGAGCCTGGCCCCATCCTCCTGACACCCCCCCTTTCAGTATTTATAAGTGTTGATAAGATCCCCCCTCAGTCGTCTTTTTTCCAGACTGAAGAGACCCAAATCCCTCAGCCTTTCTTCATAAGAGAGGTGTTCGAGTCCCCCCAGCATCTTGGTAGCCCTTTGCTGTCCCCTCTCCAGCAGTTCCCTGTCCCTCTTGAACCGGGGAGCCCAGAACTGGACACAGTACTCCAGGTGCGGCCTCACCAGGGCAGAGTAGAGGGGGAGGATGACCTCCCTCCACCTGCTGGCCACACTCTTCTTGATGCACCCCAGGATGCCATTGGCCTTCTTGACCACAAGGGCACATTGCTGGCTCATGGGCATCCAGTTGTCCACCAGGACTCCCAGGTCTCTTTTTTGTATCGGTTCTTACGGATGTGAACCACTCCTGTGCTCTTCTCACCAAATACTCAACATCTCGCAGCATCAGGGCTTTGTAACTTCTTTTTATTTTGTGTGTGTGTGTGTGTGTGTGTGTGTGTTGCTGAGTGCTCCAAATAGGTGAGACCTTGACGTTTTTTTGTCATTTAGGGGACATTGAAAATCTGAAAATGCTTTAATTATCTTAAAAACACTTTCTGATTTGAGATATTCCGCTCACATATGCATGCCCCACAGAGACGCAAAGCTCTTTTCAAACCAGTTACTGTACTTTTGCTCTGCTATTGAATTTTGCTTTCTGTGATCGCTTTTTCTTCCCTTCAGCCATCCCCTATCTTCAGTGAGCCTATTCTCCTTATACTTACAATTCTGAAGGTATCCCTCTGTACATTGCAAGCCAAAGCTGTACGAGTAGCGAACCGGCGATGCTCTCACTCTTCAAATGTCCTTCAGAAATACATTGTGCTTGCGTTCTCCCTGTGCTGCTCGCTGCATTCACAACAGACTGAAACAAAATGCAACGAAGCCGGTGCCAGCGTCTTCCTCGAGAGAGCTTGAAACTCAGTGATAAAATTTCTGTGTAGGAAGACTTAATTTATCTGTTTAGTTTCTCCTAAAAGCAACTGAGAATACTATTAGCCACTATTTAAAATGTCAGCGTTTCCCGTAACAACCCCGCAATAGTGCCGTGCATTGCCACAGTTTTCCTTTGTACTCAGTAATTAAAGCATGTTAGTTGAAGAAAGATGGTGCTATTTGGCATATGTTGACTTTTGAACACTTCCTACCTTAACTGTCCTGAGACATCGCCGTTTGCCAGCTGATCATCACTGCCTGCCAGCGCCTGCCCGCAGATTGCGTTAGACAGAATTGTGCTTCTGTACCGTGCCATGGGGCGTGTTTTTCATATCGCACCCTTCTCAGAGCATATGGCTTTGACCCTGAACCTGTTAAACTGGAGACGCTATGTTGAGTCAACAGTTTTCAAAGTTGTAATCAGGTTAACCAAACACAAGTTCGGTGGCAAAGATTTCTAGCAGTGTCATTTACATCTGGGATGATGCTTTCTTTTTTCTGAATCAGTCTTTCCAGAATGCTAACGATTCTCTAGCTAGTAGTGGACATATTGGTAGTAGTAGGCACATCCCATTGCTTCTTGAAGCTTTCTGTAATCAGATGTTACTTCTATGTCTGCTGAAAGGCCCTGCTTTTACATCAGATTTACATTAGAAGGAGTCTGTCCTTTTGTAGCCCCAGCATGTTGGATGCCCCTAGACAGGTTCAGCAAAGATGGTTGCACCACAGGGAAGACTGTCTGCTTGTGAAACTCCACTTTGAAATGAGCAAACAGCAATGGTGAGGCTTAGTCAAGTTCAGAAATTGGCATAAGACCACTAGTTTGCCCTTCTGGAAGACCTTGAAAAGGAGAAGATAAAAATCTCAGATTAAACATTCTGGAAGAGCCTCAGTTCCTTGGGTGAGGCACAGAGCTGAATCCTTTATAAAGTTCATTCTGAGCCAAACAAATGGATGGGGTTTTCTGTTCTACATCTCATCTGACAAGTGTCATCTCTGGTTGCCATGTGCTCCCTCAGGCAGCTGTTTGCTACTTAATCGTCTCACCACTCCAAGAGCGTCTGGAAGCAATGGTGGTGTGACTTTGCTCAACCTAGTTCAGACTGGATTCCAGAAAGGATCCCTAAACAAGACAGAGCATCTAAAAGCTTGGTCAGTTATAAACTAACCTACCTGATACTTCACACACATCTGAGAAACAAACTAGCGACAGTTCTGTGTATTCATTGATACTTGGTTCTTCCGTTCTTCTTATGATGAAGAACTTTGGCATGAATTAGGAGTTTTAGGCCAGACACACAAAAATACATAGGTCCCGAGGTGCCACTAATTTCAGCTTAACTCAAGTGCAATTGTGGACCAAAGACTTGACATCTTACATATTTACAGCTTCCAGATGATTTTGCCTTATAAGATGTCATGGTGTGGTATATGTTGTCCCATAGCAACCTCATGGGGCCTCAGTGCGGAACGGCAAAGGTGTTCAGGCACTTGTATCTGCAGGAGAGCACCTACCAGGATCCAGAAAATATCTTTGCACACACTGATGGTTGGTGGAATTTGGATTCTTAAGGTTTACATATGTTTTGGTAAATCCCACTAGCCATATCGCTTATTTGTGTGCCTTCAAAAATCTCGCCCAAATCTCTTGGTGTAGCAAGGGTCATAAATCTCTACATACAGATATTTCCACACATGTATATATAATAGTAAATACCACTGAGTCCTCCACTTCGTTCCAAGCAGATATCAGACCCTGTTCGGCCTCATGACTCAGGTCATCATGTACATCAGTACAAAGCAAGTGGGCTTTTATTCATTCATAGCTATGATTTGGCTACTTAAAGACACTAACAAAGAAAATCAGCTCTAAATTCAATTTAATCAGCCAGTCAAGGTGCTTTTATGGCTGCTTTAAGTTTTCGGAAGTGCAAAAAAGCTGGAGCGTTATCTGCTCTAATCACGTGAGTACAGAGTAGGTGACAATGCTACTTCTGGGGCACGTAGCTGAGAATTTTGATGTAGTAGTGTCTGTCACTCACTGCGCAGGTGCTGTAGCACTGGACAGTGGTCCAGATGGGGAGCAGACAGTGAGGGCATAATAATTCGCTTTGACTACAAGTGATGCCACCGGTCAAAAGAGTTTCCTAAGCAAAGGAAGGACTCCTTTAAAGCCTTCCAGTGGAGCTGTTGGAGCAATCATCCTGGGCAAACTTATCCCATGGTGTCATCCACTGTCCCATTTTTCTTAATTTCCTGGGTGTGGAGGATCAGTTTGGTGAAGGAAACATTCAGCCAGGCTCTGCTTAATCTTTTCCTCTGTAACGTCAATGCTGGTAGCCACTACGGCAAACATTTCCTCTCCTGGATTCACTTTGCTGTCAAATACTTGCAGAATTACAATTTTGTGTGTATTAAATTACTTTCACGAGTGTTTATGCAGCATTACGTATCATCATGTAAAGTCTCATTCCCGTATCCTTGATCACTGTGTTGTACTTTATTCTGTGAGTGTTATTGTTACATGAGTATTGTTGCCTGTTATTTGGTTTTTCCAGTCGACTAAGTTTTATCCTAAATTTCGAAGTTGTGTTGACACAAAGCCGCCCTGTCCGCAACTCAGTAAACCAGTATAACTGTTCCCATTGCCGTTAGACCTGCACCGCACTGCACTTGCAGAGTTGTTATTTCAGCAGTAGGGGGGACTCCTGTGCGTGTGGTTGTGTGTGTGTGCTCTTGTGCTTCTGTGTCGCCCTGTAGTCCCATCCTAGCTAGTGTCGGGCTTAAAATGAAATGAATAATGTTAGGCTTTATTTTTTTCTAGATTGGTTTTATTTTTTTTTTAAAATGAAAATAAACTTGATTAAATGTTATCTCATTTAAGATTCAGCTTCTGGCATCAGACGGTCAATCAGAATACCCGGTAAGACTAAGCAGAGTTGGGTGCATGGACTTTGGGAGCAGAAGCCCCATTTTCTCCTTTTGTTCTCTCTCGCTGTCTGGCAGCCGCTCTTCATTTGGTAACTTCTAAAAATTTAATTAAGGTACAGGGTGACTTATCTTTCAGATCATCCATAAAAAAGTGGTCTGCCCTAGGAACACCCAGGCTCATCCATCTAGCTATACTATTTTTATATTCTTTTGTTTAGAGCTTCTGAATCTAGTGTTAGATCAACCAGTAATTCTTTGGTCAAAATCTACAGGTAAATTCTATATGGTTGCTGCAAGTCTTTTTGATTATTCTATACATTTTCTCTGCTGAAATGTCAAGTTTAAAATAAGCCCGCTGCCTTCCTTCCCTTCCCTCTGCTTGGAAATTTGGCTCAGAGGAGCAGCATCCGTCAATAGATTGAGCTGGAGGTGAAGTGCCAAGAACTTGCAAAGCCTGGGCTTGGCACAGCCAAGTGCTCGTGGGGTGCAGCCGCGAGCCGGGCCCCGCTTCTCCAGGCTGAACTTTGAGGGAGCCTCGGGCTGGACTGGAAATTTGCAGATATGGTTTTGTCCTTTTACTTAATTGCATCCACGTTTTGAAGCCCGTGGCGAATATTGGCTTGACTGGCAGCAATAATCAAAGAGCTGAAAACCTCTCATTTGTGTCTGCATCTACAAAGCTGCACCTGCAGAGGCATCTATACAGCATTTTTTTGCAGTTTCCAGCAACACATGAAAGAAACAAACCCACTTTTTAAAATAAGCTTTAAATGATGTTTCTCTCATGTAAATTGGAGGTACGAAGAAACATCTATTTAATAGCAATAGTGTGAACATTGAGTAGTTAAATATTTAAAGATCTTTGAAAGCATCTGTAATGATGTTCAGTAAGTACAGCTTAAATATTTTTCTTAATACAAACAGGAACCAGAAACTCAAAGTAGCTGTGTGTTACCTTCTTACAAAGCCACCTTCGCTGCTCCCGGTGTATTTCAGAGATGATGCATTACTAGTATTTCCCAGGAAGAATCCTGTTTTCCTTCTATTATTTATGACCTGTGAAGAGTAATTGATGTTAAATATCTCTGTTAGCTCCTGTTGATTACAGTTACCAATTTGGCAGTGATTAATAAAAGATATTTTACTTTAGTGAATAATATATGGCTATAAATTTATTTTTTAATTCCCTCGAGCTCTGCATTATTCTTTGCCGCTGCTTCTTGGTTAAGCTAAATTGTTTACCTGAACTTTCTAGAGCAGCGATCATCACTGCGTGCGTGGGTCAGATGGCCTTGGCGTGCTCTCCAGAGGGCTGTTTGCAGTTGCAGTCCCTTCACAAGCCAGAAATCCCAAGCCTTACATTTTTCACTTTTCTGTCTCGCTTTTGCAACTTTTAATCTTTTCTTCCTTCCCATCTCAAAGCAGACTGGAAACGTGCATTTTTTCGCCTTGGTCCCTCGGACTAACTTATTACCATGTGCCCTGCAGCGTCCCTTTTTCTTGTCCCTTCTGAACAAGTGGCATTAACAGTTCAGTACAAACAGTTCAGCTGTGAGATTATCTTGTGATTGTTTGTGCCGCGTATCTAAGCATAACTCTTTCGGTGTTTCTCATCATCCAGGCAATGCACACATGAAGCCTTGTGGTTATTTCCTTCCTGTCGTGTCATTTGCTTTCTCTTTCTTTTTATGTTTTCTGATAGAAATTGCACACTATACTCTTCCCTTAGGTCTTTGTTTTAAAATCCACCTTCTAGGTGTTTGTCATCTACGTTTGTTCAACAAAAGCTCTTAACTCTGGGTCTTCTTTCCCCCTCCCTCCATACAAAATCAGAATTAATTTTTTCAGGAGTTCAAATGCTACTCTATAGGAAGCAGTGCTACACCCCATTCAGATGACATCCTAGTCTTCTTAGAAAAGACTACACGTGAAATTTGAATCTTTATAGAATTAGAAGAACCTGCTCCAGGAAACATTGTTCTTTCATTCTGTCACTTACTGTTTGCTTACCGGACTGACATCTTGCTGTAGTTCTTAAAGACTTACTGGAACTGTAGTCGGGTTTACAAGTCTGCCAAATTTAAGTCTTCCTATTGCAGTGAAGAGAAAAGTAAAGGTAAGATATGCTCCTCCAGGAATGCTCAGCAAAACTTTCATAGGCACCTTTAAAAAAGTCATGATCTCATGAACACTAATCAAAGACACTGACATATGGTGGCGTTCCAGTGACCGATCTGTTATTTTTAATGGTTTGATGTCCACACCACTGAATCAAAACTGGCAATAATCAGGCAAATGCAGGCAGAGAAAGCAAAGGTGAAATTGTCTTATAAATTGATCTACTTCCCAGTCTTTTTCTCTTAATCAACGCAAACAGACATCAGTAAGGCAGGATATGGAAACTTAATCCACTTACTGTCTGATATATTCTGTGGAAAACCAAGATTTATAGTGCAATTTGCCCTGGATTCTCAAAGTACTGAGAAAGTACATTTGTATCACGGGGAGAGAACAGCGGGGTAATGAGAAACACAGAGATGGGAGCAAACGAGGCGGAGTGTTGTAGGCACCTACTACCGTTGGAAAGGGCAGCAGAAAAGGACTCTTGAAAAAAAAACACTCACCCTTCTGTTAGTGGCCGGTGCCTGATTTTTAGGTGGATCTGTTGCTCAGGGAAGACTTCTGATTCGGTACAACGTGATAGGAGAACATCTTGCTTTGTCTCACTGGTTTGATTAGCTTTTAAACCTTTTATTCAGCTCTTAGCATTCTTAGTGGAATGATGACCTCTTAGAGGAAAAAGCTTCCTTTTAACACACAGTCTTATAACGGTTAAACTTTCCTCTGTAATGCTCTGTGGCCTTAATTGGGCACTTTAGGCATTTTACTTCTGGTGCTGTCTTAGGTTATTTGGCTGGAGTATGTCAATATAGTATCTGAGCATGCTCAGTGCTAATTAATTTGCCAGTAACTGTGTTAATGATGTTAATTTGTCCGAGGTTTCTTCACAAATCCCACAGGAACAGCAGAGGTCTCTGGCTGTTCTTAGGGTATTGTGGGAAGCGCTTCTCAGAAGAGTGGTTCTGGAGGAAGACAGGTGTGTGTGTTGTGTATGTGACTCTAGTGTTATCGGGCAGGTTGGTTCAACGGTCTTTCCAAAAGGCAGCCATTCTGATGTCACCCTGTCTTCTCCTCCTTTCCAAGGTTTATCAGGGTCTCAAAGCAGGAGTTGAGTTTGCAAGATGGGATGGCTGCAGACACGTGAAACAGGAGCTTTCTGTCATCTTGGGTCAAATACACTCACTCTCAAGTTGCTTAAACTCTTACAAGCTCAGAGACACAGAACATGCTTCCTCCTCCAATGGACTCGCCTTCCTTAGAGCAGAAGCACCCCTTTTCCATAGCACACAGGGGTGCCGTGCAGATACCTCTATCTTGTAAAGTCAAACTCCACTTTCGGAGGCAGAGAAAGGATGAGGTTGTCATCCCTCTCCATCATTAAAGGAGGTGCGGGTAGGACGGGCAAAAGCAAAGGCCCTGCTGCAGTTCTCTCACAGCCGTGCAGGAGCTTCCCAGCCCCATTCCTGAGGTTGCATGCTGGCGAAGGGTCTGGAGCTTTGGCGTGGCGTTGGGCTTAGCAGTTCCTGGCTGAACTCTGCTCTTGAGGATGAGAAATGACTAATCTAAATGGGAAGAACTTTCACTAGCAACAATAAAGAAGAAAGGTGTTGTCTCTGTTCTGCTGGTGCCATTGACTGGATGGCACCTCCTACTGGTTAGAGGAGAATATGCAGAAAAATGGATATTGCTTTCCAAATGATTGCTGAGGGTCTAAGAAGGAGGGAGAAGGATCTACTTCTCATTAGACAATTTTGAAATGACAAAAGTCTTCCTTTGCTAACTTAGGAGAATTAGTCATCTATTTAAATATGAATGTGTTTCCCTCAGTCTACTTTAATTGAATAGTTTTGGAGGTGGTCATTATGGAGGGATGGACGACTGCTTCCATAGTCTCTAAAGTCATCTTTGAAGCAAACTCAGCCTTTATCCAGTTAGTTTTCAGAGAGAACTATTATATTACCAATTCTCTTCATCATTCTCATGTGCTGCACTCCCATAGTTTTGTTCCGAATAGGGAGTTGTCACACAGTCACATGAATTTATTTATTCCTCCCCCCAGATACTGTCTTTCGAAGTTCACGTAGAGGAAAACTTCACCTAGTGTGACTTCTTGGGGATGTGGGATGGTTAAATCTGGTTGTGGTGTTTCCAACCCAGCTCAAAAAAAGTAGCAGAGGAAGTTTAATTAGGAAGCAAATATTCGTTGGCTGCGTAAGTCAAGGCAACCGTTTAAAAAGGGAATGGTTGCTCTTGGGACTCTTAAGCACTCTTAAATCCTATAGGAGCTAGTAGGATATGGAGGGTCACAATAGCACTGGGCAAGATCATCTCAGTACCTTGTGAGGTTTAGTTGCCACTAGCAAGTACGGAGTGTGCATGGGTTTGACAAGCATCTATTTAGCATTTTTTAATATGTTGAATTCCTAATGAATGGTTTGTATTTACATAAGATAATAAAATATTATCTTTTAATTTTGAGCTTAATTTTGAATGTACTTATCATATTCATTCTTTGACAGGTTCTTCTACTCTGGTATTTTTCACAGTTCAGCTTCAGTCATCAGCCTGCACCATATTGACCACTCCGGTTTGCTGCATCACTTGCACCATGGCACTTCTCAACATCCGGAAGAACTCAATACTTCTGCTATAAAGAATGTGGACGTAAAGACCAGCCTGCATGTTTGTGTCCCTGAATTACTTCCACTTGAGGAGAAAGCTGTGTACTATTGGATAAGGTCCTGAAACATAATTTAAAAGCATCAGCAGCAGAGAAAAACACCCTGAAGTGGGGGAAGGACACGCTTCTTGAACATTATTCATTTGAATCACGGAGCTATATAGAAGCAGATATTGGTATGATGCAGGCGATGTGTGACAGAGTACCAAAAGGACATTCTTGAAGGCAGCTCCATCTTCCCTAAGACATCACTATTCTCTTAGTAGGCCATATCTTTTTAGGGAGTCGCTCAGCATGTCTATGAGCTTTCCCAGTCCTAAATTCTTTTAAGCTGCTTATATCTTCTGGAGTGAAAACTGGAGACAGTGTAGCCCCTGAGTTGCTGTGAAGGCATCGGAGCAACATTCCTCACTTTTAGGGGACTGGTGTGGTGGCATGCAGGACTCTAATGTTCCATGCAATTTATGATTTTCCACTTTACTGAAGAAATAATTCTGTTTGTTTGTAGGTTTATGAACTTGCAGTCTTGAATGCACAGTACTACAAGTCACGAATGATTTCATCTGTCGGCTGTTCTGTCTTAAATGAAGAAATATTATTTATTGCTAATATCCTGATCTCCAGGAGTTTGTGAAAAAAAAAATATGATTTTCATGTTTAAATGTAATTTTAAAATGTTGAACATTTATTATTAAAATTTATTTTTTTAAAAAAGAGAAGTATCAGTTTTGCGAATTAATTCTTTTCTGGCAGACACCGGGGAGGGAACTGCTGTGGTGTTTCTCTTGACAGAGGAATACCTTTAATCCCAAGCCCGAGGAAAGTGACGTGCGCTGTAGATGCACGGACGCTTTGAGCTTGTTTGCTCGTATCTAACTTCTTCCAAAGGAAAAGTCCTGTCTGAAACGTAGAGGATTCTGTATATAACTATTACACACATGCCTACGTGCTCACACTAGCAGGAAAAATGGCCTGCTCTTGTCTTTGTGTCCAGAGGATAACTCTGAAACTTTCATCCTTCATGGTTCCTGGTGTTGCAGCAGCTGGAGCGGGAGCCGGTAAGCCCTAGGTTCAGTTCTCAGAGCCCCTGCTGACTTATTTTGAGACCTCAGTGGGGCACGTAACCACTGTCTGCTATTTTCCGGTCTGCCATAAGAGGCGGATAGCATCTATCTTGTTAGCTCACCGTGGGCTTTCATCCAGTCGTGTTTGTGCGCTGCTTTGAGGTTTTTCTGCTGAAGGTGGTAGCAGTATTTCTTCCAATTCCCAATTCACCTGTGCTGCAAAGTTAAGTAGGAGCTTCCTGAGATCACGATTACTTCCCTAAAATGGTGATTTATCTCCTGATTGAGCTTTAGGGATTCATTTGCTGATAGCCAGAGGTTTTTGTGAGGGGGTTGTCTTAATAGCCTACAGGTCTAAAAGAATTGGTTTTGCGTATTTCCCAGGCAGTAGTAGTGTGTATATGTGTGTGTGTGTGTGTATGCCAATCATTTCTATTCAGATTTTCGTAGGGGAATTCAAAGCTTGGAAATGAAACTTGCTTTATTTTCACTCAGATCCGAGAGAAAGACCTGTCACCAGCTGCTACGCTTGGTGAGGTAGGCTGTTCTCCCTTCCCCAGAGAAAGGGAGCTCTTTGGTTTCACCTTGTGCCATAGCAACTCTTTTCTTTATCACAATGAAGGAGGGACGGAATTTAGAAACTACCCAATGTAAAAGGCATTGGGAAAAGAGGAGTGCTTTTCTTCCTGTGCCTTTTAGCAGCAGGAGGGGCAGTACTATATATCTGTATAAGAGCTATGTTCATTAGAGGAAGAAGAGACTATTTTTCTTAATGTCTGTTTTTAACCTTCCTGTCTGCCCCACAAAATGAAGGTATACGTCATGACGATGTTCAAAAGGCAATTATCTGGGTATTAACTTATGCAATAGCTTTCATATAGGCCCTAAACCAGACTATTTTGAATCTGCAGCAAGGTAATTAGTTGAAGACAGTCAGTACCCCCAATCATAAAGATGGTTTCTGGCTTTAGTATTTTCTAGCCCCATGCTGAATATATGGAAATCCTGATAGCTTTAGAGTAGAGGCAATAACGTGAGACTTCTCTCCCTGTAGCTGTGGTCCTGGGGGCTGGCGAGAAGGTTTGAATCCTTGTGGATGCTTGGAAAAACGTCAAGTATCAGAGCTGGGAATTTGAAAAGATAAATTGCTTTGCTTCTTACAGGGATGTTCCATTAGTCCTTCCCGGTCAAGATCCTACATGTGAAGAGACCTTGCCTTTAGGTACAAAATCCCTAAGATGATAAATCATAATCTGTAGGCAAAAGCCATTTGTTACTGAGTATTAATGTTGAAATAATTGATGCGACTAACCTAGCCAGTCTTAAATCTACTCCTTAGAGCAGTAGGATACCTCAAACAACCCTCTCCACCTACTATGAGGGCTCAGTCCTTTAGCCTCAATGGGCCTGTGCGACAGAGGATGCAGATTCCTCATATCTCTTTTCTCCCAAACGAAAGGACCGGAGAGCAGCACTCACTGTTCTTTGGGTTATTTCGCTCAAAATGTTGTTTATGGGCAAAGAGTAAGTACATGTTATATATAAGTAAAGCCATTGTTAGTATAACTGGAATCTTAAGAGTGTCATAATTATTAGGCTAGAGTTAACTGTTTCAGAAAAAAAATAAATCCGCTACAGTAGTTATGCTCACACATTTGAGTTTCTACCCCTTTTCCCGGTGGTGTGCTCACTCTTCCACTGCTTCTCTGGGTCCTAGGGTTGGCAGCTTCAGTCTGGTGGTGGTGCTGAGGAGTGCAGGATCTTAAGTCTTCAGCATCTGGAATTGTTTGCTGGGAGGAATATGATTGCGGTGATGGTTTCTTTTTCCTCCCTCTAGGATTCACTTGGGGCTGTTTTTATGTTGTCTAACGCACATATACGCCTTCGTGCCATTCTAAATTGGTCTGCAGCTCCAGGTTAGATCCAGATATTCTATATTTGATGCCTTTTTTGTGCGTTAGATGTTATTTGTTTGTTCTCTTTGCTACCTCTGAAACCAGCTTTGTCCAGCTTCGGGTCTACATTTCCTTTAATTGACCATGGGTGAGTTATTTCTGGTGATGAGGTCTCCGGTGCCAGCCTGTGCCCCATCTCATATCATCCCCTGCCAGTATTCCTCTGCGCCATGTCCTGTGTCTCCCTTTCTCAAAGCTTCAGCTGTTGTACCAGGCTTGTATTTCTGTATACCACATCATTGTGCTAGAGTCATAAATAGCTCACTCTACATGGACTAATTGCTTGTTATTTCTGTCTCTAGAAAACTGTGGTTGTACCATACAAAGATAAACATAAATAAAATGAATTAGCTGTAGACACCTGGCCAATTAAAGAAATTGCTGTGACAGCTAAACCCTGTTAAAACAAAACTGCAGGCAAGTCAAGAAAAGTTCAGCCAGAGCAAGTGACAAGGCTCAGTCCTGAGGCCTTGAAAACTCAATAGAAAGCTAAAGGCCTGTTGCTAACAATAGAAATACCATATTATTACAGGGCTAGATAGTTACGGGTGAATTAAAACCCTGAGAACTTGGTATAAATCTTTCCTATTCTTTCTTTAGAGAACAGGAACCAGGAGTTTTGTAGCAAAGGCTGTGCCACAAAGAGGTATTTTCAGGAAGAAGAGGTTGTTCTGTTGGGCTGAAGGACACTTAACTGTCAACTCTCTGCATCTGTCAATCACTCCCTCCCCTCTCTCCCCCAGCCCCTTTTCCCTCCTATTCACCATTTTTTTCCAGATCTTCCATAAGTATTGACCTGTCAAAGATGCCTACAAACTGTGAAATTTGGTGGCTTTGGTAGAGGCGAGAGACTGAAATCAATTCTCCTCCACCCGCCACCTCCCTGACCCAGGAAAGCGGGAGCTCTGCACTTCTCCATACTGTTCATCCTACTGCTGCCCAGTTGCCATGCCCAACCGGCACGTTCATAGCTCCAGCTTCTTTCCCTGCCAGCAGTTTGGGGGCATGACAGAGAGCAAGCATTGCTGGAGGGGAAAAAGTGGTAAAGAAACGGGATGGCAGCTGGAGCTGCTGATTGCTGGGCACCTTTGTAGTAAACCAGGTCTCGAGAGCTCTGTGCTCCCAGCACTGGGAGCTCACGGCTTGTGACACTGGGAACCTCTGAGGGAGCAGCTCCGTTCAAGTGCTGTGGTGAGAAGTGCCCCTCAGTATTAATACCCATCTTTGAACCAAGCTGAGGATGCTTTTCATTCATCCCTAGATGCTCTCCCACCTCTGCCTGCTGGTTTCTTGCCCATGTTCCCCATCTGTCTTCACCCCTTTTATTTCCAGGCTGGACCTATTGTCCACCCTGCTGAAACCTGTCATCTACTTTCCTTGGCCCTCTAGAAGAGGGATATACACTTAATTTTCAAAGTGTCCAGGGCACACTGCAGATTTTAGAAACGTAGCAGGAGATCAGTGGTAGTGCTACCGTTATTCTTGGCGTTGTTAAGGGTGGGTGAGCGTGGAGAACAACAGTCAGCGTTTTGAAGCCTGTTAAACAGTAATATTACATGACACACATATGATGATATTCACATGAGAGCTCTGAATGCCTGGGACCTGGACTCTGCTTTCAGTTCACTCATCGTAGAATTCTATGTCTCTGTCTATATTAAAGCCCATTTTTCGTCAGGGGTTTTTGCAGATGCTCAGGCCTGTGGGCTGTTTCTTTATGTCTGATGCATTGTAAGCACTCCAGGAAAATTGAAATTTATAGGTAAATTCATTCTGAGAGTTGGCATTAAAGAAAATGTTCGGACATTTAAAAAATATATATATTTTACAGTGAGAGTAACTGACGGGTCAGTGATGCGGTTCCTCTACCTCAGAGTGATTTCCCTTCAATTAGGTTAAGTTTTCCAAATAAAATGTTCTGTAAGACAACATGTGACATGTCAAATTTCGTGTTGCTTTATTTTGGTAGAAATAGAACAGAAAATGCAAAGTGAGTTTAAATTTGTCAAAGTTCAAGCTTATGCAGTGATTAGCATATTTCTTGTTATTTCTCAGCAGGTAGTTACAAAGATCTCAGTTTCCGTCAGGGCAACTGCCATTGAGTCTAAATTCTGTAAATGCTAACAAAGAAACAAGTTCTTAAATATTTATGGATTTAACAACTCACAAACGCTGTTTCTCCCCTCTCAGCCTCCTCACTCTCATTTATAAAAGCCTTGTTCCTTTTGTGATTTGTGGCAAGGACTGCCCCTATGGTGGGATTTTTGCCAGCAATTCCAAAAAGAACATGATAGAGTCCATGGGAAATGATTGTACAACCTCAATCACAGTTGCTCCTTCTGGCCCACTACTCTATAAATCCCAAATTCTAGTTAATAGATTTATAAGGCAGAGGGCCACAAGGGACCATTAGCTCATCTGGCCTGATGGTCCATATATCACAAGCAATTACACTTTATGCAGTACCCTTTACCAAGCCCAGCAGTGTTTATGTTTGGGTAAAGCATGTTTGCCAAAAAGGCATTCAGTCTTGGCTTCAATACATCGAGGTAGGAGGAATCAGCAACTTCCACAGTACTCTATTATTAATTTATTGGTTAATTACTTTCCTGGTTAAACGGTATGGCTGATTCCTGATTTGAAGTTGCCCATTTGCACCTTCCAGACATTGCTTCTTGTTACGCCTTTGGTAAATTAGAATTTGTTAATACCTAGCTTATTGTCACCATACACCTTGCCAAAGAAAAGGCAGGGGTTAGAGGAACGACTGCTTAAATAGAACCAACACTTCAAGTGCCTCTCAGTGAGGCATTTCTTCGACTCAAGTTTTTCTACAGTCAGTGGTTGCTCTAGCAAACCTGGGTAATCTACCCTACCTGTGAGAGTTAGATGAATCCACCCAAGGTTGCTCCTTTGCCAGTGGAATACCCAATGATGTAAGACTTTCAGGTACTTTCAGTTTCACAGCTAGAAGTTCATTTGCAGCAGAAAAAGTCCAAATCTTCTACTATCTGTCTTATTTATGGGACTGGAATTATCTCAGAGAAGACCGTCTGAGTTTTCCTCTTCTGTGATCCCTGAACACTACACACTTTAGTTTTAGACAGGCTCCTGTTTTACTCCTCCGAGGACAAGGCAAAGGACTTGCTGAGAATTGGATAACGATTTAGCATGTCCATGCAGACTGAGTTGCCTTCTGCTTCTCTTTGCCATCCTGCTTAAACGTCACCATTCTAGTTCTTCGATTTCTGCTCTCTGTAGTTCTCCTGAGTCTATGACACCGGCCTCTGGGTGTGCTTGTTTAGGAAATCTTTGTTAACATATGTGGGACGTAGCACAAAATTATCACATAATTTTCTTCCCAGGTGGAGACAAATGAAAATCAGTGCAACTCAATGTGGGATTGAGCGATTCAGGTATTTCAAGCAGGATCATTTTAGCCTTTTTAGTGCTTGGTCCTGCTGTTCATAAAATAAATGGTTTTCATATATGAAGTAACTTAGGCTTTCCTCAGAAGAACTGAATTACTAATCATAAGCTATTACAAATAAATAAAAATGATTTATCTCCAGAAAAAGAGAAATCACAGATGGGAGGAAAAGTAATGGTTAACATAGCAATAATTCTTGAAATAAGTGAAGTGAGCAAAAATAAACGTGGAAAATAAACCCATTTGCACAGATTTAAAAGAGTAATAAGACAAAATTGCAGAGAAAAGCAAAGGAAATAGGAAATCAGGAACGATGGGAAGCATTACTTACTATCTATGAGAAGTGAACTGAACTATTTAGATATATTTCTTTCAGCATCGAATGAATAAGGACTTTTTAAAAAAGTAGCCTAATTTCTAATTTACCATTTAATTTCAAATATCTTTTGTATTATTTTGCTTTATTCTATGTTAATATCTTGGATACAAGAGTGATGCCATTTACAAGATACTGGGATGGTTATATATTCTTCAATATGAGCACAGATTGCTGAGTATTATTCTGGGAAACCAAAATTTATCCTGCTGATCTAACAGCGATGTACGTCTGTACAAGAGCTGTGTTTGCCTTATTGGCAGTGTTACCTCATACGCCAATACAGGAGCTGCCATGCTGAATCAGTGCAGTGTCCTATGCAGTTCAGTCCGGTACATAAAAATCAAACAAATAACACTCCAGAAAGATTTCTTTCAAACAAAAATCTTCTGCTTTGTTTAACTAAGCCAAGATCTAGATCTCAGTGCCTTATAGCAATGAGTTTCACAGTCCGATTTTGCTCTATTTAGAATTTTTTTTTCCCTCTGTCATGGAATTACCTCCTTCCAGTTACATTGACTGCGCCTGTGATAGGTTCATGTGAGTCACGTGTATCTGCCCGTGGCTGTGTCCACAGCCGAGAGGATATGGGTTTAATTTCTGTTGAGTTTCCAGAGGAACCTGGGAACTTGCAAAGACATGAGCCAACAGCCCTGGTGTGACTACTGGAGTTTTCTGCCCTCAGCGCTTACAGCTTTGCCTTGCAGAACTACGTTAGTGGTAGAGGGCTCTTAAACTGTGAAGCTGGAATATTGGCTCCTCGCTGGGATATTCCCTTTTTGGAGTCAAACAGAGGGTTCTGGCTATTCACAGTCTGCTAGCAGAAAGAAGCAGATTTCTCAAGTCTGATTCGTTTTTTGAGAAACAGCCAGTTTAGGGATCTTATATTGGCTAAAAATATTGTCTCGGTTCTGGAGAAGCTGAGATGGGACATCATGACTGACTCAGCCAGCCTTAAGGTATGCTGTTGCTGGGCTGGAGGGCTGCACAAACCCAACCCACCTTCCTGTCCCCTCTCTGCTGTTGGCAGTTGAGCCTGGGTAGCTGGGCAGGCAGGTGGTCTGGTTCCCAGTCCAGCAGAAAGCTGACCAAGGAAGGGGGGAAGGAAGAGGCAGGGAAAGGGAAGGGGAAGAGGGAAGGGATGTCCTTAAGATCCACCCCTGTAGTCCTTGCTTCCACAAGTTGGCTCAGCAACAACCATCTATCTCGGGCATGTCATATGAACTGAAGCAGAGAGAGTGACCCAATCCTTTTTCTCCACCTCAGGCATTATCTTGTGCATTTCTTCATGTCTCTTCTTGTTTCTTTCCCCCCAGGGATGCACAGACCAAATATTTTCATCCTCACCAGCCTTGCTGCCCTTCTTTGAATATGCCCTTCTCTAGTCCTGCTATGTGCCTCTCAAGATGGAGCGATCAGAGTCGCACACAGTGTTCTAGAAGAGAGGGAAACAGTGATTTATTTAAGGACACTGTAATACCTTTGGTAGTATTCAGGGTCTGTAATATCTGCAGCCAAGGGACTGTCCCTCCTATCTTAGAGTCCCTGAGAAGTTCTCAGGATTTAATGATGCGGTTGATACGTTGCCTGCTTAAATAGGCTGTAGCCCACAGCTGAAAGACAGCATTTGTGTGAGTATTCTCTCTTCCCTTCCTTCTACTTTCTTGTGACTAATACGGATACAGGGCTGGAAAAAGTCTCCTGCTTGATTCTCAAGTTCCCATCCCTGCCAGCTCCCAGCCTCGTGCCTGTGCTCCCATATCCCAACCCCATAACTGGCTGCTAATCACAGGATGGTACAACCCTGACCAGCCCTGAATGATCCAGGGGCAAATTCCCTGCTCTGCTGATCGTGACATGTGCCATCGTTGCGTTATATGGGGTCTATATTCATTCCGAGTAACGTTAGACATCGGCAGTATAGACCAACATATTCAACGGGAACCCTTTTTATTCTCAGTATGGAGAAAGAGGTATTTTCAAGGTAAGAGCCATCCACTGTTTCAGGTGCAGACTTCCAAATAAGAGGAGTTGCGCCTTTGAAGTGCCTCTCTTGGACACATCCACACTTTAGAGGTCTACATCTGGTAAGATGAATCCTGTCCTGACTCACAATCTCCATCTGAATTACTGCCATTCTCCTCCTCCTCCTTCTAGAATGCAAATCTTTTATTTCTGCCCAGTTCCAGTGTCAAGGTGCATTGATTTTCATTGGGCATATCAGACATAACACAGCAACAAATAAGCAATCAAGGCTGACCCCACAGATTTTGCTTCTACCTTCTGTTAATCTTTTCCTTCATACCATCAGGAGAAAAGAGATAAATGGCGGCTGTTCTCTCTCTTTGCATCCACTTTCAAAGTGGTGCTTGCAGATTTCATTAACCGTCCCTTTTTGAATATTACATCTCACTGTTTCATCTTATAAAAGCTAACGATTAAAGTAGCGTCTGATATTTTGTATAGATAAAGAGGTATACGCAACAGATACGTTTATATTTTGCTTCACATTACTGTCGTGAAAAAGGAGATATTTTATGTCATGTTGCTTTCTTAGGGCATTAATAGCACACTTATTATCCTCAAATGCCTGCTACCTGAGGGTTTCACTGGCAATTTACATTCTCTTTTTCCCCAGGGGTAGGAAAGGCAGTTCCAAAGACCTAGTGCTAGACGTGTTCATCCGTCACCGTTGGCTGCAGAAGTTGCTGGCTATTTCTCTTCAGAGCTGTAGCCCTTCGAGGCGTCTTATGCTGCTAGCTCTCATTTCTGAGCAGCATCGTGCCTGGAAAAAGGAGCCAGGAATATCTGAAATTCAGAGGAAGAAATAGGTAGAGGTGCACCGTCTGAGCCTGCAGTGCCGTAGTGAGGTATTTTGCTGCCCAAACACATTTCTTGATTTCAGCCTTTTTTCCTTCCTTCCTTCCCCCAACTTCTCCAAGCT
Source organism: Larus michahellis (assembly GCF_964199755.1). Taxonomy (NCBI): domain Eukaryota; kingdom Metazoa; phylum Chordata; class Aves; order Charadriiformes; family Laridae; genus Larus; species Larus michahellis. The sequence continues at coordinate 221,298,894 of NC_133896.1, forward strand.
TTGCCCTGACTCCTCTTCACCTCTCCACTTACAAGCGTTGTTCCCAGCATTGCAGTGGACCTGCGCTCTCCTCTTCTCTCTTTGTACTCATAAAGAACAGTGGGAGCAGCACCCACAGACAGACGTTGCTTTCAGTGGCATCCCTCTCGTTTGACTTGATCAAATGCCTTGGGGGTAATTTTGGAAGCTGCAATCTGCCATTGCTCCTACAGGAACCATAGGTTAGAAGACCTCTGTAGCCTTTCAGATCAGGTTTGAAGGAATCTCACATTTGGTACCAACAATAAATAACAGTCTGTAGAAAATGTTGTTGTTAATCTTTCTGGGCAAAATTCAGAAATACCGCTGACAGCTTCCGGGGGCAGCAGAACTCAAACGGGAGCTTTGACGTGGCGTGTGCTTCTGCATGTTGTTCTCCTCAGCTGTGGCATAGGGATGGTCATGTGCTTCCACTCTAGGATGATGTGAGATTTTAAAAAATAGGTAAAATTGTAATACCTGTTGCTTGAAATCAGTGCTGTACTTCAAGGATTTAGACTTTATAACTTTTCTTGTCCGTGTCTTTATTGATATTGTTCTGAATACAATGCTGTCTGATCCATCCTGAGAGCAGCTGTTAAGAAAAATCTCTGTTCCCTGGCTAGGGAACATACGGAGCAAGAGAATGAAAACATACGAATAGTACATCCAGCCTGTCTACACAAGCACTGGCCATCAGGGCCGATGGGAGTTAGACGGCAAGAGGGAGATTAGAAAACACCTGCGTCCTCATTGACTCGGGTGGGAGGTTGTATAGAAATAGTGAGTATTTCTAGAAAAAACTGTCTCACAAAGGAGAGCTTTTGATTCATTGAATCACAAAATCAACTTTAGGAGTTCTTCTTGGCTGTGAGTACTTTTACACTGCTTGAGACTGGCAAGGAAGGTGATAAACAGAGACAGAAATGATAAATGGGAAGGAGTCCTGGAGAGAGGCAGCTGGGATTTGTGTTTTATTTTTGTGGAGTTGCTTCCCTGGTGAGCTGCAAGGAACCGAAAGCAGCACAAAAGGGGGCAAGATCTTCTCTTCCCCTATGCAGACAGCACGAGTGAGCATCTTTAGTTGGGAGGAGGAGAAATAGCTTCCCTGGGGCAGCTCTGGTCCCTTCACACAGATGGGTTAGCGGTAAGGGACGGGAGAGGGCCCCCAGCTTTAGCCCTCTGTTTCTCTCCAGCATGCCAAGCAGAAGCGAGGAGCAAGCATTGGGGGGAAAAATAATTTGCCATTTATCTATAGATGCTAACAGATGCCTTTCACGAGGGAACAAATTGTCAGCTTGAAGGCACAGTGTGTTCCTAGGTTTGGTTTGTGCTCAGGATATACGGTATCCCTAAATGTGCAGAGGATGCTGCCTTGCAAGGAGCTGGGAAGATTAACAAGAGTGGAGGTGGTGGAAGGGAAGGTAAAGGTTAGAAATAGGGAGTAACAGAAAATATCCGGCTTGGGAAATGCAGGGTCATACGTCTGGGGAAAAATAATCGGAGACTCAGCTGTTCTGCAGGAGAAAGATACTTAGAGAGCACTAGAAATGAAAAAAAACACCCTAGAGATAGCAGTGGGAAACCAATTGGACGTGGGCTTGTATTGGCACTAAAGAGTATGATTTTGGTGCTACATGCAGAGGCAAAAACATTACCTTCCAGGGAGGCAATGATCCAGCTGTATATGGCACAGGTGGAACAGTATCTCTCGTTCTGGCGTATCGATGTCAGACTGACATGGACGAATTGGAGGGAATTCAGAGAAAAGTGTCATTGAAAAAGAAAGGGCTGGAGATATATTTTTTTTTTTTTATACAAGAAAGATTAAAAATGCATTTTATATGACTTGGAGATGATCTTAGTTGGAACGAAGAAAATTCTACAGAAACCTGAAGGTGATAAATAGCAAGGAGGAAAAAAAATTAGGGTAGCAGAGTACATATTGGTATAGAATCATAGAATCACAGAATCATAGAATAGTTTGGGTTGGAAGGGACCTTTAAAGGCCATTTAGTCCAACCCCCTGCCACGGGCAGGGACATCTTCAACTAGATCAGGTTCCTCAGAGCCCCGTCCAACCTGGCCTGGAATATTTCCAGGGATGGGGCTTCCACCACCTCTCTGGGCAACCTGGGCCAGTGTCTCACCACCTGCAGTGTAAAATATTTCTTCCTTATATCTAGTCTGAATTTACCCTCTTTTAGTTTAAAGCCATTACCCCTTGTTCTGCTGCAACAGGCCTTGCTGAAAACTTTGTCCCCATCTTTCCTGTCAGTCTCCTTTAGGTACTGAAAGGCCACAATAATGTCTCCCTGGAGCCTTCTCTTCTCCAGGCTGAACATACTCTTCACAGGATGCCTGTCCCTGTTTCCACTGCCTGTGCATTGCCCTGTTCTTTGGCCAGAAGTTCTCGACTCAGCCATGCCAATCTCTTGTCCTCCTTTCCTGATTTCTTACACCTGAGGATCGAAAGCTCTTGCGCTCCGTGGAAAACATCCTTAAAGATTTGTCCCACCAAGTTTCAGTAATGGCAGCTAGGTCCTAGCTTTCTAGCAGCATGGTGGCTTCCAACTCCTCCCTGTTTGTTGCCCATTGGTGTAGAGGTGCTTCAGATGGCCTGTCAGTCATGTCACCTTCAAGGTGACATAAAGGGTATAAAGGGTAAAAAGAATCAAGGAGATCATAGGGAAGAAAAAATTCTTTGAGGACAAGACAGATACATATGATTGTGAAATGGCCCTAAGATGGGAGTGGTAGATGCCCGTGATGGACACATTTCAGTATTATCAGGAGCATGCAGGGTAACTCGGGTGCCAGAGCAAGTCTGGCCCAGCAGCCCAGAGCTCCAAGCGATATCTCCAAGCAAGACATCTCTGTTGGTGGGCAACAGGCGTATTCTTTGGCCTGTAATGGCCCCTGCCCTTAAACATCTTCCAGGTCTGACTTGCTTATCCATTCATGCTTCCTTACACAAATACAGCTCTACCTCTCTTCTTCAGTGTCTTCCGAAGAAAGACTGGTTAAAGAGAGGACAGAGAGGACAAAGGTACTCCCGACAAAGCTACTCCTCGGTTCTATTCTCCTTGCTCCTGGTTCAAATTCAGATGCCTTTCTGAGTCGTGTCTGACGTGACCCCTCTTCTGCTGCCACAGAGAGCAGTCCTTGCCCTCTTCCCCTCCTGCTCTCTCTCCTGGTGATACTAAAGCCCACAGATGTCCCCCGGCTTTCCGAACACGTGTCTGGTTTTTCTCTTTCCAGAAGAAACAAGCAGAGTAGCAGACCTGGTTGCTGCAGTCTCTGCCCTGATGAGAGCTGTGCCTCTTCCCCTGCCACCTCCTCAAAAACAAGTGTGAGCATGAGGACCTGATTACGCCGTTCAGGGCTCTGTTTTCCCTGCGCTGATGCTGTTCATCTGTGAGATTCCTGTTTTCCTCAGCAGCGCTGCAGGGCTCGGGGTGTGTTTAGCACCACTGCACAAATTCGCATCTCCTTGGCACCAGCTTTACTGCTGGGGTGGAGCTGGAGACCGCCATCCTACGGCATGGCTGGGGCAGGGGCTGGTGGACCCAGGCTGTTCTGAAAGGGGGTCTTGGGCCATGGGGAGGGTGGGGGAAGGCCCTGGGCTTCACCCACCATTCGAGATTTCCGACCAGAGCCCTTTTGGTTATTCGTGATATTTATGGAGATTTTTTCAGCTGTTTCTATGGAGACAATGATGCCTTATTGGACTGCAACTTTTATAGGGGAATTAATAAAAGCGCAAGGCCTCTCACTGCAGCTCAGTGGTTCAGCTCCAGCGCAGCGTAGTAAGCAGAGGTCATTAATGTCTGATAGCTGTGTAGGGACAGCTATTATTCAGCAATTAGTATTCTTCACTGATACCAAAACCACAGAGAACAGTAGAGTATCACTAGTGGGATGAGCAGATTAACGTCACGCATACTTTAGTGTACTGTTTATCATTGAACGGCAACCCACCCATGTTTACAAGGACGCAACTGCTTGGCTCTATTCCCCCCCTCTCTCCTTTCAGTTTTATTTTATAAACAGAAAAAAACCCAATGCCCCACCCAAACGAGGGTTTGACTTTGGCTACGATCTTGTGGGGGCTCTGAGCTAAAGCTGTTCATGGTGATGTGGCTGGTTTCTCAGAAGCAGGGGCTGGGGTGGGGGGGCTGAGCACGAGCGAACAGATCGAGCCCCATTTTGAAAGAACCTGCACCCCAAACCTGAGTGCAGCAGCGCAAAGCCTCACGCGTTCACTAGCAGCAGAGATGACGCTGCTCTTGACTACGGAAAAGTATGAGCTAGGAAATGGTCAGAAGCTACTTCTCCACAGAGAAGAAAAATACCTCTGGGGCACATGTAATGTTTGTTTCAGAAAGCGTTGCCTAGCCACTACCGAACAGATCATTTCACTCACAAAATCTGCAGGGTGGAATTTGTCTGTTAAATTTTAGCCGTGTGACACATCCTGTAAGGCACAAATGAGCAACACAATTATATCAAATTTTGAAGACCGAGAGTCAAAAAAAATCCAACATATCTTCCCCTTCTTCTGTTTTTATACGTTTAAACTCCAGCTCTTCCCTGGGAAAACGTGAACGTTATACCCACCTCAGCCTATCACAGAAGCAGCACCTGCTTCCGATGGGCTACAGCATCCATCCCACAAGGATGGGGTCCGAGCATCGCTGCTGGCGGTGCCTGGCTTTGCCCCGTGTGGCACGAGCAATGCCCGCAGGACAGCCCGGTCGGTGCTGCAGCATCTTCAGCAGCCCCTTCAACAGAAGCGGTATGTACCACTGGATTTATGAAACCTCGAGTAGGTCATGCTCGATGTTGCTGCTGTCTTTAATCTGCGACTCAGGGCTTGATGAGAAACGCCCCATTTTTCCGCTGCATATGGGGAACAGGTTGTGAAGAGAAGATGTGTTTCAGGGGGTACCATCTTAAGTGTTCTTGGCAAGCCAGCAGTGGGCAGGTCCTAAATCATGTGATGAAATGGTACGCCTTCTTCAGTCAGCCTTGTGGGATTTTCGTTTCTTGGTTTGGCTTTGGGTTATGTTTTGTTAAGTTTTTTTGTTTGTTTGTTTTGTTTTGTTTTGTTTTTTAATATTAGTGCGTATCAGAGACTTGCTGAAATGTGAGGTGTGTGTTACAGAGACTGGAAATCATAAAAGTAGAGATAAAAAGTAATTCTTTACGACAAGTAAAATCCCGCACTTGCAATTATAGCCCTTACTTTGCAAAAAAAAAAGAAAATAAAAATCAGCCAGTGGTCATTAACTAGCAGCTTGTACAGGATTTCAGAAAGATGGGAAAACCTCTTTCATCGAAATCGCTGAACCAGGTGTTGCTTAGGTCTGTGGTATCGGAATCTGGAACCCCACAGTATCGCTAGTGGTGCTGCAGTGGGAGAGCAGTGGGGTTTGGGAAGAAGAGGAGGACCTGGTAGAGACCAAATGCTGCCCTAAGTATAAGCAGAGACCCTCAACAGCAGCCTGTAGGCCATGGAGATGCTGATATGGGTTCCCTGTGTGCGGGCTGCCCATAGCAACCATGTCCCCCAGGGAAAATGCGTGCAGCCTTGCTTCGTGCTTGCAAGCAACAGTATATAACATTTGATTAACGAAGAGGAGGGTAAGGAAGAGTGGCTGGAGTTGGATACGCTCTGGAAAATGCTAGCCAGACTTACAGACCTTAAAAAATCATTATATTGTCCAGTATTTTAAAGAAAAAAAGGTTTAAAAGCTTGGATCTGTAACGAAAGAAGATAAAATTTCATTATGTCAGTAGTGGCCTTTGCATTGGAATGGCAAATAAAGATTTTCTTAGTAACATGAATTTTTGTAACATGAAGTGCACTTGTGGTACTCCTAGATTAGGGTGATTTTGGTGACAGGCATTTTAGCAGTCTTTTTGCTCGGTTTGCAGTGTAGCCTGGGGCAGCTGAACCATGACCTATTTTTTGCTTTGATAAATCCTATCCCTGTGTTCCTCTGCTTTGAAAACAGATATAAAAAATGGATAGGCGGCAATTTAATAAATAGGAACTGTAAAGCAGAGCTAACAGAAGGAATTACTTAAAAGGTATTATTAGTGGCATCCCGGTGTCCAAAGTGGCAAAAGGGTTCAGCAAGGATTACAGCTGTCAAAGCAACAGGAAGGATGGACTTGACTTCCTACCGGCTTTTCATTTGGGGCTGAGAGTTCTCAACTGCTTCTTACCTTCCCTTCACCATCTTTTGGGCTCCGCGAGAGCTGCGTATTATTTTACTTTGTTTTGTCTGTTGCTGGTAGAGAAGTTCTGGGTACAAACAGCGTATTATGTTGGGTCCAAGGTAGACAGATTTGCCTGGGAAGAGCGACACGGGTAGAGGTCCAGCAACTGCATCTATGTAAGGACAAACGCTTCGGCACTTCTTGTGCAATGCTGGCACATTTACATTTGTATTAGGATTGGCTGAGCGGAGTAACGCTAAAGGTTGGCATAAAATAAAACAGGACGTAAATAATTTCAATTTAAAATTCCATCCACAGCCTAATGCCAAGGTCTTTCCCCTGAACCTCCAAATGACTCTAAGTTCTGTAACTTTTGGGGGATCTCAGAACTGTATTGGAACCAGACTTTGCAGGTGAAGATCATCTTGCCTAATTTCTAATATCTGATTGAACAAAGAGTTCTACATCCAACACTGTATCTCTTCTGTGGTTTTCATCAAATTTTGGAGAAGCCATTTACGTGTTTAATAGCTGCTTATATAAAAATCAATGGCAACTGTATCAAATTGGGCCAAACGTGCTCAAAACCCCTTAATGTGGATTTGGATCTTACTCCAGGCTCTGGTTTGAAAATGTTGATCAGTAATAAAATTGACTAATAATACCTTTTATTGTGGATTCCCATAATGCCTGGGTACACAATCATCAAGTAAACAGAGTTTTTCTTCCCATTACCTTCATCTGAAAGAGGACTGAGCCATTAAACCAACCTAAATAATAAAGAAACACATAGCACTCCCCATGAAAGTGTTTGCAGCTGTGTTCTTCCACCACGCGTATCGTAAGGATTCCATTATAGTAAATTGGAGCTGTTAGTGTCACAATATTGCCATCATTACGTGTTCAAAATATGAGTCAGATCCCCAGCACTCCTTGATGTTCCAATATCATAAATGTGTGTAGTGTTTTACTTCCCGTTCTGGCTTCTAAGCCCTCAGGGGGGAAACTGCCTGTCCCAGTAGGGTGGGAAATTTTAAGGGTCACATCCAGCCTGGAGCAGGGATACAGCCACATTCCTCCTTCCTCTTGGCCACTCATGGGGACTCCATTTACCTTCTCCTTCCAGGGTTAAGAGGTTTTTCTCTGAGCTCCTCTGATGAGCAGCCTCATCTCCGCTGCCTGCTGCCTTTCAGCACTTTCTCATTTTTTTTATTCTTTTCTCCCCATCTCCTAACCGTGGCTCGCTTAATTTCCTGTGTGCATCTCTTCTGCCTGTGGCCTTGATTCGATGTGAGAGGCGGTGGTTTCCCCCATACGCCCTCCTGGTGCACTGCAGAGAACGGCAGCTCCATTTCTGGCTTTAGCTGGTTTGATGATAAAAAGAAATGGTGGTCTTTTTGACTGAGGAGCAACTGATGTCTGTGGTGAGACGTGAGAAAAATCACAGAAATATGCAATATCGGGGGCTTCCTTTTGTATTACAAGAATTGACAAACTGGACTTTTGAGCAGAACAAGCATATTACGTTTTAGCAGATGCTTTGAGATGTCCTCCTGACTCTCTCTACCTTCCCATTGCAACAGTTGCTTCTTCCCCTGATTGATAATTAAATTAGTTCTCTTTATCTCTCTGAAGCAAGGGCAGGTCTTTTTGTTTGCCTGTTGAATGAATTTCTTTGTCATTTCCTAATTGATATAAATTAGATATATTGCACACACATATATGTATAGTAGATATGTAGTAGCTTAGATATATACCCTAGATATTAAAGTCTAAATCTTCTGATTTTTTTCCACAATAACGTGCCAGTGTATGTAGATATTATATAAATCAACCAATCAATGAATCAATCAATTTCTATCAGCCCTAGAACCATAACGCATAACCATATCGGTATCCCAAATTTACTCCGAACAAAGTGGGAAGATTTTCACTAAGAGGACTGCAATGTGGAAGCAATTTAGTGTCAAACCTGCTACGCAGGGAATATCTGAGGGTGACAGGGCAATCGCAGAACTAGCTGCAGAGAGCTCTGCAGGGGGCTCGAGAAGAAGGAACTGGAGCAATGAAATCACATTAGTGCTTCCAGGAAGCCGAAGCTGATGGTTTCATACATATATCCCTCCAAGCCATTGAACTGTCATCCTACTTGGGAAAGGAAAGGGCAGAAAGCAATGGAAGGGGATGCAGGAGATATTGGGATGGCTACTGAGATTAAATCGGAGCATTTGCAGACACTTTGTTTCTCATGAAAATTTTCCATTTCCCCATTACTAGCATCTAAGAAATTAATTTCCTGGTTACCCCTCTGACCACTCCTATAAATGGAGATACACATGGGATTCGTCTCCCTTGACTTTGGTAATAATATTTAGCTTTTTATAAAGTACATTAAACTTTCAAAGACTTTACCAGTGTTATGGAACTAAGCTTCATTCATCTGTTGGCTCTTGTTCTCTTGTCAATGAAATCTCATATCTATCTGATAAAAGTTTCCATCGCCACTTTATGAGTCTTTTATGGTTTTATTATGGCAAGGCTGTCTAAGTTAAAGGCTTGTCAGATTTAAGAAATAACTTTTAATTGCCTATTTTTTCTTGCAATATTTTTTCTTTTAATATTTCATTTTTTTCTATCTCAGAAATAGATTTGTTTCCGTCTGCTGCGAGCACCCACGCTGCTTTAAGAGTGTAGTGAAGTGAACACTTATTTCTATGAACCATTAAACTGTCATGACGAGGACGTGATTGTAGGATTGCATTCCGTTCCCTGCTGGATCAAAGCAGTCCCAGGGGCTCTGATTCATGATCCCCTCAGGCGCAGGTAGGATGCTGACGTGATTCCTACCTCCAGGCTGCAGCTGCTGGAGGAATGGCTGAATGGGACAAACATAGGAATGGAGTACATAAAGAGTGGACTCTGGCCCCGTGTAGAGTTTGCATTAATGCTCAACTGTAAAGCGAGGGGCCTGAGCAGAAGACATCCATACTGTTCATGGCCATCTCTGCTAAAGGGACTTCAACTCTCTACAACTCCCTGAAAGGAGGCTGTAGAGAGGTGGGGGTCGGTCTCTTCTCCCAAGTAACAGGTTATAGGACAAGAGGAAATGGCCTCAAGTTGTGCCAGGGGAGGTTTAGATTGGATATTAGGAAAAATTTCTTCACCGAAAAGGTTGTCAAGCATTGGAACAGGCTGCCCAGGCAAATGGTTGAATCACCATCTCTGGAGATATTTAAAAGTCTTGTAGATGTGGCACATAGGGACATAGTTTAGTGGTGGACTTGGCAGTGTTAGGTGAATGGTTGGACTCTATGATCTTAAAGGTTTTTTCCAACCTAAATGATTCTGTGATTCTATCCTATGGGAGAAGGATGGGACCTGCTGTCGCTTTAACCATCCCATCTTTATCCACCTGTGATCATAAGCAAGAACCCTTGAAGTTTTCATCTTGGGCTTTTTTTTAATCATCACAGTGCTCTCTATTCAGTGTATCTGCATAGCAAACACTTGCTGCCTTTGCATCTCTTTAGGATCTGAGGCTCCTGATTCATTATCCCTAATAAAGTCTCCTAAAGGAAGGAGCTGATTGTTGCATTAAATATGCATAACTGATAGTAAGAGTGGGTCGGTGTGTGTATGAACATGGTAGAGGTGTCACACTGGGACTCCTTCTTCTCTCTCTTGTCCTTTTTACATATACATTTCTTCAGTGACTTCACTGGATCTTCTCTAGGTTTGCATCACTGCCAACAGCATGCATACCATTGCAGACTGTATGGATTATTAATGGAAAACCAGCTAAGCATTAAAATAAAGCTCTATTTATGTTGGACTGGGAGATAATTCTCAGCATTTCAGTAAAGTGTAACACACAATTAAATCTCCAAGTTGTCGAGGCCTTAAAGGTGTGGTGTTTAAAAGGGGTACTGAATATAGCAAGACGTCCAAGCTCTGTGTTAAATTACACCCATGAAAGTCTATAGTAACTTTAAATGAGGTCACCTGTACCAGACTTACGCTGCCAGAGCTAGAGCAGGATCTGACCTAATCTGAGTAAGGGGTGATGTACATCAAAGGTGTTGGCATAAAGGCAATTTAAAAAGTGACTGGAAGATAGGATGATGTATTTTAAAAGAAGTTTCTGAGCTGCAAAGGTCAAAGGAAAACTCAAATGTCAGAAATATTATGTCTATAGTCCAGGACTGTATTATACAATAATATGAAGCTCCAAATACTTTCCTCTTCATATTTACAAAAGTTGTGTAACTTTTTTCCCCCTTAACTTACGAAGGTATTCATTTGGGGAAATATTGGACACCACTCTAATGTATGAAAAATGAGGTGTAAATTAAGCTGTTTAGAAAACTGGCAAAACATTCATATTTTGTGGTTTTTTTGGTAACAACTACAGCTTCAGTTTTCAACATTGACTTAAAAGCAGACATGCTCTAAATAGGTACCAGTACTTTGCATAACTCTGTAGCTGCTGTTGAAGTAAATTTTCTCATAGCTTTTTTGATGTGAGTTTTACATAAGAAAGGATGCAAATTCAGACTCAGCACACATTCATATAGACAGCTCAGGACAGGGTTTGGATCAAGATTTAATTGCCATCATCCTTACTTTTACTTTTTTGAATCCAGTCTAAGCGAATGTGTTAATCCAGAGGAACTACAAGGGTAGTGACGGTATAGAGCCAGTTTCGGCATGCCTTTTTTTTTACTTTGGACTAACTGATATAGTTACATTAAGGGATTTGCTTTTTTTAAGATAATTACTGAACATCCTGTTGTGTCTTAATCTACTTCTGAAGCGTGTAAAGCAGCTGTGCTTCATTAGCTTCAAGTTATTATGAATGTAGAACACAGTCTTGTTTTGTGAGTGGGAATACCGAATGTTTAACAAAATGTGATGCCTGTAATTTGTTTTTTATTTTTTTTTTCTTTCCATGTAAAATGATATTCCCATTCCCGTTCTGCCTCTAGACCTTGCTGCGAAAAATTAATACACAAGACCTATAAAGGTCACTCTACTCTCAAATGGGTATCTTCTAAGATCTGCTAACTGACTGCGCTTCCTTTGCACCTCGGCATTATAAATGGTGAGCTTCTCTATTAACAGAGCCTCCACATCCTAAAAAAGGGGGCTACATTTTAAATAAACTCAATTTTTTAGGCACACTTCCAATGCAGCATACGCCAACTGTCAAACAACTGGCAGTGAGAGAAGACAGTTCTGTTCAGAGTGGGAGTCAGTTAATGGACGTCACTGGAAGGAAGCCATGAAGTTAATACACTTTATATCTTATCCGTGGAAAAAAGAAAACGACACGCAGGGAGTATACCTGTGTTGTGGCTTGCAAACTCATATGGAAATGCATTGTTTAGGTGTTGAGGTACAGTGCTAGTCATGTACTAATTCGCTCTTGTCAAAAAGAGCTGAAATACGGCCAGGAGCAGAGTGAGCTCTGTAAGGTAACTCAGCCTTGTTACCGCTGCACTGCAAATACCAAGTGTTAACTGCAATCCTCGGTGTTACCAACCATTGTAACCATATTTGTGGAGCATGTTTTGGATTCTTAAGGACTGTATCCTGGAGCTGTGGGATTCCGAGGGCGTTTCAGTTTTCAGTTAAGACAAAAAACCCTCATCAATGGAGAAAAGATTGAAACTATGAGTTGTAGTAATCACCACAAGCACGTGAATAAACAGGATCTACTTATTATTTTTGAAATGTCATGCCTTTAAGACTAATGCTTTGAGACCTGATGTAAAAACAGGTTGGCAAATCTCTAGTTGTCTTCAAAAATCCCAGAATAATTTTGGCTGGAGGAGACATCTGAAGGTGATTCAAGTCCAACCTCCTGCTCGAAGCAGGATCAGCTAAATCAGGTTGCCCAGGGACTTGTCCAGTGAGTTTTGAGTATCCCCAAGATAGGAGATTTCACAGCCACTCTTGTCCCTTGTTGTGGTATTTTGACAACTCTCATGGTGCTTTTTCTTTCCTTCCTTATACCAAGCTGAAATCTCCCTTGCTGCAACTGTTGCCTCTCATCCTACCCCTTTACACCTCTGAGAAGAGTCTGGCTCCATCTTTTTAACACCCTCAACTACATTAAGTATCTGTGGTTAGGAGTAAGTTTTCTTCCTTCCACCTTTTTTTCCCAAGAACAAGTAAACCCAGTTCCCTCAGCTTCTTCTTGTGTCCCGTGTCCTTCAGCCCCCTGACTATCTTCATGGTTTCCCTGGATTCCCTCCACTATATCAATGTCTTCTGAGCTGGGGACCCTGAACTGGATATGCTAATCCAGGTGAAAGCCTAGAGCTGAGCAAGACCCAATTTCCAATCATACTGGCTGGGATCCTTCTTCTTGAACTTCAGGACTCTCATCCACACCTGAATGGGTCACACCATTCTTTTCATAGCCAGTGGGGAAAAGCAGATCCTTCCAGACTGCTATTTGCCTTCCTCTTTCGGCTGTCTACCATAGGATGAGATGCTTTGTGTCCCAGAGGGACCACTTCTCTACATTGATTATGAAAGCAACAAATTCAACTGTTTATATCTAGAATGTATTTCTCTAAAGTTAGGTGAGAGAATCCCCAGCCTGAGTCTTTGTGGGCAAGAGATGGCAACTAGTCTAAGTTATAATAGTACAGTTAACGGTCATATTCTTGCACCTGAGCAAAATGCATGAACTTCTAGTCATTTTTGACTGTGCAAATGTTGGCTTTCGGGTTTATTGATTTCTGTCACTTTGCAGGCACAGTAAGATAAATAATGAAGGATTAAGAAAGAAGAACAGTGAACAGTTGCAGCCTAAAAAGGCTCATGTCTTTTGTTTAAAAGAAGGCACTCTCAACCCTGGGCAACGCTACAGGCTTGGGGCTGAGTGGCTGGAAAGCTGCCCAGCAGAAAAGGACCTGGGAGTGTTGGTGGACAGCCGGCTTAACATGAGCCAGCAGTGTGCCCAGGTGGCCAAGAAGGCCAACAGCATTCTGGCTTGTATCAGGAAGAGCGTGGCCAGCAGGAGCAGGGAAGTGATGGTGCCTCTGTACTGGGCGCTGGTGAGGCCTCACGTCGAGTGCTGTGTTCAGTTCTGGGCCCCTCTGTACAAGAGGGACATTGAGGTGCTGGAGCATGTCCAGAGGAGAGCTACCAGGCTGGTGAGGGGTCTGGAGGCCAGGGCATATGAGGAGAGGCTGAGGGAGCTGGGCATGTTTAGCTTGGAGAAGAGGAGGCTGAGGGGAGACCTCATTGCCCTCTACAACTCCCTGAAAGGAGGGTGCAGAGAGGTGGGTGTTGGCCTCTTCTCCCAAGGGAATAACGACAGGACCAGAGGAAATGGTCTGAAGTTGCGTCAGGGGAGATTTAGATTAGATATTAGGAAGAATTACTTTACTGAAAGAGTGGTCAGGCACTGGAACAGCCTGCCCAGGGAGGTGGTGGAGTCACCATCCCTGAAGGTATTTAAGAAACGTGTAGACATGGCTCTTCAGGGCATGCTCGAGTGCCCAAGATTATTGGTTTGTGGTGGGGTGTTGTGTGTGGGGTTGTGGGTGTGGAGTTTAGTAGGTGGGTGCTTTTTTTTGTGTGTGGGGTTTTTTTTTTTGTGTTTTTTTTTTTTTTTTATGTGGTTGGACTCGATGATTTCAGAGGTCCCTTCCAACCACTAAGATTCTGTGATTCTGTGATTCTGTGATTTAGTCGGGAATTCTGCGAATTTTGTATTAGCTATGCTTTGAGCACCCAAGGACTGTCCTTCATGTGAGTGTTAGAGAGCTAAGCCTTAGGATGGCAGAGGGCAGGTAACGGGATCTCGAGTGGAGATGAGACCTGTGGGTGAGCTGGGGGGATAGCTGGAGAAGGACCGTGGTAATCCTGACATCTCTGCTATAAGGCATCTTGAAGTCCACCAAACATCACCATACATTACGACTGCTCGCATAAAACTGCAATGCTAATCAAGCATTTGGAATTAAATTGTAATTAATCTAAGGAGGCGCCATGCACTGAATCATGAGCCGTACCCTGGATTCCTGAAAACGCTTATCTCAACATTCCTACTGGCAACTGAATATTTGTTTGCAGTGAGATGCCGATTTAATAAAATATATTGGTCCTGTAAACAGCAGCTTTTACCAGCCCTCACCGGTCTGGAGAATTCCCCTCCCTTTCAGAGATTATTCAAAGCGGTGTTCTACCGCAGGCTGTAGGATACTGGAAATGACTTGGTACCTTTTCAGAAAAACATATCTCATTCGTTCAGGCTGGCAAATATACAGGGAATAACAGTTTATTGTACCTGATACATATTTGTTGGACTGAGTGCAAGGATAAGATGGTGAAATGTAATGGCCTGTGATATACAGCGGGTCAGGCTAAATGATCTAATGGTCTCTTCTGAATACACGAATTGCTGGGCTGTGTGCCAGAAGCCAGTCAGACTCCTGGTGTTCCCACAAGTCACTATATTCATCTACCCCTACCCTCCCGAACTCTGTGGTGAAACTCCCATTTGCATCATTTAGAGCAGGATATTGATGTGGGTAGTTAAGGCTAAGATGAAACGTACAACAGTTTGTTGGGGACCTCTGAAGTGCTGGATAATGGGGACATGGCTAAGGCTAAGCAGGTCCCAAATCCTGCTCAACTAGAAAGTTCCCTCTAAAGGACTTAGGCTCCATGGGATCAGTGCCCTTGGTTTTTACTTCACAACTGCCAATTCCTGGCAGCGTTCTGGCATGGGACTGCCGGCTACGTCTTGTGGTCTGCAGTGCCCGAGGCTCACTGCTGAGCAGGGCCCTCTGCATTGCTTGGGGGGGGCTCTCTTGATATTGCTGTTTGGCACCGAGCAGCATTGGCTTCACAGGCTGCAGTTTCGAACTGTAGCTCAGCTGATCCCTGCATCCTTGGCAGTATGGATGTCTTCTCCTGCCCTGCGACTCTTGCACCAGCGCTGCCGCTCATCCAGATCCGCGGTGAGACAAGTTAGTTATAGTCAGTAAAGTATTCACTTTTGCTCCAACAAAAGTCTTGTGTTGGTTCACCTCAGGATTAGACCTGTGCCAAGGCTGGCACAAGGAAAACAGCAGGAATGTATGACTGTGGTGACTGATAAATAGGAACAGGGTTGTCCCTTTTGCAAAAGGGCTGTTGATTAGGCTAATTGTGACACGAAACTGCATTTTCAGGGAGGCAAGCTAGCAGTGAAATTTTGTGCAGCAAGACTCATGGTAAAAGCAGTGCCCCAGGCTGCATTCAACTTACTTGTGTCACCTAGTTTTCTAACTTCTAATGAGCTTTTCGGAGTTGGACTTGACTTTATTTATTAATGTATAGGGAAGGAGGTAGGCTCTTTATTGACCTGAGTATTTTTCTCCACTGGAAGCCCTAGTGCTAATGGTGCCAGTCAGGCATCTCTCAGATGTACTCTGAATACAAAATTTCAGCTTTGTGTGATTACATTCAGACTACTGTGATGGAGTCTCCCTTGTCTTCTGGAGAAGGTGCTGTGACAAACTAGGAACATTTTATCAGGCATATCTTCTTCTACCCCAGCACAGGAAGGACATGGACCTGTTGGAGTGGGTTCAGAGGAGGTCACGAAGATGATCAGAGGGCTGGAGCACCTCTCCTATGAAGACACGCTGAGAGAGTTGGGGCTGTTCAGGCTGGAGAGGAGAAGGCTCCGGGGAGACCTGATAGCAGCCTTCCAGTACCTAAAGGGGGCCTACAGGAGAGATGGGGAGGGACTCTGGATCAGGGAGTGGAGTGATAGGATGAGGGGTAATGGTTTTAAACTGAAAGAGGGGAGATTTAGATTGGATATTAGGAAGAAATTCTTTCCTGTGAGGGTGGTGAGACACTGGAACAGGTTGCCCAGAGAAGCTGTGGATGCCCCATCCCTGGAGGGGTTCAAGGCCAGGCTGGATGGGACTTGGAGCAACCTGGTGGGAGGTGTCCCTGCCTGTGGCAGGGGGGTTGGAACTAGATGATCTTTAAGGTCCCTTCCAACTCAAACCATGCTATGATTCTATGATTCTTCGAAAGCTGTTGTAAAACACAGGTGGTTTCCAAACATGCGTACTGTCCTGGAAACTGGTGGGAAGAAGAGGATGTGGTTTTCTCTACCCACTTTGATGAGGTAGAACCACACAATAGTTCAGGTTGGAAGAGACCTTTGAAGGGCTCTGGTCCAAACCTGTTCTCAAAGCAGCGCCAAGCTAGATCAGATTGATCAGGACCTTATTAGCTGGAGATTTTGCATCCTCTCAGTCCCCTTTTTGATTATTTGACAACCATCGTGGTGATTTTTGCACACCTTACGTTAAGTAGGCATTTCCCATGTTTCCTGTTGTGCTTTCTCTGTGCACGGCTGAGAAGAGCCTTGATCCATCTTCTTTCTACCCTCCAATTAAGTTGTTGAAGGCAGCAATGAGAGACCTATTTAGCCTTTTCTTTTTAAGGCTGAACAAACCTGATTCTTTCAGTCTGTCCTTCTACAGAAACTTGCTTTAGAGATCTTTGGAAAATAGCAAGCCAGACTTCAGACTGTCCAAGGTGCTTCAAGGAAAACCTTCAATTTTATTGAAGGTTTCTGATTCACTCAGTACCTCTGTTTTCCTGGAATTAACATCAGCAACACAGATTTACAATTTTTTTTTTTTTAAATATTTAATTTTATAGTTTAAATTTTTAAATCAGGTGCCCTTCCCTATCTTTTAGGTTTGTTTGGTTTTTGTTTTTTGTTTCTTTTTTTGACAAGTGTTTTGAAAGAAACACTGTTATATTCGGCATAGAGTAGCAGATACAGTATTCCAGGAAGATGAGCATTTCTCCTGCTTATGCTGTTCCAAAGACTTTGATGAGGAAAGAAATTGCTTTTGGTTTCTGTTATTTTTTTTATTTGCAACAGAAGACTTAAGACACTGATAATTGGAGGAGATGAGACCGCTCAGGCATGTTAGGTCTTTGCCAGTTGTTCCTTGTGCAGCTGCTGTCAGGGCTGGGCTCTGCTCTGACTCAAGTCACGATAAAAGATAGTTCAGGTTTTGCTGTTGTTTTCTAGCTTGACAAATGTTAAAAGGCTTGACCTCATGTGCCACAGCAGAAATATCTGAATTGCTACTATGATTCACTTTCAGATATTCCATTTTTTTTCCTCCTGAAAACATTTGGTAACTGTTCTCTCCAGATATGTTCACATTGGCTTGAATCCCTCCGGCAAAGAGCTTAAGATTTTTACCTGCTTCCAGAGCTTGTACACACAAACATTTTATTCTCTTGGTTCTGTGTTTTTTTCCCCCCTGTTTGTTGTTTACTGGATCTTATTTTTCTTGGGAGCCATGTATACTGCTGCAGCAGGGTGATGGATCGACACCTCATCCACAGCTTAACTGAGATTTTTTGCCACTGCTTTTCCCTGTTGTTCAGTGAAACAAATACCATGGATGCTAGTTCTGTCTGAGCTGGGCACAAAGTAACTACAAAAACAGTCGCCATCCATGATGCTTTGGGTTTTTCCCCTTTTATGTGGAAGGATATGTTTATCTGTATGTACAGAAAGGTAGCGTTTTAGTTAAATAAGTGAATAATCATATATTCTACACTAGTCATGATGGTCTTCTAAGACAGAGAAAAAGATCTGCCATACTGAATAAAAAATGATAGTGCCAAGCAACGCATTGGTAGAAATAACACATATTAACCTTGTATTTTCCTAAACTAAAGCATGAGTTTCCCACAACACCTAAGCGACACTGAACGTCACAGTCCATTTAATCAATTTAATTCCGGACCTGACTCAATGACTAAAGGCAGTTGCAACGGAGAGAAGTTTCCCACGTGTTAAAAGTACTTTAAAAAGTGGAGGGGCTCCAGTGCTGGGCAGAGCTGCAACTTTCGCTTTTCAGTCTCTTTACTTGATGCAAAAGTAAGCTTTGCAGGTATCTTTAGGCATAAACAGAGGCTAAATGTTGCCTTGTGTGGCAGAGTGCTTTAAGAGTTAAGGTATATTTCAGATGTTAAGGTATATTTCAGATATACAGCTGAGGTTGGCTGTTGTTGGGGCGGTCACTCATTTCTTTCCATGGATTTTGGCCTTGGCATTTGTTGGTCCCTTGCTGGGGTAATTTGATTTGCTGAGCTGCAAGAAAAGTAACTGCCACCACTAAAGCATGTGATATTCTGCCAAATTAATGAGTTGAATTACCTCAGAAAAATGCCTGAGAAGCATGAAAGGTGGTGCAAGGAATGCATCTGGAAGAGGTGTCTGGCGTGGGGGCAAGGATGCACACAGAAAGGCGGGACGGAGGATCGGGCCCACTCCTTTGGGTAGCTGCAAGCTGTCAGGTTCATTTGCACTCAAACTTTGGCCAAGCAGAACTTGCATCTCATTTTCTGTTTTGCCAGGTTTCTGCCTTGAACGGGCCAAAAAATTGATACGGACCTCAAGTTTGCATTTTCATGTAGGCACAAATGACTGAGTTTTATTAGTTGTTTTGTAGCACTATTCATATCACTTCCTTTTCCTTACAAAATCTCTGAAGACGCCTTCACCCTTCCCCTGCAATCAGACCTACAGGCAAGACTCCTGCTGTGCGTTACTGATTTATAACACATGGCCTTTCTGTAGCAAACATCAGTATTAATATTTGACTAGCGATCCATCACATCTCTCCAACAGACCAAGCACAAACGATCTCATTCTGACCTCACTTACCCTGGGATAAAGCAGGAGTAATTTCACTGGATGGAAGTATTGCGTCGCTGTAAAATTGCTGGAGTTACATGAAAACTGGGAATGGCAGAGAGTAACTGTATGATGAAAAGACACAGGTCATCCTTCGAATTTTAAAATATTAAAAGGGTCTATTGTTGACACGAAAGTTTTAGACGATGAGTGTGCGGGCTTTGCGGCTCCGCCTGCCCCCCTCAGTGTGACACATATTTGAGAGGTTCTTGCTCAGTCTGTGCACTGGATTAGAAATCAGCTGTCATTAAGGAGCGTTTCGCAGTGTAAAAGGTTCCTGGGTGTGATGGTGCGCACGAGAGGCAGCCGCAGGGATTAAGCTGGCTGGTAACAAGCGTTTGTATTTACCAGCCTGGTTAACTTCAGATCAGCCTTCTAAACATTTCCATGGAAACAAGGGAAGTTTTGGTTCACTGTAAGTGGCTTAATTTACTTTCTAACTGCGTTAAAAATAGAGTACTAAACAGAGGCAAAACTAACTCTGAAACATATTTTTGATAATGTGATTTTAATCAGTCATGGCATTCAGTGATTGCTTTTCCATACCTCCTGCCTGCGGTTACGGGTGAAGCTTTCATTGAGCAGTTGTTCCATGAATCTGCAGTAGCATGAACAAAATAAGTCAGGAAAAGAACTGTGGGATAGTTGAGGGTCTTAAATCTTTATATTTCGTAGAAAACAATTCGATGTCTTTGTTTGTGAGCTTTCCTGGTTTTTTGGGTTTTTTTTACAAGGCGTGAAACTGGAGAAATTGGAAAGTGCTTACATCCCAGAAACTTCTTATGTATCTACTATTTTACTGCAATGTCATGTGCAAATTTTGATATGATGGAATAGTTACTTGTCCAGTCAGAGATAAAAGACATATTGATGTTACTCATAGAGAAAAGTACTAAAAATGTGTTTTCATTTTGCATTGGCATCTTTCAAGTCACGTTATAGAAAACTAGTTGTAAGTAGATTTTTTTTCCTGGATTTCTAGGAAGATGTTCTCACTTCCAAACAAGTAGGGATTCTTGCTGTAAAACAGGAAAGTGAGGGGAACTGTAAGCTGACTCACACGGGTGGGGTTCTTGCTCGAGTGCCTGGCTGGCTCTCGGGATGTATGCACCCAAAGACAAATTGTTCGTGTGACTCAGGAGGTGTTTTCCGGTAGAAGTGACTCTTGCTCCTGTAACGCTGATGATCGGTAAACGTATGAACTGCTTGAACAAAACCAGCTTTAATTATGCATGAATGCCGATCAGTCTGGAAATCAATTTGGCTGACTCACACTCAAAATCTAGCGTTATTCTCTGAATTTCAGTAACTCTTGAGTTTTTATCTTAAGCTGTACTCTAAGAGCAATCAGAGGCAGCAGGGAAATCGGCCTTGATGTTTGTCTGAGCATTGGAGCCTTGTATCTATAATGTCAGGGAGGAGGCTTTCCTTTCCCCGGTGGTATGGAGCTCACAGTGCCGTCAGTATTAATGTTCAACATATTAAACTTGGGCAGCTGCAAAGTGGTAAAGCCACTGATATACATACGGGAAACAGAAAAAAAATACTCCGTGGCTTGTTCAGTCTCACAAAGACTTTTTGCAGTGGAGGGAATTAAGTTCCTGTTGCCTGAAAGCTTGATCTCAAACTTAACTATTCCCACCTTCCCCATTGCTCATCAATTTCATCCACAATGGATGAGCTGCGTCTATCTGGTCTACCTAGAGAAGCAACGAAGTGTCATCCACGAAACTCTGGGGCATTCGGATACTAAACCATACCTAAGAATTTCTGTTTCTGTAGAAAATACAGTCAACCTTAGTTATTAAAACATGTTGTAACAGGTGTCTTGGGCGTCCGGCTCCATTTCATACCTCCCTGGACAGGAATGTGTGCAGCTGACTGCAGGCAGCTGTGTGTGCGCATGGAGAACCCTGTCTGACACGCCTGCAGCTCCGCAAGTGGCTTTCATCAACGGCAGAAGCAGGCAGAGAAATGCAAAGACAATGTGACTGAAATTCGTGGGCTCTGATCCCGCTGATGTGGGCTTAAAAGCGAGCATGGAGTATAATGCTTTAACATATTTTGAGTTTTTGTGTAAACGCTAGTCCAGCTGCTGGAGTCGGACAAAACAGCAAAAGGACGTTCAGTTTTGTACAAAACAAAAGGTGGGATGCTTGTGCTCCTGAGTGCAAAGAGAAGGTTCGCAAACAGGAATGCAATGTAGAAAAGAGCTCGGAAACCAGAAATCTGTAGTGTGCAATGACGCTCTGACTATTCGCAGATGGGACCATTCATGTCTTTAAAATACACAAGCTTACAGGCTGAGACCCGTGTTTTTGGAAGAATAACCCCTGCTTTGCTTCTCACCACAAAATACAAATTCTCCATTTGAACGCGTGTTGCTATAGTGACTTGTTTCTTTGTTAAATCTTCTTTCTGTCCTTACAAACTGAGGTCCGAAGCCTCCCCTGACAAGTGTGTGGGTTTGGGCTGGGGACAGAATGAGAATGATTTTTTGTGTGCTGCCGTCATTTGAGTGGTGCTGCTGAGGTAATGGAGAGAGTCAAACCGTACGCTTTCATTATTAAATCCTATCAGGAGCAAAGCAAGCTGAGGAGATACTCTGAGGGGAACAACAGAGCACTAAAAAATTATAATGGTCCTCAAATGGTTTAGAAATAGAAACTGGGGAAGGTTTAAAATGCGGGTTTTTTCAGTGTCAACAACAGGTGCGAGCAAAATGCAAGTCAGTCAGAAGGTAGCTTTGTTCTTGACAATGGATTTTGGAGGCTCTTGTGGTTTTAATAATATCCGGGTATGTCAAGCAGAGGCTGACTGCAAAACTATTATGTAGAAATCTGAAGTATATCGAGTTCCAAGGAAAATGATACTGTCGCAGAAGTTGCTGCAAAAAGGGTTTTCTTCCTCTTAGCACAGGCTGCAAGGTGACAACAGCAGCATTAGACCTAAAGGTTTTTCTATATGGGCAACAGGTGAGGTTGCAGTCCATTCAGTGAAGAGATGGAGCTCACATTAGTTTTAAGTTGGACACGATATATAAATAAAATATACAAATACTATAAAAAATATACAAAAATGGTGGGAAGAATGACAAAAAAAGAGCCAAGACTGCAATGGAGGTGCACAAAGAGCAGTTGGGTATTGGTTTGTGACCTCCTTCCACCATGACTCTCTAAGCATCTGCAGACTTCAGAGGGCTTTGTGGGGTCCAGTGCCACCAGGAGAAGCGGGATGTGGAGACATGAGTGACCACGAGATCTGCTTCTTCACCTTTTCTCCTCATGGCGCTGGGCAGTGCACCACGGGGCACCATCCACCAGCGCCTTGAAGGCCTTCCACGAACAAGAGGTGCTTTATCCAGTGTCTGTGCTCTGGTCTCCCACCAGTCCATTTTTGAGCCTGTAACCTCTGAACCCTTCCCTGCCCCAGCCTTCCCCCCAGTTGTTTCCACCAGTATTAGTTATTCTTTCTCCTCATGGTTTCTTTTCTATTTAGCCTTCTGAGACGGGCTTGGAGGTTTTTGTCTGTAAGAAAAATGTCCACCAGATTTGCTAGGTGACCAAGCAAACTGTGGGTTAGTCCTCATTGTTGGTCAAATCACTAGATTATCCGCAAATAAATAGAAGACTGAAACATCTCTCTTTTATAAATTGGTGTCTGGGATTTTGTCTACTGCTGGAATTAATTTCTGATGGCACTTATTGTTCCACTTAAAAATAATTATCTTTATCTTCTACTTACAAAATATAAATCAGGCAGTTCTCTGACTAGATATTCTCAGGAACACAGGGAAGCTAAAATCACTGGTATTGAGAAGGTTTCCTATTTATTAGCTTAAAAACTGCTTCTGTAATCCATCTAGGAATGTCTGGGGAAAAATAACAATTTATGCGTATAGAAAACCATGTATTTCATTTTCTAACAAAATGCATCATTTAATTCTAACTGATCTTAAGCCTGAATTTCACAAGCAGGGATCCCTGCTTTTTTTTTTTTTTCCTTTCATTTAAAAAGTCTTTTTGTTGTAGGCCCCTATTTGCTGTCATCAAATGGAAACACAGCTCCTCCAGTTCCCTGCACCCAGTATCAAACATAGTCAATTGTGCAGGTCCCTGAATAGGTACAAAAGTAAGCTGTTATAGAGCTGAAAGTCATGTTCAGGTACTTCAAAGCCTTCTTTCAAATTTGTTTAAATGTTTTCAGAGCTTCTTTAATACAAGAGTAACCTCCGGCAAAATTTATTAACCTTTGATTTACATTCCTCATTTGTTTTCCATTCCTCTTCTAAGTTATCAGTTTCTAATTTAGTTTTCCAATTTGAACCTCTGAAATAGAGATACGAGGCCACAGTCTTAGCTGATGCAAACTGACTTGTGTTCGTTCCCAGCATCTGAGACTCTGGCTTCTTACGTCTTCTATAGATTTTCCCAAATGAGATGTTATTGTTTTCGTTCTAGAACTTTATTTTCAGTTGTATTAGTAACATCTGGCATTAACAACTTCTTGCTGTGACAGGCAATTGCTAGTTCTGAGTGCAGCTGTGAACGAGCACAATATTGTTCACTTCAGTTGAGCTACGTTTGCTGTTAGCGTGGCAAACTGTCAGCGGAGAGCCCAAAAATGATTTAGATTTAAGGTTAATGAGGTGATGCTCTGTATTCATTCACAGCTGGGGGCTTTTCAGACAGTATTAGGAAGCTCCTACCTTCCCCACTTGTGTTTGCAAATCCTATAAAGCCAAACAGCCCATGCTTCCTTCCTTCCTCGGAAAAAATGGACTCATGCCAAGAAACAGTGAACTAATAAGAATCTGACAAATACAGAAAATCTTCTCACTGGAGGTCTGTCTGTATTAACCATTAATCCTAGTGGTCTCTGCTGGCGGGAACGGATCAGTGTCCCTTTAAAAGGCATGACTATACTCAGCAAAATTGTCTTGGGGAAAAAAGTCATCCAGCAACTCTTCTTCTCCACAGTTCCAGTATTTGTATGTTGAGTCGGCTCTGCCAATTGTAATGACGGTATCTTTTCGTCTTAGTGGTCCTGCTGAGCTGGAAACACTTTGAGAGAGGGAACTGAATTCTAGTCTTTTCCATGTGCCGTTAGCAGAATATTTTACCAAGTGTCAGGTGCGAGGCCAAGCATCGCGCCTGGAAAACGACCTTGATGGCATCACTGACCTTGTTACTTGAGTTATTATGGAAGCGATGGAGCCCCATCCGGACTGTGTACTGAGTGTCACGGCTGACTTTAAAACCAGCGGTACACAGCTGTGAAAAGCAAAAAGGAGAACAAAGATGAAAGAGCTGAAGAAAAATGTGAAGTGATCCCACATCGGTTGCTGAGAGCTGCCCATGAAGCTTTGTAGAAGCTTGCTGGGTGAAGCTGAGATGGAGTGAAAAACTGGAATAAAACAAGCAAGGAGAAAGCCCAAAGGGTTAGAGATGATGACCATGTTTTAGGAGAGAAATGAGAACTCAGATAGGGAACATGTACCTAATTTTGTAATATTATGTTCAATATAGCACTTGAGGGTTCTTAAACTGAAACTGCACAGAAAAGCGGTGCTGCAGCGTAGCTAAAAGCTACAGAAAAGGAGCAGATGCTCTGGGTGAAACACCACCACTGGAGCTGCAGCATTTACTAAGGATTCTGTGTTTCTGCGACATGGGCTCTGCATCCAACTGTTCTGTGGTGGGCCTATCCTAAGCAATGTGGACTAACCCTGGGGCAACTGAGCCAGGGTGACTTTTGCCACTGATTGCTGGGAAAGAAGAATGAGGCCCATAGGGCCACCCTACAACAAGTTCAGAACCGGAGGTTTTCAACCTAAAAGTTATTTTCCCTTTTTCAGTTAGGAAGATGAGTGTCCTTCAAGCTGGAGGCCTGGTTGTGTTCAACAGTGGGTTTTAAATTAACCTCATTATAAGTGGTAACTTGATGGCTTTTTTAGTGCAGAGATTTGTCTGTTTAGTTAAGATGGCTTCTTCTGTTCAATTGCTGCTAATTAGCATCTATCATTAACTGGTCCAGAGCTTGCAGCTCTATTCATTTAAATGATTGTTAATGGGAACTACTCCCATTGAGACATCGGGCTAAATGCCAGTTTAACGAGGGTGTGTTGGTTATTTCACTGTAACTGAAGCTCTGTTCATCTGTTGAAAGAGGTAAACGTTTCTCTCCTTTCTCACTAAATAATTTGCTGAAAGTGTGATCCTGAGTATATTCAATTACAAGGAAGCCCATCAACACTAGAGGAATTCATTAAGAAAGTGGGAGTAATAGAGAAATAGAAGAATAACCTTACAAATCAAGTTAGGTAAGAGCACAAATATTTAGCTATTAAAGCTGATCTTTGGTTTTATTACGAATTTTCAAAAGCTGGTTTCTTCTAAAAGGTGCCATTTCCACAGCTCTAGAAAACGAAGTCTTTATCCACTGAGGCGATGCAGCACAGAAAAGCAGCACCGCAACTGTGACAGCCTCTGGTTTTGAACGACACCTTGCAGATTGAGCCAGGGAGAACCCTCCAGAACTGAAAGCAAAAGTCGCTGTCGCACGAGCAGAAGACCTTGCCAGCTTGCTTTGCCTGACTTCGCAGTGCAGAATTACGCCAGGTCTCAACCCTCCCCTCTATGAAGAGAAGCCTTCCCTTGGCGATACGCTCCCCTGGAGAGGAAGGGCAGTGCTGCTGGCCGGCCA
This sequence comes from Larus michahellis, assembly GCF_964199755.1. Taxonomy (NCBI): domain Eukaryota; kingdom Metazoa; phylum Chordata; class Aves; order Charadriiformes; family Laridae; genus Larus; species Larus michahellis. The sequence goes on from NC_133896.1 coordinate 221,324,599, forward strand.
CTTTGGCTGCAGTGTTTCCATAGGGAATTCCAACATGTGGCAGTGGGCACGTGGCAACAGTCCGGTAGCATTTATCCAGCCATAGGACAACAATCTCAATAACTGTTCTCCATCCGTACCCTTCCTAGGAGTTATGTAAGGAAGAAATTGTGAGTGCATGAAGCCAAAAATATGAAAGAATACAGAACAGATGAAGTGAGAGATTTTGTCTTGAAATAAAATTTTCTCTTCTGATTCTGATTTAGACTCTTTTCAGTCCAACTGGCATTCCTTACCTGCCTTCAACAAAGTCTGCAGTGGCTCTTACCAAACCAAGACTGTATGGGCCTCTGCCCTCATGGACCTTCAGCTGCTCTTGATGCCATTGGCTTTACCCTTTTCCCAGGATGTTCCTCCCCTTTAGTGACTCAAACTTCCTTTGAATCACATTTTGTGATCTTGTCACATTTTTGTCACATTTTGAATCACATTTTGTCATCTTCTGACCCTTCTCCAGCTTTCTGTGAGGATGCCACAAAGACCTGCCCCTGATCTTCTTTTACTCCTTTTCTCCTTGTTTCTTGGTATTGCTATCCACAAATACAAATTTGTCTTATCATGTCTATGTTGATGGGTCACAGACTTGTCTGAGTACTCCAGGCCATTTTTCTTCTCTCTGAACAGTGGTCTGGGGTTGCTTTCCTGACGGGTCTGACTGATATATAGATATCAATTCAAGCCAGCACCAACACATGGCCATTGTTAATGTAGAATCATGGAATAGTTGGAAGGGACCTTAAAGATCATCTAGTTCCAAACCCCTGCCATGAGCAGAGACACCTCCCACTGGACCAGGTTGCTCAAAACCCCATCCAGCCTGGCTTTGATTTTCCATTGCAGTCTCTTTTGGTCTCTTTTTGAGGGCAAAGTCATGAAAGTGAGCTTTCCTGTATCCAATTTGGTTGGATCTTGCAAACACTTCTGCATACCTTCTTTTAAGGATATGGTCTTTTTGTAACTGTAACATAGCTAGAAGTCTTGTCCAGGCTCTTACCACCTGGCATCCCACTTACTGCAAAATTCTTTTCTCCAGCTTTCTCCCATTTAAATTAATTCAAAATTAACATGCAGAGGCATTTTCCTACCCCAGTACATCACCTCCTTCCTTCATTCTTCTATTAGTTCCTCTAGCTCTGTTTATACAACATAATCTTGTTTTCATTTTGAACAACCTTCTTGTTTCATCCCCCTGTGGCTTGTCATCTCCTGTTCATTTTTAAATGTCAGCCTCCATCTTTGATGGGCTGATGATGCCAGCTGCCTTCCTCTTGTTTTTACATCTTCAAATCATCACCTTTCCCATGCTTACCCTCACGTTCAGAAGGAGCTCTCTGAAACAGCAACAAAGCAACTTTCAAGTCATTTTAGAAGTCTTTTTTTCCTCTGATGCCTTACAGAAACCTTGACAAGTTGATAGTGTGCCAAGGCAGATCCTTTTCATGCTGACTGATATTCTTGTATTCCCTGGCTGCCTGGGAGCCTCAGATGTTTTCTGTTTCAAACAAGGATCTTGCTTTTGAGTCACCTGTCTCAACAGGGTCCTAGTCCATGATCTAAGGGACACTGAAATAAACTTTGCTTCACCCTAGGCACAGATGAGAAACCGTCTCAAGCCTGTGCCACTCTGTCTTTCACCTTTCCTCCTCCACCCCCACCCCCACTAGAGCTCTGTTCTCTCTACAATCTCAGCTTCATAATATTGGTGATAAAACCAAGACAAGACGTCTCCTAGAAACTATCAAGTTGAGCATCACCTAATGGTGAACATTATCATTTGTTTGGTTACTGTTTGCCGTGAGTTCTGATGGACCCGAGGCAGGTAGGAGTGAAAAATGTGTGTTGTACAGCAATGAAGAAGTCTTTGTGGCTTAATTGGTTACAGCAAATGACTTATGAGGGACTGGTTCCTGCAGAGGTGGTTTTCACAAGTACCTTCATCTGCTTGTCCTCCAGATGTGTGAGAATGGGACCTGAGCGCTGGGGATATATTTCTGTGCAGCTTGAAAAATAAGATTCTTTTCAGAATGTCTGTAGTTGTCCCAAGCAAGCGGAAGAACATGAGCGTGAGGCAGATAGATGGCAGGCACCTTGAAAGGTTTGTTGCAGGGCCAGAATCCCTTTATATTCTTCATGGAAGAGTATGATCAATAAAAAAACCTTGCATTCTGTCAAATGATTGTTTTCCCTCAGGTAGCTCTAGCTAGTGACGAATCTGTCCATGGGAATCTTGCAGCAGATTTCATGCATTTCATGGCAGATGCCCTCAGCTTCATGGTGTACTCAGAGCATTCGTCCAACCACATGCTGGTGGGTGCCGCAGCTGAGGGTTTCTCATAAAGGTACTGATCATAGAAAGTCTGAGGCTGAATGTCAGTATGTCATGTATTTCTAAGCAAAACAGACTTTTAGAAGGAGTTGGTTTCATAGAGGGTGTGACAGAAGGAGGGAGGCCTTGGTTATGTTGTTTGAGCAAAGAAATTAGAGGGGAAAAATCTCGGAAATTGATACAGGAATACAGCACGTGAATTCTGACTGAAGTCAGTGGGGGAGAGTCTAAATTTTGAAATTAAAGTACTATTAAAACTGAACTATAAGTCCTCTTGCTTTTTTAAAGTGAAGTCATCTCTTTTTTTTTTTCTTTTTTTTTAATCTCCAGAGTGACAAAGCCATTTGGGTTTTATTGCCCAGTGTATCTTGATCTGCCTGATGACATTTCCCAAGATTAATGTGTCCGTTTCTTGACAATGCATTAGCTTCATGATGCATCACAATTAACCACTGCTACTTGGTATGACGAGGAGGGACTCTTTTTATCTGCATGACTTCTATCTGCATTTCAAATGGCAAGTAAACAGACAGGTCCTCTATCCACTTCTCTCATCTACCTTTTTGAAGTGAAAAAAAATTGAAATTCATGCTCAGGTTACCAGTAAGGTGCAGCATATTTTGGAGAGCAAATTGGACTAGAAATACAAACAGTGGAAAAACAGTAACCAAACCCCACAATGTATAAGATACAGAACACACAAGCGTCTCTCATTATTATAAATACTTGACTTCATAGCTTTTATTTGTTTGTGTTGGTAGAAATGTCAAATTAATATTTATGAACTCTCTTTAGTGCATTTGCTAGGGTTTTTTTTATTGTTTTCAGTATAAAATGTCAGGCTAACGCTGTTATTCAGGATTGTCAAAGTATGTTTTTTAAACTCAACGGGAGTTTCACATTTTGACTGAATTCTGCAGGGATGTACTGTTGTGCTTAACTTACGATTTTCAGTGATCTGTTTGTCTTTAGCACTACTCTTCACATGCATAAAGTTAAACTTGTGTGCATTTGCCTGAAGCCACAGAGTTTTTGTTATATTAACTTCACAAACATCGCAGGAACTGGCTCAGTTAGAAATTCATTACTGTTTTAATTAAAATCAGCAGTTGAACACAAAAAAATTAATACAGATTGAAATTTACCTAACCATTGTTTAAATAAGTAAGTTTGGCATAATTCCTTAAGTTTTGGATATCACATGCCGTAGGATTAATTTTGATATTATCAATGCTTGGTTCCTCCAATGGAATTGTCAGCAGAAGCAGTGACCAGAAATAGAAGTGTCCTTGGCATTTATATCTATTTTCTCGTAGTGTTTTGGATGCAGATTCCTCCAGCCATGTTATGGAGATGTCCAGTAGCTAGGAGGTGATGATGACTAGATATCCCCGTTATTAAACTGGAATAGACGTGATCTAAAAATGAAATATACTTGCATACATGTTGAGAGAGAATCCAAATTTGAAATCCATTTAGTTCTTTATTGGAAAAGTAAAGACAGAGTTTAAGAAATGTTTTAAGCTTGGCTTTGTTAATTTATTCTCTTGCGTTCTTCTTTGTTTCCTCCCATATATTCCCTCCTCCCCTTGGTAATTTTATTTGCCTCCAGTCTTTATAAGGCCCTTTGCTGATAGCTAATTTCCCCTTCTGCAGGGAGTATTTCAGCCAAACCTTGGTATTCTGAATGTATGTAATGCATCTGAATAATGTAATCTACGTCACAATAAAAACAAAAAAAAAGTCATGACTGGTGTATTTTTGATAGGCGGGGACATGGCATCATTGTAGAAGGTACAATGAAGACTTCTGTTCCGTGCACATTTGTAATAAGAAAAGTTGTCAGGATGTGAGAATTCCTAAAGAATGGGATGGTAAACAGCACAAAGGTTTTTATAAAGCCTTTTACATAATTCAGTTGGTGAAGCCTGTTTTAATACAAAATTTTATTGCAAAAAAGAGATATCAGAGCTCAAGGAGTACGATAGAGCTGAATGAGATGAAACATTCTGATATGAAATGAATTGAGATTTTTCATTTAGGAAAGAGACAAATAAGAGTGAAAATGGATAAAAGGATCAAAAACCACAAGAAAGAAGTTGGATTCTTTTCTCCTTTTGGCATGAAAAAGGCTATTTTACATAACTAAGAACTGAAAATTGTGAAACTGTGGAAGCAATTTTTCAATGGTGGAAAGAGGTCACAGTGAGAAATCCAAGCTAAATGAAGTAAATAAAAAAAGAGATTGCATATTTTATGTGTGCATCAAAAATATCCAGAGTTGTTATTGAGGGAAAGGATCTGAAATGTCATGCTTCGTGGCTTGAGCTTGCCACCAGTGGGGACAAGGAGGGGTACAGACAATGCCCCGTCTGCCCATCAAGGAGTTCTTGTGCTTCCCCTTAACGAGTCTCTGACTGGTCACGGTCAGATCCTGCAGAGTCGGGACTGGGCTTGCAGGTTGGTGGTCTGCTACTGCGTTGTAGGCCCTGTGAATGATTAAACAAGAAATCCTTAATGTGATGTGAAGCTGCTTTAACTGAGTGCTGAAATTTATTTTCTTGTGGTATAAATCAATAAAGCAGACTTGAAGTGTATGTAAATTATTTATTATTTTTGGCTGGATGTCAGGATAGCTCTCTTCTGAAGATAAACAGAAACAAACAATGATCTTAAACTTTGATGAAAGTACGATGAATTCACTTACTACTCTATTTAGCCAAATATTAAACTCAGAAAAAATTCTCTAAAATAAATAACAAACTCACTTGATCTATATTTTCTGTCACCGAGAAGTGGGATACAAAGGCAAGAACTTAATGAGGAATTCCTGAACTTCAGTTCAACGTCTGCCTTTTTTATAAATCTTTTTCTGAGCAAATTGCTTAGTCTTTGGGCCTGTCGCCACATGGCTTGTACTTTTGAGGCCCCGGATCAAAGGCACTGCTTTTTAATATGGGCATGCCAGGTGGAAATCTACATTTAAATCCACAGGAGTTTGGTGTTTTTTTTTTTTTTTTTAAAGCATCCTCTAAACAATTTTGATAGGTATTTCCACAAAACTGTTAGATTGTGGATGATCTGGATTCGGGGTAATGGGCTTAAATTTTTGCAAAGTATTTAAACTCAGAACAATCAAATTGTGACCCAATATTTATCATTAGCATATCTGGTATGCCAGGTCCAGGATTTCATATGTAATATGTGCATATGTAAAGACAGATATTTCATTTTTGTATTTTCTAATACTGCTATTTCTATATATATCTATAAATATTTCTATAGGTGGAATAGCCATTCCAAATCAGAACATGAATATTTCTGGCATGGAGAAACATCTTAATCTCTACATAGGTCTGCAATTCTGTGAGTTATCATCATGGAATGTATTGTCAGATAGTTTTTCTTTTTTTTTTCAAGTTTCACGTCAATCTAATGTTACTGAATAAAATACTACCTACAGCATGAAATTCTTTCAGTATTATTAAAGGTATTGTGGCTATAATTTATCAAATCACAGATTCACAGAATCACAGACTGGTAGAGGTTGGAAGGGCCCTCTGGAGATCATCCCCTCCAACCCCCGGCCAGAGCAGGGTCACCCAGAGCAGGTGGCACAGGAACGCCTCCAGGCGGGGTTGGAATGTCTCCAGAGACGGAGACTCCACCACCTCTCTGGGCAGCCTGTGCCAGGGCTCTGCCACCCTCACAGCAAAGAAGTTCCTCCTCATGTTGAGATGGAATTTCCTGTATTCCAGTTTGTGCCTGTTGCTCTTTGTCCTGTCCCCGGGCACCACTGAGAAGAGTCTGGCCCCATCCTCTTGACACCCACCCTTTAGATATTTATCAGCATCGATAAGGTCCCCTCTCAGTCTTCTCTCCTCCAGGCTAAACAGACCCAGGTCTTTCAGCCTTTCCTCGTGAGAGAGATGCTCCAGTCCCTTGATCATCTTTGTAAGGTGTCAATATCTGGTATTATTTTAAGGAAGAGTCAGCTCATAGTGTAGCACTGGCAGACAAAAGCACCTGGAATAGGAAAGTTTCCTTGACCACGTATACATGCATACGTCAGATTCAGGTGTTTGTTCCACTTGTTGACATTTGTGTCTGAGCACTGCGGGGACACTTCTAGGAACACTTATGACAGGACAATTGAATTTCATCATCCTTATCTTATATTCTGTTGACAGCTTTCCAATGCCATTAAAGACATCATAGAATTGATTTTCTACCTTCATAAGCTTCTGTCCTACAGCATAAGCTCTCATAATGAGCCTGAGCATTTGCCGTGTTTGCAGACCTTGAATCGATAGGCTCTTTCCCTGAAACAATTACAAGCCTTATCTTTTCAAGATTTTCCTTTATCCTTATGTCAAACTCATATAAACCCACAACTAGAATCATTTTCCACAGCATTATCTGTGGTTACTCGTCTGTATTGAATGCAAGCGTGTTTTCTCTTCAGATGGTTTCCTGTAACTTCAACCAGCCCATTAAGCTGCCCAGCCATAGTCAACTAATCAGTAAAAACAACTGATCAGTAAAAACTCATTGCGGGGTTCAGTTGGATGCAAATGCCTCTTCAACAATGCCGTGGTAGCAATTTGCTTCTTTTTAGTACATTCTGGCTTCTGTTTCTTGCAAATATGGGAGGTGACATTTCTAAAGGTGACAGACAGGGCTTAGAACTGGTTTTGGTCCGTTCTGGTTCATCCATCCCTCCACACTGGTTTTGCAAATTCCTTCCATTTGCAGTCTGCAGATTCCTCCAGAGAGGTTTTTCTAATCTTGTCCACTTTTATCTTCTTTTCCTTCCAAAACCTGCACTTGGGTTTATTTGTGGTCTGAAATCTTGGAAATGTTCTCTCTCTTTTTTTTTTTTTTTTTTCTGGAGTTTGGATAAGGAATTCCTCACATTTCACATTCTTTTTTTTTTTTTTTCTTTTTTTCTTTCTTTCTTTCTTTTTTTTTTTTTTCTTTCCTCCCCCTCAGATTTGGGGCTCTTATTCCCAATACAGTCTGATCTCCAGAATTAGGAATTTCACAAGCCCTCCAAAATTGCACATTTGCTTCAGCAGTATTGAATCTGTTATAAATTATTCAACTATTTCCTCTTTCCTTTGAGCTCTCTTATGAAATCTATCTCTCTCAATAGCTTCATTTGTGTCTAGGAGCTCAATATTCATGTTTGCGCTGAACATTCTGATAAATGATTTTCTCTGCCTCAGTCACAGGCTAACGTACAAATCTAGTACATCTGTGATTGAAGGAATCTGAAGAAAATCTGCCTGTTCTTATCTGTGCTTGCCAAACTCTTGCTTTAACTTTTCTCTTTCCTCCTGCGTTTCTGGAGAGCTCTAGTTGCTGAGGAGTTTTTGCTGCGCCTTTTCTTATTCACCACTTGTCTTAGATGTAATCTTCAATTTCTGTAGCTGTACCCCCAGTGTCAGACTGTTGAACGTGGGTGTGTGTCATAAATTTTAAAATCGGAGTTAGGCTCTTAAGTACTGAATCTTAAATAAATAAAGCAAGAAAGTTAATAGATGCTAGAGAAAATAGCTTCTGGAGAAGAAAGGAGGATTATATATGTGTTTATACCTTACACTAATCGGTCTGTATCAGAGTGTTTCGGAGATATAATTTCTAACACTGAGAAACTAAAAGGTCCAATTATCACTACAAAACTACAGAACAACAAAAAGCCTATTTACTCATACTTTTAATTTAATTTTTAATGCCTGGTTTTACGCAAATGTATTCATAGCCCCAAGTTTTCATAGCACCAAGATTGAAGCTCTTATTCTTACAGAGAGAAAAATTTCCAGGAGGGGCCAACAGTAGAGAGCAGATTTACTGGGAATTTTCAGGAAGGAAAGTTTTGTCTTGTAAAAAATACTAATTAGACAGCATCCAGATGAGCCAGGTGCTTGCATGGGACCTGGCCTTAACTCTTTGCGGCTCAAGCAGCACCTACCTACGCACTGATCCCCTTCCTTGTCTTCCATTTAACGGTGTGCTGGGCAACAGCTGGTACGCGGCAGGTTTCTGGTTTCCCTGTGTCACTGGCCTGGTTAATTGGCAAGTAGCTCATCTGCTGTATGGCTCCTACCACCCTGCCAAAGAGGCATCGGGGGACTTCAGGGAACTGCGCATCCCACCTGCAGGACAGCAGAGAAGGCAAGAATGGTGTTGGGATTCTTTACGTTTGGGGTTTCTCCTGCTCCCGGCGTTATTCTGGCAGTCAGATTTTTGCTTCCACTTGTGGTGAGAAAACATTACATGTGATGATGGATTTCCAATTTCCAGACAGCTGAGTCTGTGATTGGCTTTTGTGGAGACGATATTTGTGGTCGGTTTTCGGGAAAATATTTTGGTAACATCTGTAAAAACTCTATTTCACATGTCTGTTTTTTGGCTCATTAAAGATGAATACATTTGCCAAACTAAACTGAAAAAAACCTCAAACAGCTTAGGACTCGTAATTAGGAGATGTGTTTGCAAAAAAGCAAAAAAAAAAAGATTTGCCTCTACTGGTTCCTAAAAAAGATTAATGTGATTTGGGCAGAATAAGAGCTTTTTGCAGGTATTTCTTAACAAAACAATATCATGTGAGGTTGGATCATCTTGTTGAATGCTTCCATTGCATAGCAGAGTGCTATTTGAGTTACGGACAGTCACTGACAGGGCATTTAGAAGAAACTGCTAAAGAAAAATCTCTTTTAAACATCAACTGATGGCAAATTTCAAGCCATACGTTCTAATAAACGAGCAGTGTAAATGAAAGATTATGAACTGTTAATAATATCTTGTACATAAACTCTGCTATTATTCAGCTGAGCATGTTTCCAGTGCTGTCAGTTTATATTTAACAAAGATTTTCGACAGCTTGTCTTTTATATCACGTTAGTCTAGAGGAAGGTTGTTTATAATGAACATCATCTGAAATACTAAAGGTGTGATTACACCAGGAGTTTTGGAGATTTTGAATCGAGTCTTAAATAATGACTAAGGAAGGAAATGAAGTGTTATGACATACTGCTTTTTTTAAAAAATAAACTTTTTCCTAGTCCTGGACAGGTCATTACAGGGCCACGTTCTTTGCCTGTTCTATGTAGGATCAAGGCACGCATGAAATAAATACAGATCTGCGGTATGAACAGCAGGGAAAGAGAAAGGACCACTCATTCCCTCAGCTGACTCTGTGGTTTTTGTTAGTGCTTGTTTAGTGCTGTCTTATCTGCGTTCCAAAGATTTTTTGGGTTTATGTGGCTGCTGCTGTAGCAGTGACACTTCAAGTTCAGTTTGGAAAAGCAGATTCCAGTGTTAGTTAAAGAATTGCCATTCCTACACTCGCTTACAACCACTTCCTATCCAATTTCCTTCAATCCATTGTGAATGCTTAATTTTTTCAGTCTGGCTCCTCTATAGATGGGTTTTTTACATGCTGAATGTATATAGCAATGAGAAGACTATTTACTTTTATTTTTAATCTAAGTAGAACAGCTTTGCTGCCCTTTCACAAGTGGCAGGGCTAGCCGCATCCCTTATGCATACAAATGCAGTTCTGTTTGCGTTAGCCTAAGGGCATAATATAAAGATTCTCTGTGGTTTTACCTGGACACCACTGTCCTACCAATACAGATCCTCGACATGGTGGGTTTCCTCAGAGTGAAACAAGATTCTGATCAGAGAACAAATCAAGATTTACTTATCTATTTTTATAAATTTAAGCATCATGAGCCCTTTGCATACATACTGAATATAGTTTGAAGGAACTCCCATAATCTTAAAATTTTTGTCTAAAGCCATAGGTTAGTTTACTTCAGCTAATAGAAAACTTCTTAAGGATTTTGTCTCACAGAAATGAGTTCAGGCTGATAATATTGCTCATGTGCACAAGTATCTGTTATAACAGCCCTAAGATAATATGTTAATTGAATGTGAAAGTTTCTGTTATTCCTGTTATGTATTATGTCTGTCTCCTGTGGTGTAGTTCACAAATACACTGTGGAAGTGAGGGGCCCAGGTTGAGTTATGATTTGCTTAAACCAGAACCCACTCCCCTCCTTTTATCAGTTTTAAATTTCTTGCCATTAAGGACCGCAAGCTATTCCCTTCTCTTAGCAGGGTAAATCCATCACATCATTAATCATTCAGCAACCTGAGCTCGGTGGTGGCTGCTGGCACGCTGCTCGGTGTCAGACCGTTCTCCTGCTGCCCTTGACTGTTTCACCAGCAAAATCACCCTGCTAATATTTGTAGGGGGCTGAAGAAGTTCCTTAGGAGCATCAAAAGTCCCATTCTTGGTTGTAATAGAGCAATCGCTCCAGTTTGGCGTCTCTGACAAAATATCTCAGGGCTCTGACCTGTGCTGGCAGGGATAGCTGGTGTAGATGGTTACAGGTTACAGCCTGCAGACATGTCCCTCTAGCTCTTCTCCAGAGGTTTGAACCTTCTGATGAATGTCTACAGGGCAGCAGAACAGAGTCTGCTCTTTGTGGGCAAGCAAATGGAGCTGGCAGCCCTTGCTGTGTAGATCTTCCCTGGTTCATACGAGGAAGGTGTGGGGTTTTCTGCTGGACTTTGTAGGGGCCACAACTTGAGTACTTGGGGCCAGTTTTGTTTAATATCTTTATCAACGATCTGGATGAGGGGATTGAGTGCACCCTCAGTAAGTTTGCAGATGACACCAAACTAGGTGGGAGTGTTGATCTGCTTGAGGGTAGGAAGGCTCTACAGAGGGACCTGGACAGGCTGGATCGATGGGCCAAGGCCAACTGTATGAGGTTTAATAAGGCCAAGGGCCGGGTCCTGCATTTTGGTCACAACAACCCCAAGCAACGCTACAGGCTTGGGGCAGAGTGGCTGGAAAGCTGCCCAGCAGAAAAGGACCTGGGGGCGCTGGTGGAGCCAGCTTGACATGAGCCAGCAGTGTGCCCAGGTGGCCAAGAAGGCCAACAGCATTCTGGCTTGTATCAGGAATAGCGTGGCCAGCAGGAGCAGGGGAGTGATGGTGCCTCTGTACTGGGCACTGGTGAGGCCTCACCTTGAGTGCTGTGTTCAGTTCTGGGCCCCTCTGTACAAGAGGGACATTGAGGTGCTGGAGCGTGTCCAGAGCAGAGCTACCAGGCTGGTGAGGGGTCTGGAGAGCAGGTCATCTGAGGAGAGGCTGAGGGAGCTGGGCATGTTTAGCTTGGAGAAGAGGAGGCTGAGGAGAGACCTCATTGCCCTCTACAACTCCCTGAAAGGAGGTTGGAGGGAGGTGGGTGTTGGCCTCTTCTCCCAGGTGAATAATGACAGGACCAGAGGAAATGGTCTGAAGTTGCGGCAGGGGAGGTTTAGATTAGATATTAGGAAGAATTACTTGACTGCAAGAGTGGTCAGGCACTGGGACAGCCTGCCCAGGGAGGGGGTTGAGTCACCATCCCTAGAGGTGTTTAAGAAACGTCTAGATGTGGCACTTCAGGGCATGCTCTAGTGGCAGAGATTGTAGGTTGTTGGGTTTTTTTGTGTTTTTTTTTTTTTTCTTTTATTTGTGCGTGTGTATGGTTGGAGTTGATGATCTCAAAGGTCCTTTCCAACCATGAAGATTCTATGATTATACTGTGTTCAGTTTTGGGCCCCTCACAAGAAAGACACTGAGATGCTGGAGCATGTCCAGAGAAGGGCAACAGAGCTGGTGAGGGGTCTGGAGCACAAGTCTTGTGAGGAGCAGCTGAGGGAGCTGGGGGTGTTCAGCCTGGAGAAAAGGAGGCTGAGGGGAGACCTTTGCACTCTTTACAACTACCTGAAGGGAGTAGCGATTGGACAAGAGGAAGTGGCCTCAAGTTGCACCAGGGGAGGCTTAGATTGGATACAAGGAAAAATTTCTTCACTGTCAGGGTTATCAAGCATTGGAACAAGCTGCCCAGGGAAGCAGTTGAGGCACCATCCCTGGAGGTATTTAAAAGACGTGTAGATGTGGTGCTGAGGGACATGGTTTAGTGGTAACTTGGCAGCGTTAAGTTTGCAGTTGGACTTGATGATCTTAAAGGTTTTTTCCAACCTAAATGATTCTATGATTCTATGGTCTTCAGGCTCAGAAACTTGCGTAGCAGCTACTTTGCTTTTCTGTCATGTCAGTCAAGTCTCCTGAGCAGCCATGTGGGTTTTGCTGATTGATCAGTCGAGCTTGTTCCTATGACTTAATGACTGGGATTATGTCACTCGGCCTTTGGCTCACCAGCATCAGCTTTCAGCTGTGGCTTTTTTTTGGGAAACAAACCGCTGAGAATAGTAGTCCAACATAACACACTGCTTTCCGTAATGTCCATTAGGTGTCCCCACATGCTGGCAACTCATGGGTACTTTAATTACATCTTCTCAATTAACAGCAGTGCACTCTGCATGCGTTCATTGAATGGAGTCCCAGATTTCCATATTGAACACAACACTGTACTGCTTTTGCTTTGTGCAAGAAATTCTCATTACTTGGAAGAACTTGTTCACTTGCAGACCACTATTTGTCAGTTGCCACATATGAACCTTAATTAATGTTGCATTTGTAATTAGATAATATATACAAAATGGTAATTCTGAGCCTGTAACCACCTGGCATGTTCATTCCTACCACTGTGCAGCTACTCTGTTTGCAGCGCAGAACAGTGAGAGAAATTATAAGTAAATTAAATATAGAGGCATAATGCTGTCTTTCAGCTTTGTTGCTTGCAGACAAAGCCACTGCTAGATCTCTTGTTAGTGCACTAAGTTTCCTCCAGTTGTCTGACTTCTTGTGTCCTGGATTTGTAAATATGTTTATGGATTATTTGCTGCCTGAATCATTATCCTGCAATTTGACAGAGTCTCACAGGGAGAAGTCAGCTTTTCACAAGACTAGGGACAGGTTTTTCTGTGTGGGTGGGTGGGTGGTAATAGGCATAATCTCAGTCTCCTTTCCTCCCCTCCTCATTTTTGTGATCACTTGGCCTTTACCATTACAGTGGTGACTAGCACCTGCAGACCTCCTGGCAACACCGCATCTACACTCTTCTAGCCCAACTCACCTTTAAAGGCTAGTTTCACGTGGCAAGCCCCATTTTTATTAGTTGTGATAGACCTTTGAGTTAAAAGCACAAGCCATCACATCATAAACGGATTAATTAAATCCAAACTAGCTTGCCCTCATAATCTACCATGCATTTATCTGTGCTGGATACTTTTGAATCATCCCCTTTTTGAGCCACTGCAGCACAAAAAGGATTTAAGGTCTACCCTGGATTTTTTGCAGAGGCCGGTGTGCAAAGAACTGCCTCCACCTTGGCAAGGCTCACATAATTAGCCCACTACGATCTTGTAAAGTGCCTGCACATGCAAGGAGGTTTGAGCCTGCCTGACACAACCTGCAAGAGTAACAGCCCATGGGGCAGTAGCCTCTTTCATTGACAGCTGATGGTGATGCATTTACCCTTTCTTCTCTCAAGACAGTAGGTGAGAGCACTCACCCAGGCAAGAGGAGGTGAAACATAAGCTAAAGCTTGAGCAGGCTCAGACATGAATTCCTGTCACTGGGGAGAAGCTCTTGACTCCCAGGTTACAGGCAGTTTCAGAAGGAGGCAAACTTGCAGGGAACTGCGGGAAAGACTTCACCGATGCATCTAGTAACAGAGCGTGTCAAAGTCTTGTTAATGAGGGCTTGTGCCTTGCAGGAGCATCTACACTCTGCTCCAGCTCCCAAAAGATAGACTTAGTGCTAGTACAGCAGTGAAGAACAGTGATGCTGTCCTCCACCCCTCGAGTGGACTTTCAAGGTATGAAGGGCACTCAACACCGCAGAGGTGACCAGTGAACATTCAACTTGACTGCATGGAGATGGGGACTCTCTTAGCAGCAGGGAGTATCCGTATGTTTCTCCATAGGCTTTTGTGTGTATTTTATACCCATTTCCCAGCCCTCTCTCTGTACTTCTGGGAAATGTTCGGTGCTGCAGGTATAGAAGACCTACCTCTGCCAGGGTCAACAAAGGAGACAAAAATCTGGTGTAACTTTTAAAATTTGTAACCTACAGAGAGAATTGGAAGCTCCTGTCTGGAGACAGCTTTGCAAGTCCTCGTTATGTTTGTCTGCCTTCAGAGAACTTGTCAATAATTTATTTCAGATAATTAGTATTTATTAATTCTCTTCTTATATTCAAGTTATAATTTGGAATCTTTCCTCGTAATTTTAAAAAATGAGGTTCACTTCCTGACGTATTTTAAATAATGAATCGAATTGTACTTTCTGACATGATTTATCATTCCAAGAACTGAAAGAATATCATTATCTTGTTAGAAGAATGCCTGGCTTTTTCTTGCAGCAAGCACAGCAAAAGGAGTATAATAAGACATCTTAGCCTATGATGTTTGATTTCATCAAAGCATGATAGAAATACTAACAAATTGATCTTCACAACCTTAACATGCACTAAAAAAGTGCTTGTAACACATTGAGTGAATTACCAAGGGCAATATAAAGAGTTAGTAGCAGAATCATTGTTAAGGCTCTGTTTCCCTTATATCTGTCTGCTTTGGGGGTTTTTTTGGGACAAAAATGTAGTTTTTGTATCAATATTTGCATTGTGCTAGAAACAGCACTCAAGGAAAGCGCATTGTCTTCCAGGTTTTATGAGTGTTTTACGTGTTCCACTCCATCATTTAAGACTGTTTTAACAGCAAAAAGAATTATCAGACTTCCGTATGTGTGTATGCACTGTCTTTCTGTGCTGTCCTCAGGCTCCAATTTTGACTTCAGATCATTCATTCAGAACCTGTCTACAAAAAATGTTTTGAAATAAAGCTTGTGAAATTAATTTTGTACAACCAGCTTTACTGAGATGTTGTTTTCAGAAGGCTCGTTAACAACACATGTTCTTTAAAAGCTAATCCTGTATTACTGGAGAACTATGGGAAGAGAAGACCTATGACACTGAAATCGGTCCTAGATCTTTATGTATTAACAGAGAAAAAACCCAATAAAAATATGAAAAATAATGCAAATACAACCACCAGGCCTTTGCTCAAGAACAAGTTCTGAGTGCAAGGAAAGAAATGCCATCAAAATTCCTGGAGTCTGCTCAGGTTTTTAGTATTGCCTTCTCAGATGAAGGATGCTCAGACTGAAGTGTAGTTCCACGTTAGGACGCCTGCCTTTAGGTGTTGACACACGCACTGTCTCAGCTCCCATTGGCGTGAATAGAGGTTGAGTCAATATAGTTGGTGAAGCAACTGAAGTGGTGGTGTTCCCAGAGACAGCTGGTTCACCCTCTACTCTCCATGTAAGTTAAGAGTCTGGTGCCATCATAGATGCCTGCCCAGCCTTCATTCACATCTTCAGAAAGCCCAGAGCTCCGTAAGTCCTGTGCCATATCTGCCAACCCCAGGGGGACCTCTAATAGCAGCAGACCTTTAGGGCACCGATGCTGCCTATGGGAGCTCAAGCACTTGTCTCACATAGAGACACATAGGTAGCCGTGCTTAGGTTACTGGATCTTAAACCGAATCCATCCCTGAGATGGGATAGGTTCAGGAGGCATTTACGAAGCTTGAATGGAGAGGCAGTCCTTATGCGTGATGTGCCATTGCTCCTGGGAACCTGTGGCAAGCTCCCGTCACTCTGCGAGTCCTGAGTTGCTCCATGTTCTTGTGGCTTCTCGCAAAGGGCTTTAACACGTACAAGTGCAAACCCATCTCTGCTGCTCCAGCTGTCAGCATCCATGATATCCAGACCAGCCTTTGCAGCGGATATGACAAACTTAGTTTATCTCCAGAACGCATCTCAATTCATAGAAAGGCTTGATAGAAATCCCTAAAGTTTGCAACCTATATTTAACTCACCAGCTGTTTTAATGTCAGGAGGTTGACAATGTTAGCCTTGTTTGCCCACTCCGAAGCCAGCTTGATTTAGCATTTCTGTGTCTAATGTGGTTGCTCTGAGCTCCTGCCATGCTGTAAGTTAAGACAGGATCTTCCTCTGTCAGCAGACCACCATTATATGGAGCTGTACTCATTTTTTTCTTTGTTTTCTGTCATAAGACACTGGGCATGACATGCTGATTCACGGGCTGTGGGTCACTTCCTTCATTAGCATTTCTATAATGCCTTTTAATAAGCATATCCCTTTCTGCTTCCTTGGGTTTTGCTGTCAGACGTTTTTAAAGATGCTGCAGCAAAACTGCATGAAAGATTGCTCTTGAAAAATCATGTTTTGTTAATAAGCACAGTACTATGCTCATAACATTAATCTCCTCATGCTAAAGATCACACTTGGTATAAAAAATGGTGCATTTTGGAACATAATTTTTTTAAAACATTTCTTCCTGCTATGCTGATGCCTACTGTAGGTTTTAGGGGGTGAGGCCCTCTTCAGGACACATCACAGAATGTCTTCCCTGGAAGAGTCAATGAAAAAAATTTGCAAAATTATTTTGTCCCTCCCCATGTCAGGGTGGGTTGGACTAGATGATTTTTAAAGGTCCCTTCCAACCCAGACCGTTCTAAGGTTCTATGATTCATGAATAAATACATAAATTTGTACTGAGTGAAAACCTACATTAATGAAGTTAAAAAGAACTTGTACCGAGTCCATAAACCAATCAATTACATGAGAATGAAGATAATAAGAGCAGTAAAGATATTCTAGACCTGCAAGGACTTGTGTAAGGGGTACAAGATTTTCTTCTTCCGATGGAGACCAGCAAATGTCAATGAATTTACACGAAGGCTCTTAGCTGTTACTAAACCCAGGAGAACATAAAGTGAAACAAATCCAAGCATGACCAATGAAGTCTTTTGATGTTCGTGGAAACCTGCAATACAAGGTTAGACCAATTAGTGCAATGACTGTAAATGTTAAGTGTAGACAACCAAAGTCACAGTCACTCCAGTGAAAGGGCTCATTTAAACTGTAATTTATTACATCAGAGCGGCAGCCTTAAGGATTGCACTAGACATTGTGGCAAATATGTTCAAGGGTCATAAGCCAGAGTTTATAAAGGTACAACCCGTAATAAATTAAACTTGTATAGACACATTCATTCAAAGTCTTTAACAAACATTAATTAATTAAGCTGTGTAACACCCCACCGTGAGCCTATGGGTAAGTCAAAGCATTCGTATCTCAATTTTACAGAAGGTTAAGCTGAAGTGCAGAGAGATTGATTTGCCTGAGGTCACACAGCAAGTCAGTGGAAAAACTGCAAATAGAATCTGCAGCCTGAAGTTCTCATTTCCCCGTTTTTACCACTTACATTACACTTCCCACTAGTAAAATGAAGGGGAAGAAAGAGGCGGCTGAAGTGAGACTTGGAATATAGTTAACCCACTTTTCTACACGTGTTCTTGCTTTTTCTGCAGCTTAGGCACGTATCAAAGGGATAGGTTGGTTTTAAATTATTTGGAACTTTGTTCCTTCTCCATCTATCCTTTGCATGGCTTTCTTTCAAGTGCAAACACGGAAATACTTGATAGCTTCAGAATTAAATATAACTGAGCAGTAAGAGGCAACCCTCTTACGTTTCGGATATGTAACTTTAGACAGTCAGCCTCTGTTCCCTGCAGCTCTTGTGATGGTCCGTGTTTGCCCATTGCACGGACATGGTCCTTCGGTGTGCCTATTGCTCTTGCCTAGCCTGGCATATGGGCAGGCAGGCAGCCGCTCCAGGAGTGCGGGTGGGAGATGAAGATGGAGACTGCAGCCCCGTAGTCGCCTGTGTTTGACTTTACAAGTCACCTCGCCAAAACCAAGTTGTGGCTCAGTGTTACTCTCAGGTTACCTGATTGGGCATATCGTACCATGCACTAGAGAAACTGGGGTTGTGTGCTTTGATATCAGAATAAAGTTGGTTATTGAGTGCAGAGGGTGATGCCCCACTAAAAAGCAAGGTCTTGGGCTGAGCAGATACGTGCTGTTCCACTAAAAGGAGACTGTGAGGTGCTTGCAGTGAAGGGTAAGAGAGAAGCAGAGGGGAAGGCGTTCCTAGGTGAGACCCTGAAGTGGAGAGATCTGAGAAGGTAAAGAGTCACTCTGGAAGGTGAAAGAACTGGGAAGGAAGGTTGTATTTTAATGCTTTGTCTTAGCTTTATATTTAAAGTGATGTTCCAAAGGGGTTGGGTATGAAGATGCTTCTGTGTAGGTTGAAGAAAAAGCAGTTATTACTAATTCCTTATAGCAATTATTACTAATTTCTTATAGATTGTCACGGGGTTTTCCTAAAAGTGCTCTTGCATTGCCTTGGGAAAGTCTGTCTGATTTGGATTTCTTGCTCTTGTGGTTCCTAATGGACCACACCCTGAAGCCTTACTCAAGAATAAACCAGTTTGCCATTACTGCATTTTTCAGGTATGGTTCATCATCATTTCCTTAAGGTAAGGGCTGGGTATCTGAGATTCTCACACCACTCAGTGGCAGGCTTAGCCGGTTAAAGAGAGCAAATGCTGGGAAAGGCATGAGACTAGCGTGTGACATTTCTTGTGGTCGGAGGTCACATCAGTTCATCATGACACACTATGTGTCCAGCCTATTCTCAGCATGGACAGCATCAATTACACAAGTAATTGCTTCCTTCAGAAGCGGTTGGAAAAAATGTAATATAACCTGAAGTACAAACCCTGTGCAGGTATCTGCTTCATGATGGCAAGCTCTGCAAGGTATGGAATTTCAAATTAGTTTGGGAAAAGGAGGAATGACCGTGTGCCTTGAGCCCATCTCAGCAGTGCAATAGATTGTTATGCTGTGCCCAAGCTCAGTCTCTTCCCCTGCAGCAAGGGATGAAAGGACACTCAGTTCCCCTTTTTAGGGACACAAAAATGATCAAAAGACTGGGGCACCTCTCCTATGAAGACAGGTTGAGAGAGTTGGGGTTGTGCAGCTTGGAGAAGAGAAGGCTCCAGGGACCCGTTATTGCAGCCTTCCAGTACCTAAAGGGGGCTACAGGAGAGATGGGGAGGGACTCTTTATCAGGGAGTGGAGTGATAGGACGAGCTGTAACGGTTTCAAACTGAAGGAGGGTACATTCAGACCAGATGTAAGGAAGAATTTTTTTACACTGAGGGTGCTGAAACATGAACAGGTTGCCCGGAGGGGTGGTAGATGCCCCATCCTTGAAAACATTCCAGGCCAGGTTGGACGGGGCTCTAAGCAACATGATCTAGTAGAAAAGCTCATGGCAGAGGGGGTTGGACCTTTAAAGGACCCTTCCAAGCCAAACCATTCTATGATTCTATGTTGTTAACATTCTCTGGTAAATGGGAAGGCAGACATTCAAAGTGTAAAGAGGCTGATGCCAACGTTCCTGTGCTGAGTTGGTTATCAGGCTGTGCTATAACCGCAAAACTGTAATTCACCACGTGACTGCAGGTGTTGGAAAGTAACATATGCAAATACCTTTCAAAAGATCAGATCCTCAGGATATAAGTGGTGAATGATGTGCATTAGACAAGCCACTCCCTTCCCGATCTTCTCCTCTCCTTGGATGGCAGCTAGGTCATTGTGTCAGGTAGGTTGGAGGGATGTCCTCACCGTGCAGTTTTGAGGGCCTTTGCAACATCATCTGTTTAAAACTATTTGATGTGAAAGAGCCTCTCATGTTCCTGCATTGGAGCTGTGGTGGTCTTTCTCTGTGATACAGAGAGGGATGTGCTGGTACGGCGTTGCTGTGTGTCTGAACGCTCTCATGCAAGGGCAAACTCATATCTTTGTTCTGGCAATGGCCATGTCTGATTAGAAGACACAAATATATATCTATGTCTATCTATACCTATCTATATCTATATCATCTATATCTATATCTATATCCCTATCTATCTATATCTATATCTGTATCTATCTATATCTATATCTATATCTAATCTCTATCTCTAATCTATCTATATCTATATCGATATATATACTCCATGCTCCCCTTCTCTTTTCCCGTTCAGAAGATGATGCTTCAGTTCTTTTTAAAACCAAATTGCTTTCACCAGAAAATATTAAGAGTTTACAGAATGCATAGGAGGGTCTACAGTCAGTGAGTCGGACCTGTGAACAGCTATGATTAATCCTGAGGTGAGATAATTGCTCTGTTCCTAACTCCCCCCAGGATTTCAGCGCTTGCCCTAAGGCTGCTTTAGCTCTCCCTGGAGGAACTGCTGGCACAGGTGATGTGTGAGGGCTATCAACCTGGGCTGGCACACGGAGGCTGCAGATCTGGTCAAATGCTGTAACTCAACCCCTTTGCCTTCCATACAGCCCCAGCTGCGTGTGTGGCCTTGTGCATTGGAGCAAAACACCTGAGGAGACACGATGGGGAGCCACATTGTGGACATGAGCCAACAATGTGTGCTTGCAGCCCAGAAGGCCAATCGCATCCTGGGCTGCATCAAAAGAAGCGTGGCCAGCAGATCCCGAGAGGTTATTCTGCCCCTCTACTCTGCTCTTTGTGAGACCCCACCTGGAGTACTGCGTCCAGCTCTGGAGCCCTCAGCACAGGAAGGACATGGACCTGTTGGAGCAGGTCCAGAGGAAGCCATGAAGATGCTCAGAGGGCTGGAGCCCCTCTGCTGTGAGGACAGGCTGAGAGAGTTGTGGGTGTTCAGCCTGGAGAAGAGAAGGCTCTGGGGAGACCTCATAGCAGCCTTCCAGTACCTAAAGGGGGTCTATAAGAAAGCTGGGGAGGGGCTGTTTGCAAGGGCATGTAGTGGTAGAACAAGAGGCAATGGTTTAAACTAGAGCAGGGCAGGTTTAGATTAGCCATTAGGAAGAAGTTCTTTACACTGAGGGTGGTGAGACACTGGCCCAGGTTGCCCAGAGAGGTGGTGGAGGCCCCATCCCTGGAGACATTCAAGGCCAGGCTTGATGAGGCTCTGAGCAACCTGATCTAGTTGAAGATGTCCCTGCTCACTGCAGGGTGGTTGGACTAGATGACCTCTAAAGGCTCCTTCCAACCCAACACATTCTATGATTCTATGATTCCGTGATCTTTCTGGCTTTTTAGCGTTTCAGCAAACTGGGTGCTGCTGGGAGGTGCCTGATGGGGCGGCCCCTGGCTGGGCTGCTGAGTATCTGCAGGTACCCCAAACCTGCAGTTCCCAAGACATGTGCTCTAAAGCACTAGATCTTCCATTTACCCAACCTACTCCCAACCTATTTATGTGCAGCTGCAGTAGAAAAGCCTATATAAAACTAATCTGACTTAGAAAGGATTATAGAATGATGCATCCTTTTCTGGTTCTGGTCTGGTATACAGTATTTCCCCTCCATGTTCTGTAGGAAATTGGCTTTGCAGCTGGTTCCTTTCCAAGATTAAAAAAAAAAAAAAAAAGGTGGGGAAGGAAATAGATTAGCTATATTTTTTTCTGTTACTGCTGCCTCAGATATGAAAATGTACCTGGAGTTTTGGCATCATATTTTACAGCAAATTTTGAAAAATGTTCCTAATTATCCCTATTTAAAGAAATCTCTCGAGCACTTGAGCACCAAACAAAATCACACAATAAACAGATGATATAACTGAACAGTTTTGTGATATAGAACTCTCTGTTACAATTGTTGAAGTGCATGTTGGAACCATTCAGATGAAAGTCTGTTCATAACTTCTGTGACCCGCAGTGGGGCTGCTTGATCCTCCGACAGGATCAGAAATGCACAGTAATAACTGTTAACTGCTGCACAGAAACAAGGGGAAATCTCTCCAGTAATGGCTTTGCATCCAACTCTCCACACAATGAATAAAGCCTCTTCCCGAAGGTATACGTTATTGTTGTCCGTAAATAACTTCTACAGTCTCCAACTGCTACATGCAGCGCAATACGCAGCGCTGAAAAAAAGCTGAGGGTTTGTATTTAAGCTTGTAGGAAAATAACTTGATACAAACTGTCATTTTTCAAAGGAAAAATGTCATTTTACGAAGGGTCTACTCTGAAGCACAGGAAACCTTTCCTTGGCCTCTTAGTGCTTCCTTCACTGCCACTTCTGAACGCTTAGTAAAATTAATGGCATTTTCTGTTTACATAGTTTTCTATCAGAAAAAAATCCTGGGACGGGGTCAATGGTATGCCTGGTTGTCTGGAGGAGTGAAGCAGGCAGCGTGTGCTCATGATCCGTCTCTGACTCCCGCAGACTGGGCATTGATCTGCAGGCTTGGCTAGCGTCTTCAAAACGAAACCTCGCCGCAGGATTTGGGGTTTGCTGCTCTGCTCTTCCGCAGCTTAAGCTTCAGAAATAGAAGGAGCAGAACCAAGGGCGGCATTTACTGATTCCATCGGCTGTCCCCACTTTCAACTGCGTTTCTGTGAATTATTGCACCTGCCTCACAGTTTCTTTTCTTGTTGCATTGGAAACACAGTTAGCAACCATAGATGTTAACCATAACATATCGTCAATGGCAAATGCTCAAATGCAGACTGTGATGCTTATTTATGAACAGGAGGTTAGAATGTATAGGCAAAATGGTAGTAATACACTCAATATCTTCACCGAACAGGCTTAAATACTGACTTTCCTGTCTGACTTAACACTTTCTAGTTTTCACTTGTTAATATAAACATCGCTAACATTGAGAGGGGCTGCAGCAATTATTTTGTCTTCTCTGTGCACAGCAATCTGTGTTGAATATTTTTTTCTCCCTGGATTTTGGACAGCTGCCTTTGAGGCAGATATTCCTGTGAAGTCTGGGAGAGCTCTGATTGTATTTTGGGTATATTGCAAAAACCAATCACAATACTATTGCAGAGCAAAGCCAGAAGCACTCAAACACATATTTTTTTTTCATACATCTAAATAACTGCTGTAAAGGTCATTAATTACTAACCATTTAGTTATTTATTACAGCATGTAGAGTGTTTCAGAGCTTTTTTTGATAAAAAAGATATGATTTTACTCAGGTATGTACCTGCTTTGTAATGGTTCCTGCCCCAAAGAATTTACAGCCTAGTGTGCAAAGGATCATTAAGATCGTTCAGGTTGGAAGGGACCTCAAAAGGTTATCTGGGCCAAATAAAAGGGGTTTGCCTGAGCTCAAGAATCAAGACAGGTTAATAAAAGAAACCGTATTTCTTGCTGCCTACTTTGGTACATGTTCTACCAGAGTATGCTGCTTTTAATAATTTAGGAACATTTATCAACTGTAGGCATTTGGCAGAAGACCGCTTCCCTGGCTTGCACTGCACTGTTTCACTGCCTGCACGGAGTAGAGAACTTGTTCTCTCCTTCTGCAGTGACTCTTGCTGTTGGGTTGGCACCTATGTTTCTCGTGCACCAAAAGCTTATGTTTGAAAACCTTGCCACAGGGCTCCTACGTTTCATTTTGACTCGACGTCTCTTGGTGTTACCCCTGCCGATTGCAAAAAGTAAGCCTTGTGCTTTTCCTTTGCATCTCACAGCACCTTTGTTAGCGCAGACCCAAGGCAAATCTGTGCGGAGCCCTGGGGATGAGATACAGCTGAAATGGGAAAGGCATTTTTGACCGCTGCCACACCAAGGGATGCTAATGGGGGCAGGTTTGAGCTCACCATGACCATAAAGCTATGTACCAGCTTGACAACTGGAGATCTGCCATCTCTCACCTAGTGTCTGTGCTTTCGTTGAAAACTCATCCAATTTCAAGTTAAGTTTTTTTTTCTTCTCTTCCTTTTTATTTTTCTCTCTCTTATAGTGGCTAATTTACTCAATATGGAAACATTTTGCTTGAAAAAAACCACAAAACATAGTCACATTTGGTGAAGTATGTTATTTAACCTCTCTTTGGACTGCTTCCATAGGCAGGACCTTTAAAGCCCTTTACTGGCAGGCTGGTACGCTCCCTGATCCCTTCCCTGCTACTTCTACTGTGTGAATCAGTTTTCCTTCCTCAACAACACCCTGCACAATCCTCCTCACTCCTGCCTAATAATTCAGACCAGATGGCTGAAGCTGACCCAGCATAATCTGCTCCCCAGGATATAAATGATGCCATTTAGACGTACGCTGTAATGTTCCCTTAGTTAAAAAAAAGGACTTGCAGCAAAAGCCTGTAACAATAGACTTTATTTTGATTCGCAGGGTTCTGCCAGACAGTAGCCATTTGTGCTGGGTTACACAACATTAAAAGGTACATATCAGACACTATCCTACACATAGACAAAAAGACTGCCCCAAATTTCCCGGAAAGGAAACAGCTTGTGTTTGCGTGTTGCCTTAGACCCCCATTCCACCTTGTCCCTGAATGCCCTGGAAAAGCAGATGGGAGTTATACCGCAGAGCAAGTCAGGGCACTGGCACAGCATAGGGAAAATGAATTCCATGGCTAAGGACCTCTAGAAGGAGGAGAAAAAAAACCCTTTTCTTTTTATCCTACTGAATATTTGTTCCAGTTCCCAGTTTGGATCTATAGAAATACGATGCAGAGAAAACTAGTTTCTTGGGTAATGGGGTTCCACATTGTTAATGATGTTCCAGTTCATGGTAAAAATGTACAGCTATCTGCAGAAACAACAGACAGTTACTGCGGATACCAGAATATTGGTGCCATTTCTAAATCATCTCAAGACACAGAGTGAAGAGGGGTGGTAGCAAAGACGTGTGTCACAAGGAAATCCTCTCTGGTTGCTAAGGGCAGACGAAGGTAACAGCTTTTGGAACAGCCGTCAGCACAGCGTCCTCTCTTCCTGGAGGTCAAAGCATGCTGCGGTGGGTAGGTGTCTGCAAGTTCACTGGACTTTGGATAAGGTTTGGTCTGTGGAATAGCTCGCACGGCTCTCTTACAAGTGGCCACGTGTACCGACAAGTCACTGGGGAGGCAGCATTTGCTGACACACGCAGAACAACTTCAGGCTAAGCGATGTACAAGATTATCCTTTTAAGCTTAATTGTTTGTGTTCCATAAAATATAGATGGTATCAGAAAGCCTGGCATCAGCTTGTTTGTTACTGGAATACAGGCTTTCCTCTTCCTCCCCTTATTTTTTTAAATGCAAAAGAGGTACAAGAGATTTTTCTCTCCACTCCTGCTCTGGTTTTCTTTATGCCCTCCGTCTTCTCAGTCCTGAGTTTGGTACCTGGTGAATCTATCCTCACTGTATAGCTGCATTGTGAATCTCCACCAGCTCAAGTTGAGCCTCTCTACCTTTTGCATCACAGCACTTGGAAACCCATCTTTTGATATTCTCACTTCCTAACCCTTTGCATCCATTAGGAATGGGCAAAGGGCAGCTACAGGTCAGCTGGTGTTAAAGAGATTTACTGGGGTAACCCCAGCTGCTCAGTGCACTCAGACACATGTGCCTTGATGGCTAAATTTTTGAAAGTGCATAAAAGTCCTGACATACCTGCCAGGGCTTCTCCGTGGGGGTGAAAATCATGCAGATGCCAAAGCTATCTCATATACTTCATCCAGCCTTGGGGCTACCAGCTGGATTGTGCCGATTTACACAGCTGAAGACAGGTTGGTAGTAAAGAGGGCACCAAGATGCATAAATAGGAGCAAATCCTGACTGCCTTTCCCTTCTGACTTTAAATCACACTAGTGAGTATATCTTGAATAAAGGAGAAAGCTTGTAGGAGTGTGTGGCTCCTGCCTCACTCGTAGCGTGCCGGGCAATCGTTCCAGATTTGCTCGTGCAGCAGCATCTACCCTTCCCTGACAGGAGGAATTTTTAAAATGGAATAACATTGTCCCGAATCCACTGGTGATACTGAAGCCACTGTAAGTGGGTTATCGATCACGAAGGGATGGACACACCTGGTGTGCTCGTTTGCAGGCTTACGCAGTTCAGCCCTGCTGGTTTGCTTCTCTTCGAGGCCTTGCGCAATTTTCTCAGCCAACACTACATGGTTCTTAATGTTTGTTTTGCTTTGAAACGAAAGAGGTATGAAAGCGTATGTTATTATTATTCTCTTCCTTTAATCTTTGCTCAAAAGTTAGTCCTCTCAGACCTTTAATCAATCTGTCTTTGTCTGAATTCCCTTCAATTTACTTCTATCTTTCTGGTGCTGAAGTGCTTACAGATGAATGAGGAATTGTATTGCTTTATCTTATTTTTTCCTCATTAGAATGCTGGCGAAAACCCATGGCCGCAGAAGACAGAAAGTGGTTTAGGCTATTCAACATTTTTGCCGTTTCATATTATTTAACCCCTTCGCTATGAGAGTTGTGAAGTGTTCCTATGACGAATGGATATCGTGATGCATATAAATGGGAACAGAACTTGCACAGGAAAATGGTCGTAGGGCTGCAGCACCCATCACTCAAAAGTCAGGAAATGGCAGAGTTTAGGCAGCCAGTTCAGCTTTGGCTGATCATAGTTTTTGGTTTTTTTTCTATATAAGAAAGGTTGCTCTTCTATGTGAGTATGACATTGTCTCTTCTCCAGTCGTTACTCTTTGTTTAAATTTTCTTTAAGAAAAAAATTAGGTAAGAGCGAGCACAACTCAAAATTGACCCTAAATAATGAATATATATATATTTTAAATAGTAGTAGAGAAAACAACTCTTCACACTGAGAAGCAGATCCAGCTTTAGTACGAAGAAGTGCTCCCTGGCATACCTATAAAGGTTAGACCCTGCTCACTCGCACGGGTCTGTGAGGCGGGAGAGAGGGTCCTTGCAATTTGCCTGCAGAGCACAGACGCAGTGATTTACAGTACACTTGTCCACGGGCATTTGTAAAGTGATACTGATATGTTCTCTACCATGCCGATGTAGAGAAAATTTGTTTTCCCACTTCCCCAGTGATGGAATTATCCAAAATACAGTCTATCATGGTATCTTTAGGATTACTTCATATTAGACTATATATAATTTCTTGTATGCCATTTATCTTCATACAGCAAAACTGACAAAACACATGAGCTAGGCTAAAGGAAGAGCAAGCGGAGTTTATTAAATAAAGTAAATAATCTCTTAAGAAGTAAGTGAACAAATTCAGTTGGACTGAAAATCCAGTGAGATTCGTAGACGCTTTAAACAAACATGAAGTCATTGCTTGACAAAACGTTTGGAGTGGTACAGAGATCTGAATAGTTCAGCTGGAGAGGTGTTTTGATATCACGGAGTTCATCAATAGTAATGTTGCCATTTCTTAATGAAATCTGAACTTGTTTTCATGGAAGGGAGGGAAGATAGTGCCAAGAACCACCTGGTACAGATTTCATCTGTGTAAGATTTTCACCTCTTGGTTGAATTATCTTCCTGTAAGCCCCTACTAGGAGACAGACTGTATTTTGGTCATTTTACGTAACAACTACCATGCTCTCACAATGACTTCTTATGACCTTGGCTCCAAGCTTGATTCTACAGCTGCTTGATCCCATCACCTCCTTTACACCTCTTCTCCCATCCTCAGTAGTATTCAGCTGTTTTCCCCTCCTACTATGATTGCACCTCTCCTGTAATGGAGATAACTCGATAGAGCAGGTTTTACTCCGAGCAAATTACAGATCCTATTTTCTGCTAACCCTGATTGACTGCGAGTTGCTGGCTGCCCTTGTTCCATAGAAACGGCAATTTTAGCTTACGGAATAACAAAGCAACCAACTAAGTGAATCTTCTGTGCTTTCTTCTGTAACTGCGTAAGTACACCGAAATGCTCTTCTCTGCGCACCAGTGATCATTATTCCAGTGAAAGCAACCCACGGCCTCCTCTGATTAGATAAGACCCTTAACAAAGAGGCTGAGTTTTTAATATTTATTTTGCACACGTGCATACACATGCAAACGTGGCTTACACATTATTTTTA
Source organism: Larus michahellis (assembly GCF_964199755.1). NCBI lineage: Eukaryota > Metazoa > Chordata > Aves > Charadriiformes > Laridae > Larus > Larus michahellis. The sequence continues at coordinate 221,352,667 of NC_133896.1, forward strand.
ATGCAAACACTAGGGTAAGGCAGTCTTTAAAGTTAGAGCGAAAGCACTGTTCTGCAGTTCCTTGACTGACTACTGTCAACCCAATTAATACTCTGATAACGACAGCTATGCCAGCTGAATGCCGCTGCCAGAGGGCAATTTCTAGTTTATTTCTGCAAAGTATTTATCTAGAGATAATTACACATTAGCCTGATATGTTTTACTTGCAGTTGCAATACAAATTGACCTGGCATCGAACCACGTATTACAACTGTTTGCAGTTGTACTATGAGAGTTCAAAATGAGTGTAAAAAAATCCCCCCAACATGAACAGAGACACTTCCCTCTCATTGCAGCTGTCCTATAGCTTTTAATTTTAAAAGTAGGTCCTAGTCATTATGTTGGAATTGAATGTACTTAGCAATATGAAACATAGATTCTTACAAGTATACCTGTGAGCTAGAAGTTAACAGCTACTTCCTATGGATCACAACTGCTATTGTTAAAATTAAAACTTCTAATGACTATTTCCCATTGTACATGAGAAACAGAGTACATAATGAGTAGTAAAGCTGGAAAAGGAGTTAGAAGGAAAGTTCAATTTCAGTTGTTACTAACGAGGGATGAACGGCTCCTAGAGATCTGGCCAAAGACTTAATGTGAGGCTGAGCACCGAACCAGCTGAATACTTTTGACCGACCCTTGAAAGATGCAGAAAATCAGGGTGCCTCTGCTGTGTGCCTCCCCGTGCCTCCTCCTGCTCCTTCAGTTCTGTCACATGCAATCCAGTTCGGTCTCCTATCGCGTGAGACAGCATACAACCAAAAATGCAGATGTACCTCCACGGCAGGTTATTTATTATAGTTAAAACCGATGTCTTCCTGGCCCAGATGTGGGATCTGACCCTGTATAATATCCCCAGTTGCCTCTGAAATTCAGACACAACCCCAAGATTTTCCTCTTTGCCAGGCAGGCTCTATGGCTAACGCTGGAAGAATTTTCTCTTCTGGTTGGCGAAGCTATCCTGGGGAACATGCTCTTTACTTTTAGGCATGCTAGAGCATCCTGGGGTGTTTGGGCTCCTGATATTGTCAGGTATAGATTTATCACAGCTTCCATTAAGAAATTTTTTCTGATTGTCTGGTGACCGTGGGTCTACTGTTAATTCAATCCAATTTAAGGTAACATGCAAACAGAACATTTCTTCACAAAATATAAAATAAAAAAACACAGTCACATGAAAGCATTGTGTAAGTACAATAAGCTTCATTTTCCCCCTATAGTTTCTTCATCTAACACCAGAAAGTTTTCTTCGTCCCCTTCTCTGCCATTCCTGACACCTACATGTTGAGGGTCCTGCCTTCCCACCTTCTTTACGCCTTCCGTGGTGCTCATTAGAGAGAGACGCTGACTGAAAGCATGGTAGGTTTTGTAACCAGTCCCTCCTTTGAAGCCCCAGGGGGTATCCAGGTAGATATAATCTTTCTCCCTGAAATGGTTTTCATTCTCTCTTATCCAGGAGAAAGTCTGCCCATTGTCCTTAATTAAAATAATGTGATGTTTTATTCTTCTTTGGTGAGCCAAATATCTCTGTTAGGCAATGTTTCATCTCCTGTATGTCACTATCTGACTAAAAACTTCTCTCCCCAAGGAAGGGAAACACTTTTTTTCCTCTCCTTAGGTAATTACATGCACAGGTTTCACTGGAAGTGTTTTCACTGCTGGATCTTGCATATCTGTTCATACCCCATGGAAATAAGTCTGATGGAAACATCTGAACAGGATATTAAGACCTGGCTTGTTGTTTACGCTTGGCTGAAACCAAACATTAACTACCCACTTCTCAATGACAACAGGTTGAAGTGATGAACCCACAAAGTCTTTCTTCAAGTTGTGCATCCCACTTAAAAATTACCAAATGCGGCTGGGAGTGGCTCTGGTGCCTCGGGTGGGTGTCTGACAAAAGCTTCTCTTAGGCTTTTTTACACCTGCAAATTTCTAGTTTACCGGGCAAAGTGCTCTGTGACTTGCTTCTCGCTTTATAAGTGTCCTACCTAAATTGTTCAGGTGTACATGTAACACATTCTTTGAATCTCTTTTTATAAATATTATTCCTTTACTTCTTTGAAATTATTTGTAAGAACCTCTTTAAAATGAGAATATATTTCAAGAATCTCATTGACATTTTAGAAAACAAATTTGCATTTGTGCTTTCTGCTAGAAGTGTAATACGTGTTTATCATTATGATGATAATGCGTAAGTACATATCGGCCAAAGAAAAACACCAGGGATTCAAAAGCAAACGTGTCAAATAACGTCTTTTACTTGATCCTCTTTACAAACAGATATTCAAGAGTTTTATGAAGTGACACTGCTAAATTCCCAGAAAAGCTATGAGCAAAAAATAGAAGAAGCAAATCAAGTTGCAGAGAAATGGGAGAAGACAACATCTGCTACAGACCATGAAAATCTGCCGAAAAACCAAGAGGTAATTTAACAGATTAAGAATTAAAATATATATAGTGAGTGAGATGTCTCAAGCCTGAGAAGGGCCAAGCAATGATTTATAACATTGAACGAATGGCCTTAATTAAGGAATTAGACTAGGATACGGAAGATGTGTAGTGTTATCTCTCTGACCTTGAATATGTCACTAACTTCTTCATCCTTTCCATTGCCATCTGTCAAAGGGGACGTAAAAAACTTTCTTTTTCTCATCCTTGGTGTACTTTATCTGATACTTGGTGTCTGTGATTACCCTCAAAAGAGAATATATCTCCTCTACTTGCTAATAACCACTGAGGTTATTAATACTGCAGCGATTGTATCCTATGTAAAAATTTTAATAGGATTCTTCATATTTCTGTGACTGACAATGGGCTGAATTTTTCCATAGCCCAAGTGCACAGAGGTATCAACAAAAATAGTCTCTGTATGATGAACGGATAGATAGAAGCAGCTTATACACCTTTGCTTTTCTTCTCTAGCCAGTGGAAGGATTCAAAACCTTTCTTTGTCACCACTGGCTCTAATCTGCCTTTGCCAGCCTCCAGATTATTATTAACTAAATTAGCAATCTAAACTAATTGCCTCCCACCACATTTGTACTTCAAAGACAAAAACAATACCCACAGCACCAAGCAATGTTCTTAAACAGTGAGACAGAAATAGAGTGGGCATGGACTTCAAACTGCAAATCTCCAGACCAAAATCAAAGATGAGGGAAATGTATAAAAATTTCCATTGTTCTTATGGTTCAAAAGGAATTTCAAATTTTAAAAGTTGTTCCAAAGCACTTTCCATAGTCATGACTATTTTTAAGAGCTTTCCTTTTTTTAAAAAAAAAAAAAAAGTAAAACCCAGAAAAAAATTGTAGTTCTACATGTCATTTTATATGTGGTTCTTTAAAAAGATAAATCAGAATTGCAGGCAGCTAGAACAAAACTCTCTGAAGAAATGAAGAAATTTATTGTAAAAATTAATTAGCAAAAGAAGCTTGCAGAATTAATGAGAACAAGCATTCTGATTTTGAGTGAAATCAGAACAAATGAGTCTTAACACTAATGTAGGGTATAAGCCATGAATGATTTAGCATTTGAGTCCCAGCTTGAAGACACAGCTAGCCAATCTCTGTCTTTTTTTTGCACAAAGCTATATGCTTTAAGATGGTGAAAGTGTATTCCAGCATGTTATCTCTTGAAGCATGAGAAAGACAGTGGATCACAGACTCTCTTTTCATTCCAGCCTCATCAAAGTATTTGAACCTCAACCCCATCATATTTAACCTTGCTGCAGTCTAAGTGCTGTGCTGCTCGTCTTGCCCAAGGGAATTTAGACTCCAAATTCTGTGCTGAGGATAACGGAATACATAGGGCTAGCTCCAAACTTTGCTCATCTTATGAAAATTATGTTCTGATTTAAAGCAAACCAACAGAAAACTCTTGCTTAAAAATGGGATTAACCATTTCAAGCCAGGATGCTGGCAGCCAGGGTCCAGGGTACCCTAATTTTCAAATTTGCTGTCTAGCCATGAATTTCATCAGTGTAATGGGAGCACAAAATATTTAGCCCCTTTAAAAATCATTACCTGTATATGTTTCAAGGGTCCAACTGCAGGCAAAACAGGCTAGAAGTGTAGGCTTTTGTTTTTTTTCCTTTCGACAGCACAGCATACTATCGGCAGTTCCGAGTCAGAACTGATTAGCACATGCTGAACGTACCAGCTGCTGTACAAATCCAGTACAGTGCTTTTCTTTCTGTGAGAAATCGCCTTATGAAAATGTAACTGGATAATCTAATACATCACGTAAATTCTTATTCATGGTCTGTTCCTTGTGGGAAATGATGGTTTTGTACTTTCCTTTTCCATCCTCAATTAGATGTCCCAAACGTGGAAAGAAAACAACTCCCCTCTTTCATGCCGTGTTCCTCTGCAATAAAAGCCCAAGTATGATCATTCAGTCTAGAGGCCATCCCCCTTTCATGCCTTCCACTTCAAACCTTCCTTGAATGTCTATATGTTAATTTTCTGTATAAATTGGTTCACTTTCTGTATCTTTGTTCCAGTCTTAATTGTTGATAAATAAGGAAAGCAGCTTTCACTGTCCAGGTCAGTTATCCTACGACCCCTCCTTTGTATTGATGTATTTGCTTTTCTGAAAGCGTAGACTTTTAGGTAACAAAAAAGTATTTAGATTGTTATATGCAATATGGTACAAATTTCCCTTGTTTTGGGAAAGATGGCTGGCCTCTAAACTCTCTCACCTGGCATCTGTGACCACCATAGTGGTTTGTAATAAACTGATGCCAGATCTTAAAGTTTACTGGGAGTGGATCTTCATCAAGAAATGAAAGGATCACGACCCATCCTATAACCTCCCATCACTCTCAGGGAGTGCCTCAGAATAGAGACATCTCCCAGACTCAGAGACTGTAATTTTGAATGGCTTTTGCAAAAGCAAGTGAAAAGTCAAGGGAATATATAAGCTCACCATATGTGCCAGAACCAGTTGCATCCAGATTTTTAGTGTGAATGACCCCACAAAACACCCCATGGCTACAGACAATGGAATTAATAAAACCTGTGTTGGGATTCAGTCGTAATTGCTGCTGTGGGTTTTTTCTCCCCAGTTTCTTTACTTGCATGCTTCTAGTTAAACTCTCTGCTGTTCAGGTATTGACCCTGAAGGAGCTCCTGGTCCTCATGAAGTCTATAAATATTTTGGTATGGCCTATGCATTTAAACACCACGTCCTTGATTTTTACTCCACCATTAACAGCTTTGTTGGTGATCAGAACGATAAGCAGTATTAATGATGTTAAGTGATATTAATGTTTCTGGATGCAAAATGCAATATTACCTATCATCAAATTATTGTTGCATTTCAGCCTGTACAGAAATTAAATATATGTGGCAGTGTATCTGGCAGAGCTGTAAATATCATAGACCAAAATAATTTCAGTGGGTGGGTGTTAGTGAATAAGGAAGAAAGAATATGAATGTGGGATTTTTTTTGGTGTAAATCTATCCCTATTGTTTTTCCTCTTGTAAATTCAACTTGACAAAAATCAACTTAAATTGGTGGATAGTTTCAGAATGGATGAAATAGTGTTTGGGGCAACTTCAGTATTCACTAAAAATGTTTACTAGGTTGTACTTGTGAAGGCTCTTATTTGTTTCATATATTCATAATGCAAGCAAAGAATGTGACATATCGGGTAATAAATGAGAAAGTCCAACATGTTAGTCATGATGTAGGAACTCTAGAATATAGCTCTGAAGGAGACCTAAAAAATTCAAGTTACCCATTCTCTTGCCCCAGGGCAGATCACCTGTATTTGAGCTGTTCCTGACATATGTTTGTCTAATCTGTCCTTTAAAACCTCCCACGGTGGAGAGTCAACAACTTCTCCAGGTAACGTATTCCCCCAGTGACAGAAAGTCTTTCCTGATGACAAACTGGGGTTTCTCTAGTGGCAATTAGAGCCCATTAGTTTTTGTTCAATTCGCAGTAGACATGGAGAATGGTTTATTCACCCCTGTTCCAAAAGTACTTAAACATGTGTTTAACTAATCATACATAATAACAGGAGCTTCCAGCTTCTCTGCCTTTCTCTCACTCTTTCAAAATGACCTTTGTGACCTGCTCTTCCTTGTCAAGCAGCCTTGTCATTTTAGGTAATATGCCCGTGTAACAACAAATGCTAGGTCCTAATGAAAAATCTGGTCTTTTGGGAAAGAAAATATTTAGTTGGCTTAGACTCTTCTCAAAGGAGCTATACTTAGACGTATGAAATATTTTAGTTTCCAAAACAAAAAGCCTTGCGGCACTGTGGAAGGCAATTAGTCTTGAGAGCACAGGCATTATATACCTCTATATCTCCATGTAGATAAAGAATTTCCTGGAAACTACTCTGCAAGCTTTGTTTATTAGTGAAAATACTAGCGCGGGATTTGGGAACTGCAGGATTTAATTCCTTGCTGTTCCGGGTACTTCCTGAAGGTCTGTATGTAAGGTTTGAGAGGAGGACTTAAGAACCATGTCACAAAAGGGAACTGGGAATTATAGTGTCTGACGTATCTCACCATGTCCAGATATCACTTAAGGACTATACCTTGTGGTGCGCTGCATAGGAAGAAATTGATGTCCAGAATTAAGGTCCACAAAAGACAACACACCTGTAAACAGGTAATAAATTCCAAAAGTGGGGTGAGAGATCATTCCCTTAAAATCTGCCTCATTAAGACATTGGTACCTTATTTCAATTAAGGTAATCCTGATCTGTTCTGTAAGTAAGGACATAGCTAGACTTCTCTTAGAAAGTGTGTACAGGCACTGCTGACACAATTTTCCTTATGAAGAAGCTATTTGGTTATGATGTTTTCCAAGGATGTGGAAATCTATATTCAGCTCCCTTCTTGACCAGAGAGGAGCTGATACTGCTTCTCTTCTTACCCATGAGAGTGCACTATGCATTATGCTAGCAGGTATTATTTTGCTTTTTCTTGTTGGGGTGTTGCCAATTTATATGGAATAATTAAATATTTATTGGGACAGAGTGCTGATACATGACTCTGTAGCCTACAGTTTATAATTGTTACGGTTCTGGTGACTATTAAAGTATAGCATATTTTGACTTCTTCGGCATACCCAAGGGTGGAATACTCCACCCCTACCAAGTGCCCAAACAGCAGTGTTGAAGAGCCATAGATGTAAAACCCTTCTCCCCATTTTCTCTAAAGCCTTCACCACCTCCCCAATGTCACCACCATGTATATTCAAATCTGGAAGAGGGATAATTTAACAGAAAGGATTAAGAACCCCACCTAGTACGTAGGACACTATCACAGGAGCCATACATTCATTGCTCTTAAACTGCATTTAGGGGAATGCCAGAACATGAGGACAGACTTTCTAATAGGGCCTGCTGTGATAGGACAAGGGGTAATGGCTTTAAACTAAAAGAGGGTAAATTCAGACTAGATATAAGGAAGAAATTTTTTACACTGCGGGTGGTGAAACACTGGCCCAGGTTGCCCAGAGAGGTGGGAGATGCCCCAACCCTGGAAACATTCCAGGTCAGGTTGGATGGGGCTCTGAGGAACCTGATCTAGTTGAAGATGTCCCTGCCCGTGGCAGGGAGGTTGGACTAAATGGCCTTTAAAGGTCCCTTCCAACCCAAACTATTCTATGATCCTATGATTATGACTAGCAGGATGCCGTGTTCAGTGGGAGGGTTGCTGGCACACATGGGAAGAAGTGTGTTTGGAGACCACCTAACTGAGCAGGTTGTGAAGGTATGCCAGGAACGTGTAGCTTGTGGATGGTGATAATGCTTAGGCATTGAGCTGATTGATATGGTCCAGACAAGCTCATCTGGGGAACAAACAAATGCCTGGTAGCTACCTTGAGAACACAGCTGTGGAGAGCTGACACTACGAAGATAACGCACCTCTGGAGATCTGAGAATCTCAACAACTTTTAAGATGAGTCATTTCAAGTCGCAGTAATAAAGCACCCACATTGGCTTAAACCAAGCAGCAATTACCTTGCCCATGAAGCCTGGTACCTGGCTTCCAGCCGGGGCCAGGAGCAGATGCTCAGGGAAGAGTAAGAAAAGGGCAAGCCTGTATAATGGGCGCTTTAGCTGTTTTGCAAGTCTAATCTTAATTTGTTTGGACTAGAAGCACAGAAAGTGCTCAGTGCTGCGAAACTCAGCATTACCTTATTTTATAAACATTCAGCACGGTATTCACCGCAGCTAGCATGCTGACTGGGGATGTGCCCAATCTGCTGCCGAAAACCGTGAAGACAAGGTTTGTTTGTAATTTCGTCTCTGCCGAAGAGCTTCATTACTTCTTTGGACCAAGCTTTATAAGACCAGCATTCTCAGCTTGAAAGCGTTTTCTTGAAATTAGGGCTCTTAAATTGTCCCTGTTGGAGAGAGAAGACTGATTTCTTTTCACCCCTAGGAAATGCGAGATAGGGATTCAGCTGGAAGCGGTTTAAATTCAGGTCTTCCACAGCTCAGAAGAGTGCTCTCCCCCTACCCAGTTGCCAGATAAGGCTGGGGAAAGGTCCTCTCCATCTCTACTGTCAAAGCTTTGCAGTTGTGCAGCCGAGTTAAGGGGTTTCTGGAGCCTGAGGGCGGGAGTGCAGGTCTCAGCCCGGCTCCTCGGCTTAGCGAATGGTCACTTGCTTGGCAAAAGGATTTTCTTCCCTCCCAGGACTCTCCGCAATGTGTTAAAACAGTCACCGGATAAAGGATGCCTCTCGCTGAAGTGTTGTGTAGATAGATACAATTAAAACTGTGAGTTGCTCAGAAAATACAATAATGGAGAACATAAAAGTACCTAGATGGAGGTATCCATCTGGTAAAACAAAAATTGAATTGCTCTTTAGCTATGACGATAGTAGCACTGCTTGAAGATACAGGCTTGCACTCAGCTCCAGACGCTCATTAAAAGACATAAATTTACCCTTGTTTTAACCTCTGTTTTCATTAGTTTGGTCTCCAATGCTACTTATTCCTGGTCAGCAGTGTTTTGACCTTTATTCAGATGGAAAATTGAGGTGAAGGAAAAGAACACTCTGCTGTTGCGCCTACGTATAAATCCGGTAGCTGAAGGTCTGCTTGTCCCTGTATCATCGCATGAAAAGGCTATTTACTTATAGGGCATATGGTGCAGATACTTTTAGCATATTGAACGAGAATCATTTGCAATTACTGTGCAAGTTTGGTCATCACACACCAAGCTCACATGCACAATCTGCATTCAGCGCGGTGGGATATCATTGCTCTGAGACGGTCCCCAAAGACTCCAGTTCTTCACTTAATTCCTCTTGTTCCATGCATTTCTCATGTGTAGAGGCTTGTTTTGCAAAGAGAGTCAATTGCAGCGTGCAAAATGAATCCTCCTATTTCTGCTTGCTTCAGGAATGTCTGCTATCCTTGTACCGGGCTATTATAAACATTGTAATTGCTTCTCCGTCCTCTAAGTGCTGGCTTGTTAAGTTCCAGTAGTGATCCCTTACTTAAAAATCTTCTGCCTGGGCAATTATCAAACCATTAATCTGCTTCACACTAACACCTTGTCTACAAAACGTGGACCTGCAAGACCCTCCTATGCGTGCCTATAAAAATTCAGTCTCTTCTCACGATTTTTGTTTGTTTTCTTTGTCTGTAACTGAGTAAAGCTTAATTTGTATGGCTTGGTTTACTCCCAGGAGCCAAATCTGATTCTGTTTAAGTGATTATACTTAATATGCAAGAGTCATTAGGTATGATCAACCATAATGTTTCATTAGAAGGGTTCAAAACATTCAGTTTTATGTGTCTGTTTCTCCACTAGATTTAGCTCCTACAGTATACATATATCTGATCAAATGCAGTTTGTGTCTGTGGGTTGATTCTGTACCAGAGCCAATTCCCATGTAATTATATTTGGCACTAAATTCTCCTTCAGGAAGGCAGCAGTCTTTTTCAGGGGTACAGTATAAGTGACATCTTGGTTTGTGTTTTGCTAGTCGTGTTCCTTTTGCACCCGAGGATGTGTAACAGCCATAACTAGGTAATTCTTTAACAACAATGCTAACGCTTGACTTGGTGCTTTTTTTTTTAATGTACAGTAACTTTGCAGTGCTATTTTCTGTGCATTAATAAGGCATGCTTTACTTGCAGAGGCTATTTTATACACTTGCCTTCTCAAATGGTTTGACTAATGCTTAGAAATGGGTAACTGCAAAGGCACTGTGTTATTAAAAACCTTATTTATGACTAGCTGGAGCTAAGTGTCTTACCCATACTGGGTATCCATGCTGGGTCTCTATTTATAAATTTGTTATTTGTTCTGTAGCTTGTCAATAACTTGAGTGCCAGCGCGTCTGTTAAATGTCACTTTAGAGTTGCCTTTGAGTGTGTTTTAATGTGGTCAGGCCAACGTTTCCATTTTAAACCGACGAGTTGTGTGTACACAGAACAGTGTCATCCTGCGGACAGAAATGCTCCTGGGTGCGGCATTCTGGCCTCCATATCCCCAGTCCCTGCAGGAGAGCTTCCCCATGAAGTTGTGATGCTGAGAATAGGGCAACACACATGTCATGCCACTCTCTAAAGGGACAATTTCTGTCCCGCCGGGCAAGTCTTGGAAGAAAACATCGTTCTGCTTTTGCCATCTCCTTGTGTTCTCACAGGGTTAGAGATGCTCACATAAAAGGCCTTTTCCTTTCTTCCCTCTCTTATTTTAACATCACCATCATGTTGGTGTGCTCTGAGAGTTTAGAGGAGTCTGACAGGTCCTTTCTGACAAGGATATTTGATTTAGTTTAGTAATTGTTTATTTAGTTTAATAATTGTTTTCTACTGACATGGGTGGGAGGGGAAACAGAACTGGGATTTCAGCATTAAAAAAACTAAAAGCAGATCAGCAATGATGAAAGAGTCACATCCACCACAGCAGGTTCATTTGTTTTCTTTTTTTTTTCCACATTTATATAATATGCCTATCAAACAACCTCTAGGCAGTTTTCTGATCTGGGATTTGTTATTACATCTGCAAAGGATTGGGAACAGGCCAGAAACAGCTGCTAGGGACCAGAAACAATAATTTTCCCCAAAGAAAATGTGCCTGAATATTAACCAGCACACTGAATTAGCCAAAGGTTTAATTAAGCAATGAGTCTCTGTTGTGATAAGCACTGAGGTCAGACTATTGTGTAAATTCCACTTCTGTGTATCAAGGTCAAAAACGGTAGATCTGGTAGTTGAAGATACTATGAAAATATCACTAAATAACAAGCACTTGCAATTTTAACATATTTTTTCTGGAATAATTTTTCTAAAACGTGATACGTTTTAACAAGGGCTCTTGTCCTACCAAAGCAATCTGAAAAAATTCCCTACATAAAAATATCAGAATGTCCCAAGAGGCTTCTACCACAAGCTAGCAGTTCCTCCAAAGGGCATGTGATATAATTCATTGTTTCTAATAAGATTCTGAGAAGTTATATTTTAACCACCTGCAAAAACAAATACATCAACTCTTAAAATATATAGTTCTTTGCCCTGTAAAACTATAAGGGTTCTGTAAAATTGATATTCAGGGACAAATGTACTCTGGTTAAGTTTCACTCTAAAAATATTTCAGAGCAATTTGTCTCACTTACATGTTTATTAACTCTGATCGTTCACCAATCTGAGCAACTGAGCAAGAGAATTCACTGCCTTCCATGTGCAAAGGACAGGGGCTTAAGAGGCCATTATATATTTCTGCAGTCTACCAATACTTCTTTATGAAAATGCTTCTTAAATAGTTCCCAAGAATAAAGAAAGATATCACCCCAAGACTTCTGGATCATATAAAGATCACCCTGGGAGTGATTTCTTGGATAGGTGCATGTATCTTTGCTCAGGAAGATAAATATAGATGTAAGTGAAAATACACTTCATGTTTTGTTCAGTTTTTTATAAACTGGGACAGGTGCTTGCAGGTTTTAACAAATAGTAAATACAATCCCAAATGCAACAACCTGGGAATAAAAGGGAAGCTGTCAACTTGAAAATGTAATTTCTCTCCACATTTTGTATGTATAATATAGTTACAGATGACATGACTAGAACGACGTGACTTTATGCATTTTCAGCTTGTACATTTTCCACATTTGACTGTACTTTACTATCACCTGTACCACTTTAATCTGTAATAGGTCACAGTGACAGCCGCCCCTGATTTAGAGATGAGACAATTTACTGCTTATTTGCCATTATAATATTTAGGTGGATCATGAATAATGCATTTGTCTAGACCTTTGTGTTCTGTGAAGGAGTGAATTTCACTCTTAGCCATTCTCCTTCTTCCTGAAAAAAGCCTTCAGGAACATAAGCCTTGAACATAACCCTTGAACGTTGATAACACTTTCTTCACTGAAAGGGTCGCCAAGCACTGGAACAGGCTGCCCAGGGAAGAGGTTGAGTCGCCATCCATGGAAGTATTTAAAAGATGTGTAGATGTAGTGTTGAGCGACATGGTTTAGTGGTAATTTGGCAGTGCTAGGTTCATGGATGGGCTTGATGATCTTAAAGGTCTTTTCCAACCAAAACTCTTCCATGATTCTACAATTCTAACATGTTTCTTTTCCTATGTGATCTTGCATGTGATCCAAATAGCCTCGTGTGGAGTTCACTTTCTGGGCTTATTTCTCTAACCCTGTTTTCCTCGCTGTTGGAAGCCTCTGTTGACTTTCACCTTTCCACCATATCAACACCACTCTATTTGTCTTACTTTTAAGGCCTGTCATGACCTGTCACCTCTCTGCATGTCTTCTCTTGTATTTCTCTAGCTTCTTGACACCTCTTCATGACATATTCAAAGAGGAACTTTACTGGCATTGCCATCCTGCCAGGGTACAGGAGGTCTTCCGAAAGAGCTGTGTTTTGTCACAAAAGAGAGGTGGTTGTAGCCATAGCAATCATTCCTGATATGACGTTCTCCTCCTGCTGATCAATATGGTCCCACTGTTTGCTCATGTTTCTCCAGCTCCTGTCATCTTGAACTGAAACAGACAGTTTGCTGGAGCAGAACCCCCATGTAGTTGCACAAAGGAGATTTAATCTGTGGCTGGATATCTGCAGCCTCACGTCTCTTCCCTCTAAACCCCAGAAAACTAGTTTTACAGATGATTTCCAAAACTGAATTTTTAATACACCTTCAAATATCTCAGGTTTAAAAAATGTCAGGTTTGCGGAATCTCACCATTTCATCAGCCTGCATAGACCTACGCAATGCCAATGGGGAAAGATGGTTGAACCCACTGATGGTTCTCTGTGCCTGTGAATGATCTCAGCACCCCAGCCTCTGCTTGGCTGATAGGTGTTGCTGCTTCTGCTTTTCTGCCAGGAGGTCAGCCTTGTTTCTACATAGTTATAACCCCGAAAGTGGTGTTCGGCTCATTGTTACACCTGCATAAAGTTTCTTCGCTGAAAGGAGAAACCAAAGTGATGAAGGTTTCCCAGGCTCTCCAGTCCTTTGCAGAGGTGTATGGGAGTCTACCCGGTTTTCTGAAATGCTGTGCCCTGTTGCTGTAGTTTTATTTTTTTTTTTAGCTCAGCACTTTCAGGTAGTCAAGGTGTCTCTTTCTGAGAAGAGACAAGGCAAACAGCTGCCATCCAAGCTGGAAAAAAAATTAAATTAGGAATAACAGACCTAGTGGATCTGAAGTCCACTGTCTCAGAAGGCAGCTTTTGGAACTCTGGTGGAAACAGCAATAGTAACTTTTAAATTGTTATTCTTTTAATGAACTACTAAAACAAGTTTGATCTGGGTGTTTTGGAATTTGTTAATTACAACGAGAAGGACTGAAAGGATCTCAGTGACTCGATGATCTCAAAGGTCCTTTCCAACCATGAAGATTCTATGATTCCATGATCTGCTGAGAGATTTCAGGTCACTCATTACGTCAGACTGGTGTCTTCTCTCACACATTTTTTGGTGTTATGGTAGTTTGTAGAAAAACAGAGGTAACAAAACAGAGAATTTTGTCTCTTCCTAAGGAGTAGGAAGATTCATGACAGACATATGCCTCCAGTTATGTAATCAGTATTCTTTTTTTGAGATATCTTGTACTTTTTTGACAGTAAATGCTCCCAGGGTGCCCAACGGTATCTTTGCTAGGTCAGCAGCAAGCCTGTAACTAGAGCTTTCGGTATTCAGGATGCTGACTATGTTGTTGCCTGAAACAGTCCATCTTCTGCAGTTATGGGTGTATTGCTTAATGCTGTTTCTTAATTCAATATCACTTTACTTCTTCACTTGGCTTCCTTGCTTTTGTTCCCACCTAGAGAACGTGCCTCACACACACACACATATCTTTGCACTCACGGTGGACACTTGTGTTACTTTTGAGGTTTGGAATTGTCATGTATTGCCCCTCACTTGCAGTTTGTGATGGTTGTCTTACCCTTGGACAAGGACCAAAAACCTCCTTCTATTGATGCTCTGTTCTATAGAGAGCCATCACAGAGAGGGGAGGACTGATCTGATGTCCTTGCTCAGTGCTGAGCAGAGGGAAGTGCTGCAGCTTTCTGTTCAAATTGTAGTGAACTTGGCAAAACAAGAGACTTTGAGCCCAGCTTCCCAGTGTTTTGTTGCAGCCCGGCCAAAAGATGGCAAAGGCTTGGGCTGTCTTTGTGAATCGTGACTGGGATGTTGGTCACAAATATATGGAAGAAAATTCCTAGTTAACGGTAGCTAAGAAAACAGGCAAAACTGTGAAAAAAAACCAAAACAAACAAAAAAACCCCTGTGAAATGGCATTACTGATTGCAGATATTTGTCTTTATAGTCAGAACTGCACTTTTGCCAGTAGCCTTTAAAAGTGCAATATTAGAATTGTCCATCTCTTTTAGGGGCATCTCTTGGGAACCCTGTTTAACTGAGTACTGCACAAAAACCTGTCAAGAAGGTGATCTTGCTTAACTTCAGCTTTGTTTATAAGCTACTGAAGTGCAAAGTTGATTGACCTGGTAGTAATAATGCAATATATTATAAAGAATGGCCTACATATACAGGATAGCACACAGACCTGTGTGCTGTTGATATAAACAAACATCAGTGTTTTTATGAGGCTTCTGAATACAACCAGAATGTGAGCCCCTACTAAGGAGAAGTGAGTTTGTAGAGTAACTAGTACATAAAGGTGATGGGGGGATATTTCAAGCAAATATTCATCAAAGGTCAATATATTTGCAAATAAGTTTTTCACCTGGCATTCCTCCAAGCCTATATGTACATGTCTGCCCGAGCCAGCCACCCCAACGGTAGATAAATCCCAAGAAAAAGGAGAAAAGCATATCTAAGCTGCCTAGACAAATTTCAAATGCATAAAGTAGCAGACAGCTTTAGCGTGAGGTGTTGCAGAGTCAGAGACAGTTTTCATGAGACCAAATTTACTGCCTCGTCCAGGCTCCCCTTCTGATAGTGGCATCTGGACCTTGGTGTCAGTGAGCTGTGACAAGGGCACTGTTTCTCAAGTAAAGAAATATCAGCCTCATCTGGCAGCTCTAGAGGATTCCTGGTCCCTGTAGGAACCCGAGGGGAACATGCATGAACCATATGGGCTACACGAGGTAGCATGCATGGCAGGAGCATTTCACGGACTAGGAGACTTCCTCCCTACCACCCTTGGCATCACCTGGCACACGAGGCATTTGCTCCTTTTCTCGCGATGCAGTTGGCAGGGATGTTTATTTAATGCGGCTACAGCTGCCCGTAACACTTCTGTGCTTCTACAATCTCAAGCTCACAGAAGCCAAAATCCCCGTACTGTACGTAATTTTTCAATAACCTTGATCAGTGGCTAGTGTTAATAGTTCTTGGAGTCCTCCTATGAAAGCACAGGTTTCTGACACCTCTCCATTAGGCAGCGGCAGATTCTTATCCGGCATTTAGCTCATGACAGTTGTCACAAAGGAAATTGTCTGGCAGATCCGTGGAGCTCCAACCTTCTACAAAGTATTTAGGGAATGTTTGTTTTCCCTTTCACTTCACATCATCGTCTGTTTATCAACATTTAGGGAGCATGATGACGTATTCTGCAGTTTAATGACCTGAGTCATTCCACTTAACTTACCTTTTGAGTCCTTTTCCTCTTATATATATCGGTGCAAAGCATTTTGTAATGCTTTGTAGGAGGGAAGCTGAATGAAGAGGGATGGCACTCTGTTTTGCCAAAGGTTTTGTTTAGCTGCAGTATTTCCGCATGTCAGCATGAGTATATCTGATTGTGTAGCTCAGCAGCCATGACTTAGCAAGGCAGCCTGCCACTGCAATGACAGCCACTGCTTACTTCTCCTCCCTGTGGCTCTGGCTGAAACAAATATTCTTCTATACCAAGGTTTAGGATGCTGCAAGCAAAACTGTCTCAAGAAGTAAAACTCATTACAATATTCTCCACGGTTTTGATTTTGGGTGGTTTTTTTTTTTTCCTTTTATTGTCTTTAATACTGGCTTTATATCCTTGCGCTACTGTAAAACACCTTTGGTCTTCTTAAGTGTCACTTTGTGACATATCAGTCCTGTTCTCAAAATGAGACTGGTTTTATTACTGCTATTGAGTAGACTGACTTAAATTCGCCATTTCTGGCAAGAATGGGCACAAAATTTCATCTCAAGTGAAATGTGGGCAGTTTCCTTCTCTGTAATTTCTCTGGAGGTGTGTGTAAATAGGAAGAGACTGTGTGGGCCAGTGGTGGAGACAGGAGACTGGATTATCTTCTTGGAATTGCTATGGACCTGCAGTGCATCATAAGATAAATCAGAATTCAATCACATTATCTGAATAACTTTTATTTAAATGTATTTCCTACAAGGTTGTCATGCAGTACCTAGCACTGTCGGGTGTTTCTCCTATTTGGAGTTGTTACAATTCTATTATATATATATTTTTTTTTTTCCTCTAACATATTACATATAATTTATGTAATGAAGAATAGTATGATCAGAAACAAGAAGAGGTACGATGCTTGTCATAGTAAAAATCTAGTGCTAGAGCTTGTCGTCAACTGTGTGTGGTAACCCATGGGCACACTCTTGTTCTCCTGAGAACTAAGAGGGATTCAGTCCTCTGAAAGCAATTGTCATAGCTCTCCTGACTGAAGTACAGGCTATTATAGTTAGCAGTCAATGAAGAGCTGCCCCCAAAGGCCAAGGCAGTCCACAGGAGCCATTGCACTAGTTCTTTTCCATCAAAAATTCTAACCTTACATTCATAAATGCTGTATTATCTCTAATCTGAGGTCACTCTGTGCCAGCTGTATGGAAGAATGGTTGCCAAGCAGTTCCTCATCTTGCACCATAATATAATTGTTATTAATTAATACGGTGTCTCTCATTATGCTTATTACAGGGAACCAGATAGAAATGCAACATCAGCAGTTAGGTAATTGCACTTTAATCGAAATGGGTCCATTTGCGGGGGTGCAGAGCTGGGAAAGGTGAACGGGCAACAGCAGGCTCCGCTACGCTGCACAGCTGGCTGGAGGTGGGGAGGAGAAAGGCCACCCTCATCCTCTCTCTTCCTCCCATCGTGGTACTGTTTGATTGTCTCGCTTTGGAAAAAGATTTGGGCCAACTCCTTGGAGGCCCCAAGAGTTTAGAATCAGTGCTGCTCCTGGATAAAAGCAAAGTCTAGCTCATCACGTGCCACGCCAGTGTGTATGAAAGGTGGAAACTGCTCTGCAACATCCTCCTGGCCTGGAGAGCACTGCAGAGATTTACTTCAATGTTTTGCATCTCTGCAGCTATGTTTGCTGCCACTGCTGCCTCAAATCTACTATAGCCACGCACTTTTCTGAAGAGTCTAGCGCTCATTTAATTTATTTCTGGTTTTCAGGGGAAAATGCACCAACTGGGGGCTGTTACTGTGTAGGTCTCCTGTTAAGATCTTGACCTCAAGCCATATGACTAGTGTCCTAAAGGGGACCACTGAAGTAGCAGTTTGAGCTAAAGGGCTGTACATTTTCTTGGGACTTCTGGAAAACCCAGCACTGAGCCCTGGAATTGGTAGTGAAATTCCCACACTGTGCTGTGAACACCTTTGGAGGGAAAGTATATGGGTTTCAAGAAGGACTAAATGTGAAAAGAACAATTAAAAAATATTGTGTTATCGTAGCAACAAAAGCAGTCGGGGTTTTTTTTTTTTTGGTGGTTTAAAAAACAAAAAACCAAGCAGCACTGATGCAATAAAAAGTGACACAGGAGAATAAATGTATCAAGTTGTTATGGCAACTGAAATATGTAGGTTGGAATTTATGTATCCAGAACTTCTATGTAAGTAAAATAAACATTATCCTTGCTAATTAAAATATCATGCAAATATTATTTAATTTAAAATCATTAGTCATGTTTTCTCTTACAATTAATGACTTACTTTCTGTTTTCTGTTTCCGAGTATTTGCATTTGCTTCCAGCTGCGGTCCGCTTGTATTTTCAGGGCAAGATCGTGATTTCACTAACACGAGCTTGAACGTGGAGGGACTCCACTGAAGCTAATGAATAAAATGGATGCAGATGGGCACAACTGGAATCAAACCATGTGCTTTAACACGTTGCTCTTACTGCAGCTGACCTTTCTGCTCGGAGGGCCTTTTGGCAGGTGTCATCGCTCCACGCTTGAAGGGACCTCCCTGCAACCACAGCTCCCTATCTTTCCCCCCCAAGCTTGACACAGTGCACATGGAGCTCCTTCCAGAGCCTGTTTCTGCTACAGCCTGCCCTCGTCAGCTGTAAATTTAGCTTCCAAGATGTTGTATGACAGCCAGTTCTAAATGAGCATTCATTAATTATGTTCAGCCTTTTAATTTTTCTAGTCCTTTTCCTCCAGCCTTCAGGAGAATTCAGTAATAGCTTCTGCTTTATTTGAAAGAAATAGATCTTTAATATCCCAAATTACTCTTCATTTTTCATCTTCTATATGCCCAGCAAAGTGCAGACCGATGGCGGAAAGGTAAGGAATGGGGAGAATGAGCACCAGGATCTGACTGAATCCCAGTGAGGGAAATGCATTTATTTGTTTAAAGTTTTCTTCTCATCCATTCTCATGTTCAGAAGTGTCTGAATTTGCCTTACGCCATTTTGTAACACTGTTGCTGAGAATGTTTTGGAAAATAGTGTATCAGGGTAAGAACTCAACCATAAGTGAGTTAATTGTCTGCATTTCTTATGTGGATAGCTGCCTGGCATGGAGCTACAGCAAGGGTGGGTCTTTGCCTGAAAACTGTAACCAGTCTGTCCAGTCCCATGTTTTGAGTCTCATACAGCTGAACATTCATAGAATCACAGAATGGTTTGGGTTGGAAGGGACCTTGAAGATCATTTTGTTCCAACCCCCCCTGCCCTGGGCAGGGACACCTCCCACCAGCCCAGGCTGCTCCAAGCCCCGTCCAGCCTGGCCTTGAACCCCTCCAGGGATGGGGCAGCCACAGCTTCTCTGGGCAACCTGGGCCAGGGGCTCACCACCCTCAGAGTCAAAAATTTCTTCCTAATATCTAAGCTAAATCTCCCCTCTTTCAATTTAAAACCATTACCCCTCATCCTATCACTCCACTCCCTGATAAAGAGTCCCTCCCCATCTTTCCTGTAGGCCCCCTTTAGGTACTGGAAAGCTGCTATCAGGTCTCCCTGGAGGCTTCTCTTCTCCAGACTGAACAACCCCAACTCTCTCAGCCTGTCTTCATAGGAGAGGTGCTCCAGCCCTCTGATCATCTTTGTGGCCTCCTCTGGACCTGCTCCAACAGGTCCACGTCCTTCTTGTGCTGTCCATCACTTCTCTCTCTCTTCATCCTTGCAGCAGGGTTCATCTTTGCAGTGCTCTTTTTGCTCAGATTTCCCCTCTTCCACATCCAGCAGGTCAGCAGATGCTTCCAAACACCAGTATTTGGTGTGGCAGGTCTCAGCAGGGGAGAAACCGCCCCTGAGCAACACCCCTTGCAAGGCTTGTTGTTCGCAAAGACTCTGGTCACTGCAGGGTGCCACAGTCCCTCCCTACTGCATGAATCACTGCACTTGGCAGAGTCCACCACAGTGTGACCTTAGTGACACTCTGTTCCCTGGAGAAGCAGAAACACGAGTGCTTTGGTTGAAAATAAAGCTCTGCATGAGTGACGCTGGAGATGGAGCCTGGATCAGCAAGATGAAGCTCTTGGGTGTGTCTTCTGGCCCATCACAAGGCTTGAGTTTGTGGAGCCAACTGACTCCAGCCAGCTTCATCCGAACTCTGTCCTGGAGGAGAAAAGCTGAAGCATGAGCCAGTGTCTCCTCCCTGCCTGAAGTTCCTGCCTGGAAAGCCAGTTATCTTGTCCCAGACCAGAGTCCCGGCGCAACCGGCTAATTGTGATGTGGATAATCAGGGAGATGGGGTTTGAGTACGGGCTTTGTGCCAGCCCAGACAAAGCAGCTACTGAGTAACTTGTAGCTTGGACAACTGCTTTTAGACAGGTGATCAAATTTGTGTTGGGGACAAGCAAATGCAAAGTTCGCTTGTGACGTTGACATCCAGGAACACACTGAGAGCAAGACTTGCTGTCAGGATGGTGGGGCAGCATTAAATCCCAACCTGACCTTTCCAAAACACAAGCCTGCAGACACGTAATTGTTCCTGAGCTCTAACACTCTTTAAGTCTGTCATAAAATCTTCTGAAAGGTTGAATCCATATTAGTTAAATTGGAATAATAAAAATCCCAGGGTAAAATAAATATTATTGTGATATTTATGCTCACTTCCAAATACAATAACTTAAAAAAAAATTTCAAGCACTCGTGGTGCAACTTGTACAGTAAAATCCATGCCCGAATGTATATTTTTCTCTTCTCCATTCACATTTATTGGTCATGTTGGGAAGACTGGTGCAGAAGGGACTGCAGTGACATTCTTAAAGGGTTTGGCCACAAGACCTCGTAGCAATCCGCAACGTCACCGTGACTTCAGACAGCTGCAAAGACTGAGCTAATGCGATGTGACGTGGAGCAAACCTTGATGTCTTCAAACAACTAACCAGAAACCCTAACGTGGAAATAGAAACAAAATCCTTTCTGACGATTAAATCCTTTGACTGGGGATACTGAACCGTGCTTCTCTAAAGGGCTTCAGAAGCACTTAATTAGGCACCATCTTTTTTAAAGGATTTTGTGGACAAGAAGAGAGCTCTGCTATATTATTTCTCCACTGAAATTTAGGCCCAGCTGAAGCAAAAGAAACTCTGCCCGGCTTCTGTGGGATTACATTTCTGATTTTAGTTTCTCGCATGGCCTGCTCTGGGATTGTCTGAGTTTTTGGTAATCTGTAATATCAGTGAAAGTTAATTCCTGCCAAAAACTTTGCGGAATGACATTTCTTCCTGTAATAAGGACTATAACAAAGATGGAAACAGGACTAGCAGGGTACAGAAAAAGGATAGCACATCTTATGGTCTCGAGGATTATTTCTCTGCATGGCGTTGCAGAAAAAACTCTTTGAGTCCCCAGCGACGCTTTGTCTCCCCCAAACTGCCCAAGAGGTACAACTTTTGGGGTTTTTTTGTGGTCCAAGATTGTCAGCAGCAGGAGCTGATGCTGAGGTGTCTCAAGACACATTTAGAAGAGCTGTCAACTCTGCCTCGGTGCAGCAGAAAGGTGCAGCCCGTGGCGGGCGGATCGCAGACCCAGAAGGCGTTCTCGCTGTTGCTGGCATGTTGCAAAGGATGAACTGGACTTGCGTCCAGTTCTAGTTCACACATGGCTTGAGCAGAGCCATGTGAGGGGCTGGCTGTGCCCTGGCGTGGAGGTGTGCCCTGCTGTGCCTCCCAGTTCAGCTCAGGCGGCTTCCCACTCCAGCGTAGCTGCTAAATGAATTCATTTACATCGTTGTCCTGTGAAATGGATGATTCCAGCACACGTTATCTTGCATTTTACTTTCCCCCTGTAGCTTTTTAAATGTTGTAATGATTTCTTAAAATGCTTACTTTCGAAAAAAGTTAATTAAATAAAAGCAGTTTCTCTCCTTACTCTATATTCCTGGGAGCATTTGATTACTGAGATGATAGATTTCCTGACAGATATTGGCATCCAAAAGTTAAAGATCGCTTGTTTTTGATACCTTTCCTCTCCTGATGTAAATCGTGTGGGGCAAGCTGGCATTTATCTGCAAGCTCTCATGGGACTGGAGCGGAGCTACCAATTCTTGACGCAAAACGCCAAGAAAAGGTCTCAGATCAGCTTCTGTTTTGAATTTCTCTCTCTAAAAGCACACAGGAGAGCATTCCCTAAGCTGCCGGCTGTAGGAGAAGGTGCATTAGCTCTCTGAACCCTGAGGCAGTTGCGGATTTGTTTCGGTTCGTGGGCTGTAGCTCCCCCACTCTCCCACCGGTGCTCCCGGTCCTTTCGCAAAGCTGATCAGTGTTTTCTTGACACAAAGTGGTATCTGTGCCCTAGGAAATATCCCATACAGGTGTGTGCGTAAATAAATTCAAATTCCTGGCAGCAACACCCAAGAGCATGGAAGAGCAGAATAACGTTTGCGTGTATGTTTATTGGTTTTTTATATTTTTTTATATGCCCAATGTTGGGCCTCACTCCGAGAGGTAAACACGTGGTAGCTGTTGTGGTCGGTTACAAGTATCTCACATTGATATATTAGATATAAATTCCGGAGCCATAAAATGGATGGGAGAGTTCATCCACTGTTGCAGAGTTTGGCTGCTATAGGAAGACCTCCTGTAAGAGCTCTTGGAAACCCCATATGCCATAATTGCCCGTGAGGGCAGATGCTCCTTCTGGCTGGTTGCTGGCTCAGACGTGAACTGGAACATGCTGCCTGCTGAAAGTGGAACCAGCGACAAGCCTCTCATAGCTCATAACTCTGTATTTTGGCAAAAAATAATCAGCTGGAATTTTGTTGACGGTTGACTGTGACGATTGTGCGTGTCCTAATAAGCTACCAGAAAGATGTGTTATGAGCACAGAAAAGCTTTGCTGAGCACTGTTAAAATTAGACAAAATTAACAAGGTAGCTAATGTGATTACTGTTTTATTAATAAACATTTAAATAATGCTGTAAATTTGCACAATGAGAGAGACATTGCCCTGAAGAGATTATGGTCTAAATAGTCCCTGTTAATTATAATCTAAATAGATTAGCATTAATTATAAACAAAATTGGAAGATTGCTTTTGGTGTGATCTACGATCCTCATGGTTACTACCCATGTGAGCAAAGTTATTGAGTGAAGTTTTAATCTGCTTTTGCAACGTTTGCTTGTGAAATCTCTTTTTCTGACCAACTTAAAGAGAATAAGATAATATTTTCTTTTGCGAAGAGGAACACAGAGTTGTTCCAACTACCAGCCTCCTACATACGGAGATCCGATAAAAAGTTTAAACTTTGGTCAGTGGTTTTAATTCAAGCTTGAAGTCATTATTTCCAGAACCTCCTACAAGGAGGTACGAGCATGATGAACGTGCTCCACTGCATTCGTACTGTGTCACCCCAGGGCTGCCAGTTCTGCTTCTCATGGCGACCTGCGCGGTTCAGGAATAATGAGGTGTTGCTAAAATACTTATTTTGCATGGGCAGGCAGCTTTTGGATATAGAGTGTACAAATAATTTTAGACAGCATAGGGTTTTGGTTAGCCTCTAAAGGGATGATTGTACGTAATCAAGAATAAGAAAATCTAGTGCTAGTTTTTAAGAAACGTATCACAACACTCAGCAAGTATCCTTTTTGCCTCTTGCATTATACAGTCCCGTTTATTTCATAACACAAAGCTAAATGACTTCGTTTTCAGATGGATTGCTAACATGTACTTTGTTCAAGTTTGGAAAGCATATATTATTCTGCTAATGCTTATTGAACCTTAATACACTGGAACAGAGAGATGTTCCAGATTTATTACAATTACTGTTACTTGAGCTGTTTGTCCCCTCCTAACGTCCTTGGTTTTGCTGCTCTTCACAATTAATCTGTGACCCATTTCCCTAAGGAAAACAATTGAAACATTTCATAGCATCTTATGACATTGTTTTATGTTCTTTCAAAATATTGGAGTCAGCTAATGGTGAAAAATTTGAAGAAAAAATATGTAAAATATAAACAAACTGAGGTTCCTTATCCAATTTTGCAGCTGCACTCATTTAATAAATGCTACCATACAGTTTATAGTTTCTGCTGAAAATTGTCAAACGCCTTTTGAGAAGTTGCAGAAGCTTAGCTCCTTTAGGAACAGGCAGAGTTTGGTCTTGGTGATTACAGCAAATAAATAATATATTGATTTGCGTAGTTTATATTGTTGCCTGTAAGTAATAACAACGGAAAACATTTATGTCAGGTACTCAAAGGAAGCAAAGATGAAATGAAAATTTTTATGCATCCTTGTAAAACTAATTTTCCCTTCCTGAAAGAAACACTTGGGCAGTTGCTTGGATTTTCGGTAGGCTTTGAGGCAAGATGCAACACCTGGGTTCAGTTCCTTGCTCTCCTGTGTAATCTTGGCCGGGTTGCGTTGCCTTGCTGTCCCTTCCTCCCTTCCAGATTGCAAATGGGGGATACGCAACACCCTTCGGTGATAAGAAGCAAGCTGAAGGAATGCATGGTTCTCCACGACCGCGAGTGTGTCAGAGAAGCTAAAACTTTTAGAGAGGACATGCATGGAGTCCTGTCTGCTCAGCCCCGTGTAGTGCTGAGCTGCTGGGCCTGATCCAACATTTAAACACATTCTTTGCTGGAGCACAAGACTAATGCCATTGGTTCCAGTGAAGTTAAAAGCACGTGTCTAAGTAGTTGCCTGGACTGGGGCCAGCACTCAGTCTTTAGTTGGACGGAGCCCTAAATAAACAATCTAGTATCAGAGGAGAAAACATTTGCACATGTGGATGTGATTTGGCTGTTTCTGTGGCACTGGTTTGTTGTTTTCTAAGGCGTGCTGGCAATGGTTGGTCTATTTAAAATGCTAACAATTTCTTGCCTGTTGTGTCAAAATTGACTGCGCTCCTGGTGCACAGGCTAAAAAAGGATGGGTCTAAATCACTCATGGCGTCTGTGATGCTCAGCGCCGACAGCTACAAGACACTGTACCCTGTTTGAATTCACTCTGCTTTCCTGTTCGTGCTCTTGCAAAATGCCCAGAAATTTTCTGAGATCCGAGCTAGCGGCAGTCATCGTGTTTCCTTCAAAGGCTAAATCTTCAAGCACGTTTTTGCAGGGCAGAGCATCGCAAACAGAGATGTCATTTATAATATTTATTGACTTAATGCAAAATGTACAATAATGTATTAGATTTCCAGCAGGAAAATTGAAAAAACAAATATAGTATTTTACTATATCTCCTAGTAAAGATATTATTTGAAAAAAATACTATGTGTTTTATGAGGGTTTTCTGTAAGCAATATAAGATTGAAATCTGTGTAAATGAAGGAAAGGTAACAAAAAAGGGCATTTGAATTTAAAACATTTGCAAATATGGCTATTACACAAGTATGAAACCCTTTCAAAAATAAGTCACTTCGGAGAATGTCGTGAATAAGAAATGAGAAAACAAACCAGGTAATTCAGTTGGTGCTGTAAGGAGATTTATTCCTGCAGCTACTTCAGATGAGAACCCCATTACCGTCTGCGGGCCTTTTTGGCAGGGCACTGATTTCCTTCCTTATCTCTGTGTTCTGACGCTGAGAGCTGCAGAGCACCTTGAATGCCTTCTGTAGTCAACTAGAGATTATGTTAAGCATCATCTTGTAGATTTAGCCTATTAAGACTTTCACAGACTTCCATGAGAGTGGCTGGCTGTAAGATTAAACCCAGAAATTTTAGCATGACAAAACACCGAGGTGAAAATCTAATGTATGAGCCACCTGATATTTATCTGAATTTGAGCTACCCTTTTGTATGTGCGTGCTAATCTTTACGTTTAAGCGTAATAGAATTATAGTACACATCTCAGCGACTTTATTTGATTTTTTTCCCCCTTTTTAGTCTGCAGCTTCCAATGGATCAGAAGGATCTGGACAATGTGGTGAACACAATAAGGAGAACCAGACTTGTGAAAGTTATGTGGTAGACATGAAGACAAAGGTATGGTCCACTCTTTTTTTGATGGAGAATGAGAGCCTTATTTAGGCAAGTTTTGCCAGAGGTGAAATGTGTAGAATATATTGAATTTTAGCTCCTGCAGTCATTTTTTTTTACTGCTTAATGACTGCATGTGCGTTACCAGATTCGAATGAGGCTTATGGCTGCAATTTATTGCTGTATGTCAGTAGCTCTGTGCATTTTACGCTGTCCTAGGCAGGATTTTATTTTTATGTAAAAATGTTGTTAATATCAGTGATGGCTCTACAGGATTGCTGATCTCAAGATGTTTTCATTTCAGTGTATTTTTGAAGTCCGAGGTGTTGCACAGTTAGTAAGTTTTATTCAAGGTGTTTTCAGTCTCTCAGTGTGCGTTGTAGTTTATTTTTGGTCTGGAGTCAGTATGGAAGAATACGAATGTCGGCGAAGTGATGATTTTTGTATGGGCAGTCTAATGATACGTAAGATAAAACTACGCTGAATAATACACGCAGTAATGTGACTTCATGGCTGTGGTAACGGGGTATATTACACTTCTCTTTGTAAGTCTTGCTGCTTGCAATGGTGAAGTTATAAGTGTTTCATTATAATATCTCCATTATTTTCATAGGTTCACAACTTGGCTGGAACAATTCTCTTGAGCTTAGATATTATTATGTAGACTTTCGGCCTTGAAGTCATGGTGTATTTTTTCTTTTCTAAGTGAAAGAAAATTATTAAGTTTTCTTTTAAAGTTAGCAAGCTGGAGACATGATGAAAGGAAAACAGGCATTAACTGAGTTGGCATGCTTATGTGATACCTCTTAGACTTCAGCGAAGGTTATTTCTAACAGTGAAAACTTGCAGATTATTCCTCTTGTCTAAGGCTTTTCCGTGGGCTTTGTTTACATTTCAAGATGGATTTCTCTGTTCTTTAACTTTTCAAGACCTAAAGAACTAATGTCTAGCATGACTTTCAGAGTATCTTGTGTTGCTGTGTTCCCATTGATCAGAAAAACTTTTGTACCATGTAGGACCGTGGTGCTACTTGAGAGTTGCAATGCAAGAACATGTATACTCATTGAAATTCGTCTCTATATTTATGGAAGAAATTTCCTTAAAGTAAGGAATTATCAAAAGCTTGATATATACCCTAAATACATTGTGTCCGTGAGGATATTGTAGAAATCATGGGATGTAGTGGATCTCAGCCCAGTTTCACAACATCATTTCCCGTATGAATGCCCAATTGAACAATGCACCATCTTCGCTACTTAAGAGCGCCGATACTGCGAATTCCTGGACTCAGTGTTTCTCCATCAGTAATTCCATGCGCTCCATTTTCATGCTCTTTCTAGCTCTCCAGCACAAAGCCTCCATGACAGTAAACTCCAAAGATCGGCAATGCCATTGCCAAACTCTAAGACATTCAGAGCCGTGAGTGGTGTTTTCTCCAGTTCCCAGTACCATGGCATAGCAGATAGCAGATGTTTTGGTTTCGTTTCCTGGAACTTGCGGTTTAGTGTGTCAGTTCATTTGAAAGAGTCATTTTGTCTGATTTCTTTTCCAAGTGACTGTGCTTGAGTGTCAGTGGCACGCTGCTTTGACCGTGACACATAGCTATTTAGGACTGGCTACATGTTTAAACATATGCACCAGAGCTTTTCAGTTGCTGATGATCAATTGGTTGTTAGATTTACTTCCCCAGGCAGAACGCTCAGGAATAAAAATGAACTCTTCATTCACCGTGGATCTTGAGAGCTGAGAGCCACTTCAGGACATATTGCCCTTGAGTACTGTGTGTTTCTATTGCAGAGCATCCCGGCCCACATAAAACCAGTGGAGGATTTGTAACCAAAACACTTGTGTTTCATTCTGAATAAGGGATTTGTGGGAAGCAAGAAAAAACAATTACGGATTTGTATGGGAAATAATAGATACATAAAACACTAGGTATAAGTTTTAAATTAATGAAGGTTGCAGAGCTTTCAAAAGGCTAGCTTATCCACAGCCCTTCAGAGCTGGAGGATGGCTCAACGACCTTTCCCCATCCTTTGCTCCACACCCTGTGATTATGAATGTGTGTTTCCTACAACCCTGTAAATCATAATCTGTTCCCAGTTTGCCTCACGATCTTCTCATAGGCCCCCAGTCTGGTCAGTTTGTGGGAATTAGACTACTAGAGAGGTTGCATGGTCTCCGTCTTTGTTTCCAAGATGAGACTAGATAATGGCCTGAATAACGTGATCAGACCTCACTGCCGAGCCTACTTTGAGCAGGATGTTTGAGTGAAGACCTCCTAAGATCCTTTCCATTGCCACTTATCCTGTGATCCTTTGATTGCATTAACAGGGAGGCAACTACTCTGCTGACCCACTGAGCACCCTTGGAGGCACATGACTTTGCACATCACCAGGTGCAGCAGCCAAGGGCCAGGTATTACAATAAGGCCCCCAGCAAACAGAGTCTGCGAAGTGCACGTTGTCTATTAAAATAATAAAATTAGCTTTCTTCTTGCTTTTGAGCACTGGGGTGGTGTTTGGCTGAAGTAGTGTGAGCTCCCACCTGATACTACTGAACTCTCCCTGCTGAATAAAAGAGTGGTAAACTGGGAATGCCCTTAGGGCAGGAAGGGAGGGGATCCCCTCATATAATCACAGAATGGTTTGGGTTGGAAGGAACCTTAAAGATCATCCAGTTCCAACCCCCTGCCCTGGGCAGGGACACCTCCCACCAGCCCAGGCTGCTCCAAGCCCCGTCCAGCCTGGCCTTGAACCCCTCCAGGGATGGGGCAGCCACAGCTTCTCTGGGCAACCGGTTCCAGTGTCTCACCACCCTCACAGGAAAGAATGTCTTTCTGATATCCAACCTGAATCTTCCCTCTTTCAGTTTGAAACCATTACCCCTCGTCCTATCATTACAGCCCCTGATAAAGGGTCCCTCCCCATCTTCCTGTAGGCCCCTTGTGCGGTAGAAAACAAACTTATTCTGTGGCTATTGAGCCTGAAGCCGCCGTGGCCACTTGGGCGTGCAGTCCTTGTGATGAAGGAGTGGAGCTGACTGTCCAGCCTTCGCTTCTCCCTGCGCCCATTTTACATCTACCTGCAGCGCTCAGAGCAGCGAGGTCTGTGCTACCCTATGGAACAGAAAATTGTCCTTTTTTTTTTTTTTTTTTGAGACAGCTACCAGCCAGGGAAATTGGTCAGGAGTCCAACATCGATTGTGCTAAATAGCAATGAAATTTGCCATGCATGGGAGAAGGGAATGATTCTTGTTATAGCTTCTGCCTGAGACTCCTGTGGGCCTGAGGCCAGTTGCAGAGCTGCTGCTGTTAGGGCTGCTGCAGTCAGGAGGGGCAGAATTGCTAATTTGTTGATCTTTAAATTAACACCAGCACTCATGGGCTTCTGGTTCAGTCTGGGAACGGCATTAAAAGTCTTAGCAACTTCAGGCATACAGAACTTCACACCTTCTGAAATTCGTATTAACTTCTCTTCCTGGCTGAAGCAGGATTTATTCTGACATTTCATCTGTAATATAGCTCCTGACTACATACCCAGGACCTGCAAGATTAGTAGTTTCTCTTTTATTTTTTTTTTCCTTTGGTGTAGCTCAAAGCAGTCCTAATAAAGAGGCTGTCACATGAGATTTTCCCATCAAGCATATAATACTCAGATAACTTGTATCCCGGTGTTGACCTACTAACTAACCGGTTGCGATACACAGCAGCCTAGCTGGAACTGGGCTCAAGTGGTATAAATGAGCTCTGACCCTAAAGGAGTAAGTTCGTGACTACATCAATTGCTCTCTTGGAAGAGACGTAATCAGGAACATATTTACTCGTAGCTTGTTTGGGTGCAATACAGCACCTGAAAAGAAGAAAGAGAATCTAAGCCCATGTGAAAGACTGGCAATTTAACACCATCAACAAGTACTCCATAGTACAAAATTTAAGATACATGAGGAGTAAATAAATCTTTCTCCACATTTGTAAGAGGATGTGTGTGTTTATGTGTTCTCTGTGTAGGTGCATAGAGCTCTAAATAGTCACTGGCTAAATTTTGCAAGATGGTGACATTACTAATGCTGTGTTAGCAGTATGGTAGATGCCTCCTTTCTTAGTGTCTACTCCAAAACTTGGAGACCTAGTAGTCTTTTTTTTCCTTAACTTCTACTGTCTGAGGTAGAGATAATAATAAAGCCAGTTTTGCCTTTTTTTAGAGAAAGAGTTCCTCTTTATATTTTTTGCTCTACAATGTTTGGGTTTCAGAAGAATTTAAGAAGTGTTTAAAAAGGTGAAAAGGTGTGTCAGTGTGTCATGGAAGATTAAAAAACTGCACACAATCATTCCTATTGGTTTTAGGTTTTACAGAAGCTTGCTTTTACACATATTCAGTTCAGCTGGATGTTACAGGCTCTGGTTCTAAATATAACTGCCTAATTAAACCCTGTGCTTTAGTTATCCAAGTGGAAGTACCTGGATACACTGAAGATTTTAATGCCAGAAAGGAGCATTAAATTGTCCAGCCTAAATCACTGCATTATACAGCCCATCACATTTCACCCACTCACCTCATATTGTTTGTTTCTGTATGACTTAAAAATAGTCACCTTGGTAAAATGAGAGGAGAAGGAAGCAGTCACCTGGGTTAAGTGGTTTTCACATGGTGGTCTGCAGAGCCACTGGTATCACAGTGGGAAATAGTTGTTATTCTTCCTGTATTAAGGCTTCCCGAGAGTCAGAGCTCATCACAGAGGTTATTTTTGACCATCTAAATCAACTACAAGCGACTATAAACCGTCTCTTTTCACCCCAGATGGCTGCTTCTCAATTTGTTTGGTTTTTGGGTCAAGTCTTTCTATAGTAGATTTCAATCATGATCATATGTACGGATAACACGAAGGCTGGAAGAGCAGAGGAAAAAATAGAACCAAGCAGCAGTATGACCTGCAGAAATTAGAGCAGAAGGAGTTGTTGCTAATGAAGGGTAAAGCAGTGCCAAGGATCTGAAAATCTTATGCTTGGGGAGAAAAAATGAATGGAAAAAGTATCTAGCTGGAGGAAGAAAATGGAGCAGCTCAGCCTCTTTGTTGGGATTGGGATGGATAGTTAATGAAAATGAGGAACTGTATCCTCGGGAGAAACACTGCAGACCCATTGACGGTCATCTGTTGCCATATTGCAGCCCTGACTTTGTCAAGTCATCGGTAGATGTGTGTTAGAAACTATGACCAGGAGCCCTGGCAACCAAAATGAGCCCGTGGAAGGATGGAGCTGGGGTCTGTGTCCTCAAAAGCGTGGGTCTCTTCTGCCTGGGACTGCAGGAGATTCTGAGGGTACAAAGTAGGTGGCAGTATGTCAGAGACCGTGTCGCTCGTGGTGCACTGAGCTTGGCCAGCACACGGGCAAATCCTGTGCCGTTAAATCCTCATTGGTGCATTTTGTAGAAGGAGGTGGCACTCAAAAATTGGAGTGCAGGAGGAAGCTTTTAGGTGCGCTGATGGAGCCTGATTTTCCCAGACAAACACATGAGTCACGTTGTTCACATAAACAGCTTCAATGGGTTCAGACCCTCTGTTTTTCATATAAGCTGTAACTTGGATCATCAATTCACCGGGACCAGCTCGCAGGAGTAGAGTCACTTGCAAGTAGAAGCATTTACAGATCATGCACTTGAAGACCAATTTCAAAATGTATCCCCATATGCCAGTTCTGAGCACGACATGAAATTTTACAGCCAAGCCATTAGGTAATTATATGTATGGAAATATTTCACACCTTACTAGATCAGCTTGAATCTACCAATTGGAAGAGAACAAACTGTTGGATGCTTTACATCTAAGTGTTAAAATATCTCCTGATTTTAGAGTTGACTGAATTCCCTTTACCCTGTCATGCATAGAGCACAAGCGTGGCTTAGGTTAGACCTTCTTAGTGGGTTAATTTGTTCTTGAGTAGATGGTTAGTTGTTTCCTACTTCGAGGATGTTTGAAGAGTTCTCTGTTTCATATAATCTGTAGTTTAATCAAGTCGTCTGGCTGTTTGGCTACTGTACTAAACCTCAGTAGGGAGAAAACATGCAGGTTCCAGAGCAGCCTGTAAACACAAATCAAGTTTGTTTTGTGCACATGTGGTTGCTCAGAGTGAGTTAAAGTTTTAGACACAGTCGTAAGTGCTCTGGAGACTTTCTCTTTAAGATGTTACATCCACCAAGACCCTAATAGCTGGGGGCGGGTTGGTTGCTCTCTGACCACATATCTGATTCACTATGGATTTTGTAACTTTGGTAGCAGTGACCTCATTTTGGCAAAATAATGTGTGTCATTTACTGAGCCTCTTGCTGCTTTAGCAATCACAAGAATATTAGGGTTATAACCTGAGTAATTTATGGAAGAGAGATGACTCTTAAATATGCTCTTATTTTCTTGGAAAGGCTCATTTTATTGAAAACATATTTTAGCTCTGAGTGAGAATGAGAGATCCTCAGCAAAGCACCCAGGGGGAATTGTGCTGTCCAGTGCGTTGAAAAGGTGAATTGTAATGTATGGGTGTCTAGACGTTTCCTCTTGTTGCTGTCAACAGTCCAGTTGGCTGTATTTTTTTTTCCAGTGAATAGGAGCATTGATTTTCCTCTCTCTTTGGCCAGAGCTTTCATTTTACATATCTTTCCCCTTCTGTGTCTCTTTCTCTCTCCCTCCCTCTTTCTTCTCTCTCTCTCTTCCTCTATCTGTAAGAGAGGGAAGACTTTAAGAGCTGACAGCGAGCTTTCTAACACAATGATTCATGTAAGACACCTGAAAGGCAAGCTCTGCACCAGCATCACTGCAAGAAAGGTAGGGCTTTGGGGGCTAAACAGCCTGAAAAACTCTGAGCAAAGCATACAGACTGTGAGATAAATTGATTAAGTCTGCGGATCTGTCAAAGACGCAGAAAAAAAGTTTGGGAGAGAACTTGAGGAGTTTTTAAGCTCTGTTGTTTGGGGTGCTTTCTTTTAATGGAAACCTTGATGTATTTTTCATAAGTGGGGGGAAAAAAAAAAGGTGCCCCTCTCTAGCTTTGAATAATGTATGCAATGTGTTTTTTTCCCCCGTGGATGGTAAACTATGATTATATCACTATTGAGCTTCACAGACCTGCGTGCATGCGTAAATATGCAATTCCTTCCCCCCCCCCCCGACTGATTATTTTCTGTTATACTTTCTGAAAGTTCGCCTTACCCAGCTGTTATTTATATTCACTTCCTGAATCCGAATCTGACCTAGTAATTCTGAGTGATTGTAGATGTGACGCACGAGCTCTCGCACACACCTTAATGTTTCAATCATGCACTTCCACCAATATGCGTTTGTAGGAATCGTGCTCTTAATAAAAAACCCTTACAACCCAAAGCAGCGGTTTTGGCAGGGAAGTGACAGCGCTGTGATAGATGGGCCCGATAGTTGTGTGTGTTGTGCTTGCTCGGAGTTAGTAGAAAAGAGGAGGGAGAGAGCGAGCGAGAGGGGGGAGAAAAAAAAAAAGACAGGGAAGGAGAGAGCGAGAGGGAGAGAGATTGAGGGAGAGAGAGAGCGGGAGAGAGAGAGAGAGACTTGGCAAAGGAAATCTTATGGGTATACTGAAACAGCAGATCAGAATTGTGAAACCAGAGCCAGGGCTGAAATGTGATGCTTTTGCTCTTTTGTGCTTGTTGTGGTTCTCATCTTCCCATTTAGAAGGCTGCATACCATTCAACAGAATATTTTGATCACAGATCGAACAATGCAGCAATCAAGCCTGATAAGCCACCTGGAAGTTTTGCTTGAGACGATTTCTAGTGGGTTTTCTGATCCCTGTGAGCATCATGACTGCCTTTAGCATTGTGGAGGAGGACTCGAGTTTCTTATGAGGGCCCCACTTGGAAAAGCAGGCTGTGCAGATTCAAGCCTCCGGTTCTGTTCATGCTGTTCAAAAGCCTTTCCTCACCCTTGCTGATTTGTTTTTATGATTTACATACACTCCTGTGGAGATTTACAGAATGGATTGTCTGTGCATTGTCACGACCAAGGTAGGACTGGAAACGTTGCTGTTATGTGTACATATTTCTCTGCTATTTTTCTGTTCCTGTAATTAAATAGATTGAGCATGTACCGTGTCAGGTTGCAAGATAAAGTGATAAATAAGCTT
This sequence comes from Larus michahellis, assembly GCF_964199755.1. Lineage (NCBI taxonomy): Eukaryota > Metazoa > Chordata > Aves > Charadriiformes > Laridae > Larus > Larus michahellis. The sequence continues at coordinate 221,386,877 of NC_133896.1, forward strand.
TGCTTCAATGAGCATTTTGTTCTCTTTTTCTGTACAGCATGCAGCTTGTTTCTATATCACTTCCTAAATGATATGTAATTTACTTATTTTTACTAGCAAAAGGAAAATGATTTCGTATTTTATCTTAGCCTATGCTTGTGTCTATTAATATCTAGCTGCTAGAGCACTCTCAGAATAATGGTGTAATGCACACATTTTCTCAGCTTATCAGTTTATTCTGTAAACTAAAGAATTAAAAAAAAAAGGGGGGGGCATTATGTGGGTCTTAGGATTTTAAAGAGGCCAATCAGATGTAGTTTAGATAGTCATGATGTTTCTGATTGGCGAGATGCAAGGTTCTTGTGGCTTATTGTGGCTTTTTGGGGGAGAAACGTAGCTTACTTTGCATCCCTAGGCCTGAAAAAAATGCCTTGGTCCCAATTCAGCGCTCTTATACTGATGTTAGATCTAACCTGACTGTTTGGGAATGGTCCTTCTAAATAATTTCTTCCAAATGGGCATGTAAACAGTTTTTTATCCGCAACAACAGCCGCAGACTAAGGGCTTCGGGGTTAAGGACACTTCCCAACTTAAAGATCTGGGGTAGGGATAAGCTGAACGATTCTTTGAGATGTCCTCAAACTTAGCAAACTAACTTAATATTAAATGAAAGGGAGATAATCAGTGAACTCTCTTTCTGTTGCTACAGGGCAGGCAGCTCACCGCATGTTTGTAACTGCATTTGCACATGGTGATAGTATTTATAAGGAGCAGTTGCCAGGGGAAGTCCTGACATTGAGGTTCAGCCCAGTTGCTCCCTGTTCTGGTTTATTTTCGATGAATTTCATCATTTCCATAGGACTTGCAAAATGCCTGGGGTAGCCAGAACCCCTGAAGGCTGCGTAAACGATCAGGCAAACCAGCAGTTTGCGCTGCTGCCCTCGTTGCTGTCATTTGTCGCGTGATGGCCATGCAAAACGAGGACCCTCATCCGTGTTATGGAGAAGGATGGGAGGAGACACCCTGGGCACCCATAGGCGGCAGTGAGGAGTGGCGGGTGGTTGCCGCAGAGAGTAGGGAGCACGGTGGAGATGTGGAAACAGATGCGAGCTGTCATTTCCATCTTGCCGGTGAAGAAACCCATACGGGGAAAGAACAGGAGGTGAATGAGGCCACAGAAGGAACTCCTTCTGTGGCCTCATTCACCTCCTGTTCTTTCCAGGTCCTTCTGGTTCCCACAAGCCGTGACGGATCTGAGACTATGTCCTCAACCTGCCCCAGAGCAGAGCGGAGGTGCTGATGGGTGCCTGTTGATGCAATACTGATGAAAAGTGCTCAGCAGCGGTGGTGTAGCACCGCTGACAAAGCCTGGATGCAGGATCATGCTAGACATCCGATTTCTACTCCTTGACATTGCTTTCCAATAGAAAATAAGCAGGAAGGTTGAAAAGACAGCTGTGATTAGCTCCACTTCTGGGTGTCCGGTGGTGCGGTGGGGACCTGCAATCGCAACCATCCTTGGCCTTGAGAGTTTGTCAAGGAGTTGTGTAGTAACTGGATTTGGGAAAGGGAAATGAGTCTGCTTTTAAGATAGCATAACTGGGAGAAGAACGTGGACCAGTCACCTTTTTCATATGTCAGGAGACACCGCTTTATTTATTTTATGAATTGTTGATGAATGTTTCCACTGAACATTTTCCCAGGGCCTTCTGGGCAATAACAAATGTAGACTCACCGTCATCTCACCACTGCTGCTGCTCTGAGCAGGGCTCCCAACTCCATCTACACGCAATATTTTTTCCTCCCATCTCTTCTGTTTCTTGGATCTGCCGCTAAATGGCTGAAATTATCCGAAAGTCAACCATATGAGCCTCAAATATTCAACTCCAGATATTCAGTCTTCGCTGCCAACTTTGATGTTGGAATGAGATAGGGTTGTGAATTTTAGGTGACCTGCTATTTGGATGCATGTGAGAACACCATATTAACATATGTAATTGAGCTGAATAATGGCAAAAATCTAGTTTCAGAACACTTTCATTTCATATTGCAAAGGCTTGAAGCCAAATAAATTACAGTTGATTTCCTCATCTTGTTTTGGTGCCATATTTAAATAGCTGCACTGGTGACGGTATATTGTATTGATCCATAATCTGCTCTTACTTGCTTTATTGTGCATTGGAGTAACTCCACTGCCTTTAAATCTACAACGTTTTTATGGCATCTGTTTATGCCAATTTTCACCAATGTAATAAGAGCAGACGTTTTTCAGAACGTTTGACTTTTTTAAAAAAATAATTTCGATAAGTATGAATTCTACAGAGCAACCGTATGGTCATTTTTGGCCTCAGATCTGGTAATTATCCTTATTTGAATATCCATTTGTCTGATTTGTGCAAATAATTGTCATTCTCATTCTTGGAAAAGTGGATCTTAATGTCAAGAAGGAGTAAATATATCAGTTTTATTCTTCAGAACTTATAAATAATAAAAAGGGAGTAAAAGTTGAATGCTATTTAAACTGCACAAGACGAACACTGTTTAAAAAGTCGACATTTTTAACACACGGTTATAAAATTTAGTCTGGAATTTGCAGTATTTCCAACCTATAGAAAATGACATAAATGGTGGAGTGAATATGCCCTTGCAGATTATGTACGACGGTGCTAAAGACCCTGCTTTGAAGTCTATATGCTGAGAGATGCCATCTAATAAAATTCATTTTCTGATGTTCCTTGCCAAATCTTAAATGCTACTGACATTATTGTTCAACCAAAACATAAGATAAGTTTCAGATAGATTGAATATATTAATTTGTACAAATTCTCCTCTCCTTTTTTATTTCCTTCATGTTTACATGCATTTCTGAACCCAGGACTTCGGGAATGCTGCATCAGTCAAGGAGGACTTCTTATGGTCTCCTAGTTTATTTTAATTGATCACGTTCCCAGCATAGCTTATTTCTTTTGCTGTCGCATAAAGCACATTAATTTGTGGCATTATTTTATCACTAGGAAGAACTCAGTATAAATAAAAGCTTAGGTCAAGGCTCCATCCCAACGAGAGCACCAGGAGTTTTTGAAAAGCAAGAACATTCCCACTGTGCCTCCCAACAGTCAGAAGGCAACATGCTGTCCTCTCCCCTAGCTGTCAGCTCTCCTTCCATCCTTCTGCCTCTTACAGAATTATGAATATATCAGTAGCTGCCGCTGGTGAAAAACAAAATAGATACCTCTGTGTTGCCCGATAAGATTCACCATAACAGGGGCTGCTTCACTGAAACCCCCAGTTCTTGATGTCAGGTGGGTGAGATAAGATGATCAGCTTCACTGGGAAAAAAAACCACAAAAACTTTTTGGCCCTTGTTGCTACCAAGTAGAGCGCAGAGTTGGAAAATCTAAAAGTTTTAAAGCCAGAAGGCCAATGAAGGGAAATAAATTTTTCTTTTTTAAATCTCATGAGTTCAAGGTGTCAGATTTAGGCCTTTTTGATACTTGCAGCTGGCACTCACATCATCAAAAAAAAAGAGAACTAAATAAGTTCTCACAAGATGGCCACAAGTGGCCACCCAGTCTTCTGTCACACGCAGGACTAGCTAAAGACCTTCACCTAGGACAGAGATTTTAAAACTTCCTGGGCAATCTAATCTAATGTTTTATCTAATCTAATCTAATCTAATCTAATCTAATCTAATCTAATTATTTCTCTAACCTAATGTTTAATCTAATCGAATGTTTTATTATCCTTAACATTAGTAATGTCCCTAAGAATTGTCAATGCTGGTTGCCAGCGGTGTCACCACTTGTTTTGTTTGGGAGATATATTTTGAGGTTTGCTTAAAATTCTTAGATTTTATCACCTGAAAGCTTATGTGCTTTGAGATGAGCTTGCAAAGATGTACACAAAGACTAGACACCAAATAAAATAACACCAATTTATTCTCAAAACCTAAACCACTTGCTGTTTGTTGCCTGACTCCCAAGGTCGCAGCACTGAGCAGTGGCAGCAGTAGGGGTCCTGTGACCCAGAGCTGCATCCTCCAGCTTGTAAACCAGAGAACTGGCCGCCTTCAGACCCTGGGAGAATGCCCAGCTTGAACTCTTTGGTTTTGTTAGCTACAAAAATAAATTTCCGTCATCAAAACATTGAAAATCCTGCAACAATTACTCCTTCTTAGAGATTCTTGTTGCCAGCTTCCACTTAACTCTGTAGTGGCTTACACCAGATCACTCACTGCACAGGTTCCATGTTTAGTTCAAGTGTCCTCTGTGGGACCAGATAATTAAATGAAAATGTGATTATTTATGTGAATGGAAAAAAAGATCTTGTATATTTGGTTGTTTGGGGTTTTTTTTGGAGTTAATGAAAGGCTCAGTTTATTCCACTACTGAAGAATTTTGGGGTTTTGTTTTTAGTTTTTTAGGGTTTTTTAAATTCTGTCTGAGACTCATTTGGTAAATTAACAATATCTCTTTTTTTATGGCTGTCTGTCCAGCATCGTTTCTAAGAATTTAGTTGAAGTGTTTAAAAGAATGAAATAAAGATGGAAGGAAAAAACTGTTTTGTAATGGTGCTGGGAAGCAGGGTGATAAGCTTGTTTATGTTGTTAACCCATACCAAGGTTGACCATGTACAATTCTGACTGGCGAGGTTGCCAGGAGCCAGCAACATGTGTCTATCCTATTTTCTTCTGCTCATCTGACGATATATTTGGATCAGGGGACACGAATGTATGCACTTAAGGCAAAACTCCGACAGATGTGTGAGCAGAAGTCTCAATATGTGCAATGGTCATGGAAAATAAGAAGCTGCTGTGGCCAAGTACAGGACCAACATCTTGCTTAGACCCTTGGTACCGTATGACTCTTCTATAGGTGTCTCCCATTCCACACACTCATCACCCCACTTTGCAGCATGAAAAAAGAGAATAGAATCTTCATGGTTGGAAAGGACCTTTGAGATCATCGAGTCCAACCAAACAACCTACAATCTCTGCCACTAAAGCATGCAAGAAGTTAAGAGTAAAGCAGAGAAGAGCTATGAAATATACACCTTGACTTTTTTTCAGCATTAGTTTTCTGTTTCCCATAGTTCCAACGCGGAAAACAAATAAAAATTCAGAGCTCATCCTCCTCAGTAGCATCACTGTAAATCAGAGTGAGGAGATACTGTAGCTGGGGTAGCTGATTTTGGAACTACCACTCTACATTAAGTATATAATACATAAATGCCTGTTGATAGTGTGTGATGCTTGGAAAAAGTAGGGACAGGTCTTGTGTCCCAGTAGGGTACAGTGGATTCCCTAAATGAGGGATTAACCTTCATTTAATGTTTATCAGAACCAATTGACTCCCAGTGCCAACCCGGTTGATTTAAAGAGTGCTTTTAGAACTTGGCTGAAGAATGGAAAAATGTGTAGGTGGCACCAGTGGAGTCACCTGAATGTTCCAGTCTCTCAAATTTAGAGCAGCAGCAAAACCAGTCCCAAGATGCTCTCAGAAGGTCAGAATGGTAAATCGGATCAGGTCGTCTGCTAAGGGTGGAGAGCAGGTTCACACACTACATGCCAGCTGTTGGTCTCACTTTGCAGAGGTGAATTCACTGTGGGGTTAAATTGGATTATTGATTATGTTGACCTAACACCAATGCAAATAGCTAATACTTGAAACACTTACTTACGCCAAAGTGCTTTTGCAATAGGTTTTACTGAAGAAAATAGGCCTGCTTACCCCCCTTGCCCCCAATTATATTGTGTTAATCTGAAAAAAACCCCTCAATATAAAGTTTTAAAAAGGTATCTACTTAGAGAATGAGCTTCAGTTTATTTTGTGTGACTTCCTGCAACATTATCTGTATGTGTTCGAGAGGCTGTAGAGTCAGACCCAAAATTAGGAAATGATAAAGCTAGGAATAAATACTGACGTTGAACCAGTGCCTCAGGTGCTGTAGACTAGTATAATCTTACAAAAACCAGCAGAGCTGTAGAGCGCTACACTACATGAGGATCTGATTTAAATTTAGCTGGATATGAAACAAAAAAATAACCACATTTCTACGTGCCCGCATATTGTTAATAGTGCTAAATAGATCTGGGCGACATTTGTTGTTTTTTCTTTGCAAGAGTTCAGGCTTTGAATCATTGCAGTTTGAAATCATAAACTGGGTAGCTAAGTTTTTTTTGTGCTGAATTTCCTGGCTATAACAAACCCGAAACAAAGGAAACATAATGATTTTCCCTCCAGAGATTCACATTTAGCTAAAATCAAAATCTTTTGCTATAGTCATTATTAGGTGCTGATGAGCATTTCAAACTGTGGTGTTTTCCTGCCAGACCCTAAAAGTGTAATAGTGCTGAATCCATGCAATTTACATGTAATTTAGTAAACTCCATTCTCAAGTGGTACTTGAGGACAGCTTTGATGACTATGGGTTGGCTGCCGGCTAAACTGCACAGTCTTAGAAGAGCAGGAAGATCCTTTTCATTGATTACCATTTATCTTAGCTGGAGAATATACGCGTAGATGTCTGACAGATGGGGAGTGTATCTGGGTATTTATTTCCAATCTTTATTTACCAATGTTAAATTTTGGAACAATTATTGTAAGCCTCTAGCTTTTGGGTTTCTAACGTTATGAATGTAAACTGATGAGACACGTGTTGTCTTTTCTAGAAAAAATAAAATCATTTTTTGGGGGGAGTCTCCAGAAAATTACACAGAACGAACCGATGTGCATTGCATATGTAATGTCTTGTAATTATATCTTGTCAAAAGCCCAACTTTTTTCTCCTTTATTCTTTAGAAATATGGTAATTGTCCCTTTTCCCTTGTAGTTAATTATAAATTTCAGGAAGAATTAAGTCTGTTAAATCTCTTCTTCCCCCTCTTCCCCCTCCCTTGGTCTCTATGGCAGCAGCAGGAATAGAAGGGAATTACTTTGATCTTCATTTCTGAGTGACATTTCGTTTCTTCCGAGCATTGACCTTGTTTAGCGCAACTGAAATTTTCAATAGATTTCATTAGATTATAATGTGCTGATCTTAGGGAGATGTCTTTATTGAGATTAGTTTTAACTATGAAAGGAGAAGGGTGATTTGTTTCATAAATCTATGAACAGCTCTATAAACTGAGAAAAGAAAATGTTCAATTAACTGCTCGGGCAGATACAGTTAGGGCTTAATAGTACTGCACAGCAGTGGAGAGCTGCGGATGTCAGGAAAGGTGGAAGATACTGAGCAAGAGAAAGAAAACACGAGAGCCTGATCCTGGCTCAATTAATGACAGTGACGCTTAATGATAGCAGACCCGTACATCCTTAGCAGGTCCCTTCTCTAATATTCAGAGGGCCTGGGTGAAGGCGGGAAGATAATTTCCTAAGTGCCAAGGTGAGCTGCATTTTCATGCGTTTCACATAGCTGGAGCTGACCGAATGGATTCTTTGCAATGTCCGAGAGGCCACTAAAAGCAGAAAAGATGGGTATCCTGGCATGCATCCTCAACATAAATATGCATTTCTTTCGTGTTTTAATCTGTTTGCTACCGCCATGCAAATTTCCTTCTGTCTCCCTTCACCTGATGCAAGACTGCTGAAAAATGAGAGAACGTGTGCAGTCAAGGAGAAGGGAATGGTTATTTATGAGCGAATGATTAGGTCAGGGGTACGGCCTAGTAAATCATCGTATTTTACCTGGTCTGAGACCTCTAGTTGAGATGTACAATTTTCATTTCTCCAGAGAATCATCTGCATCAGAGAAGATAACTTGTAAGGATGTGTAGGAGTAGATAAATATGTTCCACTGGATTTGACTTCAGTCAACTCTTTTGCTACTGGAGACCTTGCTCAATGATTTGTATATAGTTTGCAAGTCATATTCTTGGCCATTCTAGTGGACACAAACGTAATCTCACCTGTAATTGCTTTTGATTCTGGTGACCCGTATCTTCTCTGAGAAGATCTTAAAGAGTGCTGCAGTTCAGTGAGCACTGAAATAAATAAATATATTCCTAGATATCCTCTCTCTATTTTGTCACATATTCCTGCAGAGCTAAGATCGGGCTGTGGCCACACTCGCATTAGGCAGTATTTGGCCATCAGAATTTGGTATTGATTATATCTCTCCCTGCCTATGAGAAGGTGGCAATAAGCTATATGTACTTGCTCTTAAAGTCCTCCAAACACCCTTAGCAGTCACTATGGTTGGTCGCCCAACACAAAAGAGGAATTCTTCCTCGAAACCATACCCAGACCTTGCTGATGTGCAGCTGCATGTCTGTCTCCCGAACCTCTCTTGTGCAGTGCCACAAAGCTCTCATCTTCTGATTCACTACTCAATACGCCAGATTTCCCCCGGCAATGTTGCAGTGGGCACTGCTGCTACCACTCTGCATTAAATTAATCTATCTGCAGATACATTACCCCAATGTTTCCAGCCAGTGCTGATAGCAGTCAGTTACTTCAACACCTGACTGAGAAAAGCACGTAGGAAAGAAGCTTGCTTAAGGGTTGCAGGCTAGGAAAGTAGATGTTGGGCACAGAGACCGTGAAGGGTTTGCAGCCTTGGTTTTGTCTTCTGCTTTCTGTCTCCTGGTTACCTATGGGGTCTGCATTTCTGGATGCCTGAAGAACCTGTTGGTTTGGGAATTACATGTAGCAGTGCCTCCAGAAAAGGAATCGCACTGTCTCTATCTGACTAGAGGTTAGCATCTCTATCTGACTTTGTCATCGCTTCGTTGCTTCCTGACTCTGTTATTGCTATGCGATTTATCAAGGATTTAAAGCATCAACCCAGAAAAAGAAGCTGTGATTGATGCTGAATTCAGCAATGAGAATGGATTTCTTCTTTTGTGTCCCGAGGTCTCTTTACGCAAAAATTACACAAGCTGAAGATCTTATTGCATATTTCGAAGGCTCTGATTGCATGAAGCTGTGATAAAGCCTACGCCTGGATAACTGTGTCTATCACTACGTTGGAGCTGTCTCAAGGGTGAAGCTTAGCGCAGGAGGCTGGGTATCCTCAAAGAAAGGGAGTAAAACAAGACTGTGGAAATCACTCATTCATAAGCTATGGAGAAACAGCCTCTGTTTCCATTTCAGATGGAGAACTCTTTTATTGGAACATATTCTCCCAAACAGCAAGGCGAGACATATGCTTTTTGCATACAAGTATTAGTAAACATGAAAAGCAAACTACAGGTAATTCTGTCCTCCCTTGAAGGCCATCTGAAGAAAAATTATTTCAAATGATGGATTTTCATCACTTTTCAGATTTTTAACTTTCCAGTAGGGATGGACCAAGGTGTTTAGTCCTTATGCTCACCAAACTCCTAAATTGGTGAAAATGTTAGCAGCAATAATCAAATGGAATTAATTCCTTCTACAGTCTGCAAATAATTCCCAACATGTTTATTCCTATGCTTACTTGTGTTTCCTATGCTTGCAGAACACTTTATGAAGTGTTGACCTTTGGTTAATATTTTTTCATTGGTACCTCTATGTGTGACACGTTGGAGCTTTTTGCTGATTTAAAAAAAAAATAAAAAAAATTGAGCACTTTTGTGAAGAAAAACATTACTGGCAGCTGATATTTCTACCTTATTTCTTAGAACTATATCAACTAGGTGAGGGTGTAAGCTATGAAAGGCATGAAAAACATTGTTTTTTACACAACAATACAAAAAGTAGTGATCATTCAAATAAAAAGTCAGCTGTAATTTATAAAAAAAACAAAACCAAAGCAATCCCAAACCCCCAAAAGCTGTAGGAGGAAAGCATTCAGTCCTAGCCCTTGAGCTACATGCATTTCTCAGGCGATTCCAGTGCAATGACGTGTTATCAGCACAGTAATTCAAATATCCAGCTGTGAAAGGCCACACTCTGCAGGTCACCCTACATCCCAGATGCACGATCAGCCCATCCCTTGTGCTCAGCAATTGGGATCTCTGGAGAGCTGTTGCCTAGGAGCGATTCCCAGCTACCTCCGTCTTTCTGGCCTTTGAATATGCAGCTTGTGTCGTGTGATTCTGGGCCCTGGGGCAATTTTGGTATGAATCTCAAAGTCAGGAATACTTGCAGAGTATTAGCCCTTCCTGCTGTGAGACCTGGAGCTTTTATTTTGCAGATGTGTCATCTATAAGAATGTGAGGAGTCTTTTTGAGGAGTCTGCTGGCAAACATGTTATACGCGGTTACCTAAATTTGTGAGATCAGGCTTTTCAATCAGAAAAATGTTTCCTGTCCAAAGCAAATTATTAATTTTCTTGCCTTTATCTTGGCTTGGATTAAAGACTGAAGACTTACAACTGTGTTAAAGAAAGGAAAAAATAGTTACCTATATTTCATGCAGTGTTTTGATCAAAATTCATGTAAAGTTTTATTATTTTGATAGGATTACATAGTTTGCTGTTGCATTCATTCCTTCCTTACAGGAGATAACACACACCCACAGGATATTGCTGACATGATAGCAGTGACTTTTTCAAATCCATTTAAACAATACTTTCTAAACTTTCATCTAAAGGTACAATGCTTTTTGCTTGCTAGCCGTTTTTTTGAATATTCCTTAAAGTTGTCAAAGTGAAAACATAAAAGATAGCCAGTTTTGAAGGTTTGGGGAATATAAAGCTGAAACTAATATGCACATTTTCTCTTTTTTTCTTTTCTTTCTTATAAAAGTATTTACTGTTGCAGTGCTTTACAAATATTTACTTTTTGGAGATAAAGAACAAGACACTAATATTGCCTTGTTAGTTAATATTTGTAAATCAGACTCAATATTGAAAATCATGTGAAGCCTAATCTTTAGTGTTTGCAGGGGATGCTCTCCTTTGCTCTCAGCATGGGGAAAAGTTTGTTGTAGTTGCTTGTGATATATCTGGCTTAAATGAAAATAAAAGGAAGAAAGCTTTTTTTTTACGCATTATTTCCAGCTTCAGGAACACACATGATTCCAAGAGTCCTCCAATTCAAGGAGCTAAATAATAGTTTGACTCTTCTGTGAAATGCTGAGAGTAATGGTGGCAGACACCAGAATTTATTCTGAAATTTTCTTCAGGGACTCTGACCCAATCTGCTGTGCAATTTGTTCTGATGGGCTCCAAACCTTTGCTAAAATGTAATTGAATCACTGCAAATGCAAGGGAAATTACAGGAAGATCAGCCCGAAGGCTTGATGGTTGCATCTTGCACTGCCATGTGGAACATTAGACGTTAAATTGATCCCTCGCTCTTTTGGTTCTGCAAAGTTTCAGGGAACTGCAGGGGTCTTGGGTACTTGCTCCATGTCCTCCAGGGGCCAATCTGGGGAGCAAGCAGAGCGTTATGCTCAGCAAGAAAACACACCCTAAAAATTTGGGACAGACTTACTTCTCCTGGAAAAAAAAAAAAAAAACCATGGGGCTGTTCAAGCTGCAGCTATCAAAGAGGATGTAATGGAAATGGCTTGTCATAAAATGGGGAGAAAAAAGCCAATCTCTACCTACTCCCTAAACTCTGCTGTTGTTCTCTGAATGCTCCAGTGTGGAGGAAAGCCAGGTGGCACAAGCTTGGGGTTCAGAGTGGATATGTTCACCCACGTAACTGAGAACTCCAAAGCAAAATTAATGGTTTACTGCTGAGGCCTTCTTGGTCCTGCGAACAGTGGATTATTTTCCCTACATGACAGTGGAAAATGACTTTGTGAGGTGTAATGCGTACTAGCAAACTCCTAGATGCTCCATCTGGAATGGAGTCCATTGCGCCTAGAGATTGCAGCACGTACTGTGTTGTGTATAATGCCATTTTCACTTATTTGCAGCAGAGCCATGGCAGATGCCCATCCCACAAAAGCTCAGTCGAAACACCTGCCTGGATACCCATTCAGCACTCTACCGTAAGTTTGAGCCTTTTAATACAAAGATTTGAGAGACTGAGTGGTAAGTCTCTGTGTTTGGAGCAGCCCCGTCGGGTAAAATTTCCATATTCAGTGCATTTGAGAATGAACAGAAGAGAGTCCTAAGGCCAGACCAAGCTCCTTGGGAAGCCTGAGCTGTTGAAACGTTGGGTAGTGGCTTGGCAGGGCTTCTCCAGAAGTTCACCCTCTTCGGGAATTTAATTGATTCCACATGGAGCAATGAGGAGCAAGCATGGTGTGATTGGTGGTGGTGTCCATCTCAGAGGAGTGTGAAGTTCCTGTTGATTGCTATAACTCTGTGCTCCAGCTGAGCGTGATGACTGGCAGCCTGCTAGTTTTGCCTGGTCATGGGCAGAGCTTGTGGGAATTCATTCATAAGCTCCTGCGGGGTCTGCCAGAAACAGCTGACATGTAAATCACCAGGCTGTCCCCAGACCCAGGTGGTGACACAAGGAAGGGGAGGTGCATCTTTTTTTTTTTCCACATTCTCATGGAAGAAAGAAAGACTGATGTTGCAAGTGTTTTACGGACTAATAAGTGGGAAAATTTGCCCAGTGTAACAGCAACTTTTGGGATGATGGGCAGTGAGCGAACTTTAGTTGCTGGATTTATAGGAAATGACCTTTGTAAATGCTTTCCTCCTCCTGCCAATTAGATGACTTCAGTGAGATTTGCTTTTAACTATCAAAGACACAGTAATATTTGAAGAGAAAAAAGAAACTGCGGTCAAGTTGACACTGCATTGATTTGTATCTTGTCTGAACATACATTGTAGACAGAGTCAAATCCTTGGATGCTGGAAGTTAGAGGGCTGACTAACAGAGCTATGATGATTTATCTCAGTTGAGGACTTGGCAGGATTTAGTTGACATTTTCTTTGGCTCTGCACCACGGCATGATGTTGGTCCACAGCTATCAACTTGTCACCTTTTATGAGTAGATGAATGAGAGACAAATTCAAGTTTTCACTCTCCCTCAGTCTCTTGCTGATCTGGTGATTGTAAACCCTGTGGTTTTGGTTGTTCTTATAATATGTTAAACTTAATGATATCATTGTTGATCTGTATTGAAACAGATGCGCTTAAAAGTACCGATTGAACAGTTAAGCAGTTTTTTACCAGATGAGGATCTAGCCCAGTAACTAATTAGTAACTCTTCTTATTTTTAGTTTCTATTCTCAAAGGCTTTGGATTGACTTTGTTGTGTGGTCTTGTTGTTTTTTGTTTCTATTAAGAGGGTCGCGGCATAAAGCACAAGTATGGCAGTGAGGTGCTTTGAGAAATGGTGATGGTACTGGGCGTTTGTAGTAAGTCAGGAGCAGTTGCGCTCCGTGTTTTCCACTAGCACCAAGACCTGACTTTTCAGATAGTGGCTTTAAACACCTTGGGTATTTTTAAGGATATTTCTTTCTTAAACCATCAAAAATAAAAGCATTCAGCTTCAATATTCTTTTCTTGTCTCTTGTTACACCAGATACGTGTGCATGCATAGGTAATATCTATAGACCTGCTATATTGCAAATTTCTGTACTGTTACAAAAAATGATAAACTGAGGATTGAGCTTTGTTGTCATTGTTAGCACTAAAAGTGGTCTGAGATTTGAATAACTCCAAGAAGTGTTATTTTTAAACTATTAAAGTGGAAACTGAGACCAACGCTATTTGATATCTTAATCAACAACATAGACAGTGGGGTTGAGTGCACCTTCAGCAAATTTGCAGATGACATCAAGCGGAGTGATGTAGTTGATACACTAGAGGGATGGAATGCCACCCAGAGACACCTTAAGAGGCTTGAGGAGTGAGCCCATGCGAGGCTCATGAGGGTCAACAAGGCCAAGTGCAGGGTCCTGCACCTGAGTCAGGGCAACCCCCGATATCAATACAGGCTGGGGGATGAAGGGATTGAGAGCAGCCCTGCTGAGAAGGACTTGTGAGTCCTGGTGGATGAAAAGCTGGACATGAGCTGGCAATGTGCACTCACAGCCCAGAGGGCCAGGCACATCCTGGGCTGCATCCGTAGCAATGTGGCCAGCAGGTTGAGGGAGGTGATTCTGACCCTCTGCTCCTTTCTGGTGAGACCCCACCTGGAGTAGTGCGTCCAGCTCTGGAACCCTCAGCACAGGGAAGACATGGACCTGTTGGACTAGGTCCAGAGGAGGCCACAAAGATGATGAGAGGGCTGGAGCACCTCTGCTGTGAGGACAAACTGAGAGAGTTGGGGTTGTTCAGTTTGGAGAAGAGGAGGCTCCAGGGAGACCTTATGGCAGTTTTTGAATATATAAAGGGGGCTTATAAGAAAGATGGAAACTTTTTAGCAAGACCTGTAGTGACAGGAAGAGGGGCAACTGAAAGAGGGTAGGTTTAGATTGGACATAAAGAAGAAATATTTTATGATGAGGATGGTGAGACACTGGCCCAAGTTGCCCAGAGAAGTTGTGGATGCCCCATCCCTGGAACTGTTCAAGGTCAGGTTGGATGGGGCTTTGAGCAACCTGATCTAGTGAAAGATGTCCCTGCCCACGGCAGAGGGAGGTTGGACTAGGTGATCTTTAAAGGTTCCTTCCAACCCAAACCATTCTATGAGTCTACAAAAAACCCCTCAACCTACCATTAGAATACAGTTCAAGCATTCACTTAGTTGCTATTTTTTATAATGTAGAGTACAACATGTGGTCCTTGAGATAATTGCCTACTTGGAGCTTGCTTCCACCTGTATTTTGCTTGATTCTAAGAGTTGAATGGAGTGATGGAGCTGAGCACTACTCCACAAATAAGTTGTAATTCCCAAGTACCTCCTGCTTCTTTTTTATCAAATAATTTTCTATGCAGCCCAACAGTTTTCTGCCTACCTGATCTGTATCTGTGTCAGTATTTGTATCTGTATCTGTATCTGTATCTGTATCTGTATCTGTATCTGTATCTGTCAGATATTTATAAACATTTTTTACAATACTTCAGTAGATTTCTTTTCTTGGGAGACTAATGCAGACAGTTAGGGAAAGTTAAATCCAACAGAAATGAACTTCTAGGCGGTCAGTGGTTTTCACCCTCTGATTTCAAAAGTATTTTTTAACTGCCTTGCTTTTATCTGTGAAAAATCAGTGTGTTGATAGAAAACTGATTGACGAAATGAAAATTCCCAGTGACGCTTCAAAGCATATTACCTGCTATGGAAGGCTTGAAAGATTGAAAAAAAAAAAAAAGCAGAGATCTGGCCAGTTGTGAGAGCTCCATTAGATGACCATAATTTGGGTTTGGATGCCTCTCAAGAGCGGTATATGGAATGGTGTCAAATAATGAAGGGAAAACAAACTGGTAGAAACGGTATCCTCTTTCGTCAATTTTGCTGGTTGTGTCGCTCAGGATGGCATGAGTCTGGGCAAGGTTCTTCTCTCCTTTTTCAGCTGTTTTTAAAAAAAGCACTGTGTCCTCTCATGGGAGCGCCTTTCCCATCTAATGCAAGAACCAGGAGATCTGGGAGCCTTGCTGTTGCGTAATAGTCTGACTTCTGTAGTCCCTAATTTGCCATCCTTTTTGAATTTACTGATGATTCTTGCAATTAAGATTCTCAGTTCTGTTTGGCAACTCACCGTCTGCAAAAGAGGGCATCAGTGAACACTGCCTTTCTGTGCCTTCACAATGTCCTTAATTAGATTCATTTTAAGTCTGAGAGTTTTAATCAAGGGAATTACCTAAGGGTGGCTTTGTCTGCACTTGCACTTTCAGTCATGTCTTCCGAAGGATTTGTAGTGTTTGATTATAAAATACTCCAAAAGGAGTTCACTGCGCTGCTCTTTAGCATACTAAACCTTCCAGTCGCTGGGGTTGCTTGCGAGCTAGATCCATTATGCAAAGATAATGAAGTATCACAGGCTGCCCCCGTGTCGCAAAAACATTTGGGGTTGTCTTTTCTTCCGTCCCTGATGACAGCTTTTCTTGACTTCAGCATTCAGCGCAAACATTCACCTTATCTCACCCTGCGGCGTGAATATGATCCCTCTGCTTTTCCCTGCTGCACTCTCAGCCGAGCTCCTTGGTCCTGGTCCCCTTCCACTGAGATATTCCCTTTTGGGGAGTCATCTGCCACTGTGAAGCAGCAGGAGAGAGGGGTAAAGGGTGTGTGGGCACAAAAAGCAACGGATTTGGTGCATGCCCTAAGCAGAGCCTCATTAAGCATCAGCTGTCGCCTCAATGTGAAGAAGGTGATGGTGGACTTAAGGGTTGGGGAACCCGATCGAGGGTCCTGACAGGGGAGGTGCAGCAGCCGTGCGTGCTGCCATAGCTCACGGGCCGCAGCTTTACAGAGGGGCTACATTCTCTGGAAATTTATTGCGAGCGTTGGCTGCCAGCCTGCTCGCAGCTGAGCCCTTAGTCTTGGTGCCCCTTGGTTGACCTTTATCCATAGCACAAGGAACCGTTTTGAACCCTGCATGCATGTGCAGGATATTATTGCGCTATTTACGTGGGATAGGTCAGTGCATGGAGGATAAAGTTACTCTGGCTTTCTCTTTTTCCCAGTTTATTGGGACCACTGGAGGGACAGGGATGCACTAATGCCCTGCACAATATCTGAATTTAGCCTGATTGGGGAGTTAGCCTGGAAATATTCCTAGTTCGACCCAATCAAGGTTTTTGTATTCAGACTCACTTCGCAGGAGTTGTTTTAAAGAAATTCATACTTTTGGAAGATGCCTGTGTGTTAGTTCCGGTGGTTGTGCTCTGTGTAAAGAATGTCCTGACGCAATATCGTACAATGGAGCCAAGCAGAAACATGTTGAAACATGCAAATTCTGCTTTGTTTTAAGGCTGTGAGTCTGGAAGAATAGTTTCTGAAATCAGTCTTGCTCCCTTTAAACACAAAACAAATAAATGGCTCTGTTTGGCTAGACTCGGCTCTCCCGGGACTTCGCGTTGTGCCTCGTAACGATGTCCCTTCCTCTCCTGTGTAGATGTGCTCTATAAAATAAATAAATAGCTCCGCACTCCAGAAAGTGCCTTTTGCAGGGGCTCGCTCCCTCTCTAAGCTTTAAGTCTTTTTCTCTTAAAACCCTGTTGGCTAATAAATTCCACAGACAATCCGGGTGGTGGGAAATACTTTTTTTTTTTTTTTTTTTTGTGGCTAATGTGAAATATTTGAAAACTGGGCTATTAATACAATGCTCTGTTCTTTTTATCTTTCACCTTGGCGCTGATGGTAATGGAAAATTTTGAGCTCAGCTTTATTTTTAAAGGAGGTACTAAAGTAATGCCATGCGTGTTTCTGCTGGGTCACTGTATTCCTGCAGATCTTCTTCATTCCAAAGTCTCCTGTACCCCTCCTGGCCCAGTGCTCAAGGCAGTTTACCGTCCACCTCTTTACCGTTTAAAAAGGCTGTCTGTACCCTGCGCTGCTGAGTCTGTCACCAATTGCCAGCTACGAAACCGCTTTTTAAAATAGCCACTTAAATCCCTCTTCCCCTCGGATAACTCCCTGATGCTTCCTTCTTATTCGCACCACCCCTCCCCAGCCTTCCCTGGGGAAAAGCCTGCTGTTCCCGTTGCTGTTGGCTGCAGCTCGAGGTGCTGAAGAGCTGCGACATCTCCCCTGTAATCTGATTTACGGATTCAGTGGGGAAAGTTCCAGCGACACTAAGGTAGTGTTGAATTAGCAGCAAACCACAGCATATCCCAGCAGGGCAGCAAATGCTTCATGCTTGGGTAGACAGAGGCAGACGCTAGCGGAGTATGTGTTAACAGAAAGGCTCAGGAGCAAATTCTGGGAGAAATAGGGCAAAAGAAGCCATTTACTCCTCTATTACATTGAAGAATAGGGAAGAAAGGGGAGAGATTTTTTAAAATGTTAATAGGCCCTTGACAATGAAGTAGATATACTTAATTTATGACATACGTGGTCCTTCCTCCCATTGCAGTTCCATGTGATCCCAGTGAAACAAGGGAAGGGTTTCACAGTTGCGAAACAAGCTCAGAAACCCTTAAGGTAAGGTGATAACTCGTTAAAAAAAATAGTATGATAAACATAAAGCTGTACAAAACCATTATCTGCAGACTGACCCACGTAGCTGCTTGACATCATCATCAGGAAACATTCTGCATTAGTCGCTTACAATGAGTAATCTCATTAAGCACACGTTATATAGGATATTTGCGGTCTTTATTGCTTTACTTGTTTTGTGGAAAGCTCCAGGATGTTTCTACAGTGTTCCCAGGCACAGAAGTGCAGCAGTGCATAACTAGAACAAAATGTTTATAACTTGGTTATAGAAATTTTCTTTAAGCTGAAACTTGACATTGATCTTTATGGTAGCAATTACTTAAAGGTAAACTTTTACAGAAAAACAAATATTGCTTTAACTGCTTAAAATCATTGCAACTCATGAGGTTTATGAGCAAAAAAAATTAAACAAAGCTTAATATTCTTCCGCACACTATCTTAAAATTCTGCTTTAAATCGTGATTTATCCAGGCAACATTTTGACATTGTCAGCGAAGTTTAAAAACAATGTGCACATCCAAGTTCTACAGTAGTTATTATTTATTATTCCCAGAGGAAAAGCACTATTGGAGTATAATTTTTTCGATAACATATTGGTTCGATAACATATTGCTCTCTATAATATATAACATGCTTGAGGGTTATATCCCAGAGGTGTTGCTACTCTAAATCTGTGCTTTCCTGACATGGGAAATTCCATGCTAAGGTCAAACACGATCAGTTCAAACCTTCTGAGTCTATGGTGATATCCACTCTTTATTTACACCCTGCAATAACCAGCAAATATGATTAATATGACTGCTTAAGAGTATTTCCAGTCCCCCGTAATGTGAACTAAATTGTTTTCATTATTTTTCTCTTAGATGTGCTGCAGCATAAGAGGGGGCAGCGATTTAATTTTTTTAGGAAATTGAACACGTTCATCATATCAATCAAAAATGGGTATGTGCATGTAACCAACAGGTTACGCGGGGCTGGAGTGCAAGAGTAAGACTGTGACTCACGGTTCAGTAACTCACGCCACGGCGATATCTGGAAACTGCATGTTAGAAAGGAGCCCCGTTGTGCCTGGCACTGTAAAAAGGTATAGAAGAAACTTGTGGCTGAAGCAGTTGTGGAAGACAAAGGGTGGGAACTATGCCTTGTTGGGCAGTATTTGGTGGAGATGCTGAAAGTGAAATTCATCTGTCCAGGTTTATGTCGCTGGAGAGGTATAAACACTTTTGCGGTGCAGTTCACCTTTAGACTGGTCTTTAAAGTATGGATTGGGTTATTGAAGAGCGTGTTTCTTGTGATTAATGACAAAGGAGACCTAGACAACTCGCGCTCGCACAGGTGTCTGAAGCGAAGATGTATCCCGCGCCGGGGGATTTTCTCAGTGTTGCACAAGTCTGTGGCAGAAGTGGTGACCTGCATCAGAGAATTAGCTACGAGGCTTTCCTTCTAGGCTCCCCCAAACAAGCAGTTTATTATGGCTGTCCTTTTATAGATCGATGGAGCCACCAGTGACTGCAAAATGCAAATGAATACAGGATTGGATCTGGGCACAGCCCAAGCCGTGGAGGTGTTACAGCGTTTCACATAACGTTATCTTATACCAACCACCTTTTTCCTTAATACCTTGCAAAAAAATCTATTTAACCATAATAAACCATATGTTTTAGTGGCATTTTCATTTGTACTTTTAGATTGCAAGTCCTGTTATTTGTTCAGGACATACATACTGTATAATGTCATTTACACTTACAGGGCTATAGAAACCTAAAAGTCTGTCTTTATCACATAAATGGCTGTGAACAGCCGTCTTGGCAAATGTGTTCTCCAAAGGTTTATTCCTGAAAAGTTCTGAATGTCTCCTGTGAAGTGCTTAGGGGACCTCCTTTCGACCCTGTTGGTATCACTGATATACCACTATAAATGAACACGGGAATCCTACCCTTGGACTGGGACAGCCTATATGTCAGGGAGGTGTTGCACAGGCATTTATGAAGAAATGAATATAAAAAGCATATTCAAAGGCTGATGGAAATTACTGTTCCCTGAAGAATATTGACATCTCTGCTGTTTGGCTGTTTGGGGCTTTTTTTTTTTTCTTCGATTTGGGAACAGTCATGCAAATTAGGTTTTGTTTGCTTTGTTTGTTCGTTTTGTGTGCTCTAAGGAAGCAAGAAATATAAATGGGAAAGTGCCTGTAAACCATATAATTAATAAACTGTTTTGTGTCACCAGAAGACTATGAATTATAGGTCTAAATACCCTGTGTTTTCAGGGATTTGAAAACTAGGGCTTCAATTGTCCATGCAAGCAGACCCGAGTTGGATCATCCCTGCCTGGGATTTGGGCCTTGCCAAGAGCCAAAGGTGCTCAGTGCTGTTGTTGATGGCTCTTGCAGTCTGAATGGAGCTTGTGTACGCATCTCTACAGGTCAGTGAACCTGTGAGAGTTTTTCTAGGTGGTCATCTGCCTTTTTTGCATTGTGTCACCATCTTACGTTGTCACAAGGGTAAATATTCCTTTGAAGTGTTTAGCACTTAATTATGGATTCAGACGCATCCTATCGGTCATTCCAACGGTACCTATTCATCGAACCCACAGTAGGCCCATCTCTTCTCTCTTACCTTGGATTCTTCACTGTATTTCTTTAGTGTCTGAGCATCTCAGGGTAATAATTTGTTGCCACAAGACCCTCATGAAGAAGTTAGGAAAAGCTGTCATCCCATTTTACAAACAAGGGGGAGAAGCAGAACACAACTACATCGTGTAGAGATACACCGAGCATGTCAGTTCTGCAGCTAGTGCTGCACCCAGGGTAATTAACCCAATTAACCCATGATACAGCTAATAGTCCACGCATGATACCACGTCTTTATATCTTACTGTGCCGTGCAACTGGTCAGCTCTTGAAGCAACCTTGGGGCTCTGTAACAAAGGAGTGGATGACAGAACGGGACGTTATTCTTTTGTGGACAGGGAAGGGACATTTTTACAAATATTCACCATCATAGGTAATGGAGTAACTTCAGGAGAGGGCTTTGATATGTTATTTTGGGTACCTGGGCCACCTCTTTGCTCGGTTATTTACCTTCAGTTTGTGAGCTGTGCTCTAGCTGTAGAGCAAAAGGATAACCAAAGTGTGTAGGAGCCGTCAGATCCGCAATCTGCTCTGCCATCGCCGTCTTTGCTGCAAGCTGAGTTTCAAGGGCAGCTACATTTAGAGGCTACGCATCCTGTATTCCTCTGAATTGTTTATAATGTATGGCGGAAACGTCTAAAATAGGATGCTGTATAATTAAAGAAAAAGCCAAAACACAGAAAGGCTGAAGCTTTTCCTCCCACAAATACATACTATGTATATGTATTTTTTACACAAACACTTCAGTATCTCCTTCTTTGTGCTTCTGGTACCAGCTCCTGAGCTTACCCGGCTTGTACTGATCTCTGCTGCACGAATAACTCTCTGGCCCTGTCTCCAGCTCATCTAAACCTGTTGGTGTTCAGCTCCCATCCTTTCTTGCGGTGCCACCTGCCTCTCAGTCTGACTGCTGTGGTACTCGCTTTGCTGTCACCACTCTGAGATTTTCTGAGGGAAGGCTTGGTCTTGAATTATTTTGGTGATGGAAGGAGGGGTAACAGTGCTCTTCCTTATTTTGGTGCTCTCTTTTCACCCACAGAATAGCTCTCGCATTTTCTTCTTCCCTGCTGTGTCCTTGCTTCTGAGGTACTTAGAGAGGGATATTCCTATTTGGATAAACATTTACTATTTTTGGAATAGGTAATGACAAAATAAAAAAACAGTCATGAGTGAAGAGCTGTGATTTCTAACACCGGATAGACACGTAGAAATCTTTAAATGTCATGACAGTAGCAGAATAGCAATACTGGATGGAAGGACAGGGAATAAACCTGGGGAGATGGAATCCAGTCATTTGTTGTTACAGGAAACACTGTCTTGTAAAACCTCACTTAAGAATTTGGAGAAGATTCACTGTAACATGCTGCCTCTAACCTCCACTGTGATCCTGTGTTGGTCTCTGCTACTGCGTAAGTGTGATAAGATAAAGCACGAAACACAAAAAGTCACTATTTAAAGATTAGTGCCAGTAAAAAAGGCAGGTGAATCACTCACCTGAGAATTTGCAGTCTACCTGCATTTGCCCTTTTACTGTAAAACAGAATCACACGTCCTCATCTGTTGCATCTCTGCACGGTGGAGCCTTTGATTCGAAGGTCGGTCCAGGCCTGCCCACTAACAAGCCAATTTATGTCACATCTGGCATTAGCAGGCTGAGTCTCTTTAGATGGTTCATAAAACTTTAGACCGGCCATAGCAGATAGAACAAAAGTCCCAACGGACCTTTGTAGCTCCGCAGCTGATAGAATTCCATGGCTGATGCTTAGAGATAAAGCGTGGTAAGATGTCAAATACGGAGTGATATTTCCCATGGAATATCTTTCCTGCTTCCGGCAATCAGGGGTTTAGAGGCTTCTTAAGTTTGAGGTTACGTATGGGCAGTTAGTTTTGATAGACCGGAACTCATTAAAATAAGAATTAGATAAGTGGAACAAAATTCTGCTGTCAGGTATGGTAAAGTAAATGTGGATTTGCACCAGTGTAAGAGGACAGGGTTTGGTTGTTCATTCTTTCTCTTGCTAGTAAAAGTGATTAAGCCTTGAAAGTTTGAATCCTCTCCTGAATTACTGTGGGGTTTTTTTTAACAAAGAACTGGTTTGCTAATAAAATCTTGGCATTTACTTTATCAACTCTTAACTGTAGTAAAGAAGTTTTTACTTATCAGGTATATGCTTATCAGTTTTCTAGTGTATATAGGCTTATTCTATTTGAATAGAATCTGCTCAGCTATGCATTTTCTCCCCCTTTAGATATGTTCATGAAGAGTGCTTTTGGAGATTTAAGGGGTGATTTAAACAATTATTTTTTCGTCTATCTTTCATGAAATCCAAATTGCCACTAACTTTCTGCAGCATCGGTTCTATAGAAACTCAGCATCCTCTACAATAAAAAATGTCTTTGAGCCAATCTTTCCATTTTTCTCATTTGTTTTCTGTTGCTTTTTTTCATATTATTTGTTACATTGTGGCTGATAAGAAGTTGTGGAGGTCTCGTAAAGTTATTCACGGTATTTCTTTTCCAATTAAAAGTAGGTCCTTGTGTAAAACCTTCTTTTGTTTCAGTGAAATCAATGACAAAATTGATTTTGAAATGCATGTATTAGGGTCTCCTCAGTTTATCACCTCTGAAAATGAAAAAATTTGAATTAGGTTTATGGATTCATAGCATTCACAGTAGTAGTTTGCGTGTTTATTGGGTTCTTGGATGTGCTTAACTGCTGTTAAGCAGTAAACTCCCAGAAAAGGGAGCTTATTAAACGGTCTGTTTGCTAAACCAAGCTTGACATCTTTATTCATTCACATCTGATTATTTTACTACCTCCAAATGGTATTTTGGACATGGAGGTTGGATACTATTTTTTATTTTGACTTTGTTTGGCAGTGATAATCTATAGAACCACTACAGCGTTGTGGGAGAGAGAGTTGCTTTGTTTTGTGTTGTGGCTCACAGGTAATTAACAGAATTGCCAGCTAATTTCTGAGTCCTTATTACTGGTGAATTTACATAAAATGCACAGCATCACGGCTGATCTGAGGCAGAATGGGACCGGGATAAAGGATCTATGAGCTCTTCCAAAAGAATTTCCGAGTTCTGGCTTGGTCCCAATGCAGCCTAAGGAAAATCACCCTGCCTGTCCCTCGGTTTCACCGAGCTAATTGTACAAATTCTTGCTGCTTTCCTAAATTTCGTTGAAGTCTGTTGTGTACAGTACTGCATAACAGTGTGATATTATTTCAGATTCCACATTTAATTTTCCTGGGTCAGCATTAGAACCTTTTTGTCTTGAAACTGAGGACGAAAGGAAAACATATTGAAAAACATGTATTTTATTGTATTACAGAGCACCTGACATTTCTTTTTTTAATTTTTTTTTTTTTAATTTTTTTTATTTTGGGCAAGACAGGAGGTGGGGAAAAAAGCTTGTTATTTTGGGGGTTCAGTATTTTTTGGGTGCAAAACTAAAACATCGGCATAATAGCATATTTTATAATCTAATTTTAAAAAAGAGGATGTTTCAGGAGCTTATGCATCATAAATAGCTATCAATATTCAAGGTGGTTTAAAATTCTTTGTTTTAAAATAAAGTGGCTCAAAAGCATAGAAAGGTAGACGTTCGTTGTTTTTTTAACAGATGTTCCATAGCCTTTTATTTAGTCTTTTATTCAGTTGCTTACTACTGCAATTTTTATATCTTTGTTCTTATTTTTTCTGTTTATTCATCACTGACTAAAGATACTGTCACACCTGCAGAAGCCTCAAATTTGTCTTCCTTTCTAAACAGGAGGCAGAAGACCCCAACAGTCATGAAGTCGAAAAGGCTGGCTACTAGCACATAGCGACTTATTCTTGCGGCTATCCTCTAAGCAGGATGAGCTACCATGAACCACCCTCTCTAACTGCCAGGGATGCATCACAGGATTACAAAGCCCAGGATCCACATAAGCAATTTGGTGGCTGAAATGCGGCTTTGACAAAATTTCAGTTTCCAAGTCCAAGCAGGCAATTCATAAAGCTCACGCCCGCTCCCATCCCTCCCTTCCTCCCTGCTTAGATGCCTCCAAGGTTTCAGGTACCAGGGTTTTCAGAAGTAATTTCCCATCCTTTGTGCCGAAGCTTCTTTCATTCCTCCACTGTACTGGCCACCTTCCACAGGTGGGATAGAGATGTCCTCTCTCTGAGCCTTGTCTGTTGCTGCTGGCCATAGCACTCTCCAGGGAGGTGGAAATGTGGATTTGACCTCCAGAGTGAAGCTCGTGCTGAACTTCCATTTGCAAAAATGCCATTATACTAAGAGCATCTCATCCTCCATCCATCTTTTGAGGGTAAAGAGTGAAGCAATCTTCTCTACCCAAAGGAGTAATTTAGGCATATACATGGGGTTGAGGGCTTTAGGTGATGTGTCCGAATCTCTTTTAGGTGCACAGGTCAGGCAGGTACCTGCAGTAGGAGACAGGGAATTTCAGAAATAGCCTCTTATCTCCTTTCTTACTGGCATTACTCTCTGCTTCTAGCCAACATGCTGCTTTTTCTGCATTTTATTATTAGTCGTTTTCATGAACTGCATTGCAGGAACCTAAAGACCAGATCAGGAAACTCTTAGCGTCGCCACGCTTTATGGATCTGTGACTAATTCCATAGTGCTTTTCTCAAAGTGTGGCAGAAATGTCGATGACAATATGCAGTGTCACCTTACAGGCACCAGAAGCCCCCTAAAGTAGTGACTTTATTCAGAATGGAGCCCAGGGCGATGCTGGAAAGTAGATCAGTGATTCCACAGAAAATTGCTTAGATTTTTAATTAAGTCCAGAGCAGTGTATCACATCAACATGGCAGGACATCTGCAAGCAAATAGTGTGTCTTGATAGCTGGAGAAGTGTTGTGGGATTATTTTTTTTTATTTTGTTTTTGGAAAAAAGTAATAAAATGGTAGGTAGAGGTAATGCTTATGGACTTCAGTTGCCATTTTTTTTCTGGAATGTTTTTGCTAGGCTTTCTTTTGAGATACATTACATAGAAAAATACAGAATGAACTCCACCTGCAACTACAAACTGGGCGAGCAGCAAGAAGCTGAGTTGCGACAGAGACTAATGGCTATCAGTCCAGTGCAAAGACCTTTGCCTAAGTCTTTGCAGGTGGACATTTCTATGCTAATTTGTGGAAGGGAAGAGTCGGGAACTACATTAGTTAAATTGCATTTCTTAGTCAAATCAATGCAGAATAGTTAGAAAAAAATAGTTTTTTTAAAATACTTTGGGGGGCTCGGCAAACTCTTAACATGGAATTTAACTGAACTCTAACTCAGTTACTTTCTACTTGCTAAGTGTAATAGCATGCATTGGCAAAAAAAAGTCTGTCTTATACTGACTGTTCATCTCTTCATTTGACAGATTAGCTGTGAGAAAAGATTTAGGTGTCACTGTGAGTAGCTCATGAATTAGACTTCAATTCCTTATAAATTAATAGAATAAATACCTGGAGACTAAATCAGTAAAATCCAGAGGGTAATAGAAGTTTGCGTAAACAAGCAGCATGATTTTTATAGAGAACAAATCATGCAAGGCACACTTAATTGCTTGTTTTGATAGAATTACTAAATTATTAGCTGCTGCTTATATTTTTTAGAGATAGACTTTCAAAGACATCAAGAGCAGTTAAGCGCCCAGCTCCTGCTGATTTTAAGAGCTTGCTACATTATCTCCTGAAGTTTTAAAGAAAAGTTCATGTTAATTGGCTTGGAGTTTAGTCTTGCTACATGACGTTTTAGACCCCCAGGAGTAACTGTGCCCAGACAGATATATTCTGAGTTGCAGAGGGATGCTGGCACTGCTTCCAGGACCAATGTTATATGCAGACTTACTTTATATTTTCATTAATGATTGTGAAGTTAGGCTTAAAGCAGCATGCCAATGAAATGAAAAGGCCAAAAATTTAGTAAGCCATGAGCATTTGAGTAACTTGGTGTAGTAGAAGGTGTCCCTGCCCATGGCAGAGGGGTTGGAACTAGATTACCTTTAAGGACTGTTCCAACCCGAACCATTCTATGATTCTTTAATAGGATACTGTAAAACAAATAGTCCCTCCAATATACCTCATAATCCTCCTGCAAAAAAAAAACCCAACAAAAAACCAAAAACACAACAAAAGAAAACCAACCCAAAAACCAAAGTAGAATTTTTAATGAGAATAACAGGTCTTAAAGACTTTTTATTGGAAATTCCAGATACAACCTGGAGAAGAAAGAGGGCTTTGATGACTCTTTGACAAACAGTCGTGCTTTGAAAATGTTACATTATGCTGAGTGCTTTTGTGAATTCTTTTGTGAATTCTTTCTGGTTATTCTGTGGACTGAAGCAAATTTAGGGATCACTAACGCAGGTAGATCAAAGAAAGAATAGAGTAGCACTCACGTCTAATAACACACCCTTCTAAAAGAGATCTTTTCTACTGGGAGATTGAAGAGAAGACAGTAATTTGGACAAATAAATGCAAATCAGTTAGCTCGTTTCACCTGTCAGAACTCCTTGGAACTAAATATGGACACTTTTTCTGCCATTGTATAACTGGAAGCTCTCCAAAGGTGGCACGCGTTGAATCTGCTCCACTGGAGAAAAGCTGAATCACAGTGGATATTTTTAAGAGGAATCTGAAAGGAAAGGAGATAGTGCAGATAAAGGAAATGGCAGGAAGCGAATTTGGCTGAAGCTGACAATATCTAAGTCAAAACAGATGTCCTCAGACAGCCAGTGGTCAAGGCTGAAAAGAGACAGGAGGTGGTTCTGGGATGTTCTGTGGGGGAGGAGGAAGTGTAGGACGTGGGCCATAGTATTGAACTGGGACCAATTTATCAGATATACTTGAAGGGGCAACATAGGGAATGGGGTGGAGAAAATAGGAAACCCTTGAATGATGAGGGTAAGAGGAAAATGGCTACTGAATGGGTGACTAGTGATGAAACTTGTATGCAAGTGTGTCAAGAATTGGGTTTTACTGCCAGACCACTATCCAGGTGTTAAAGGAAAGAAGAGAGGTGTTTGTAAGCACCATGGCAAACTCAGCAGCTCTCTAGGACCTAATTAAAACAAACGAACAAACAAACAAACAAAAACGCCATGCCAAAATATTTAGGCTGTGACTCCTATAGGGTCTACTTTTGATAGTATTAAAATGGATGAAATCATAAACTTAATGGAGTCAGCGTGACTTGAGATCAGCGTGGACAGGAAAGACACCACAACTTAAAATGGTTTAATAAGAAAGAAAATAAAAGAGGATGAAACACTTTTAAGAGTGAACTTTTGTAAAGTCAGACATTGAGTTAGATGTCTTATTCTCTATGCTTCTAGTCAAGGGAAAGTTAAACAGAGCCTACGGAGGGGGAAAAAGCAACGTAAAGTTTTGTGTTATAGGATCATTTGAGTCAAAATAAATTAATCTTCTCTATCAATATCATATTTTTACAGAGCTGTTTGAAGATGATTGATAACTGATGTTATCAGTTGCCAGTCATTGAGACAATAGATGTAAATCTAAGTCATCCATCAAAATCTGTATCAGCTTGAAAAGTGGCCTGAAAAGATAAATTGCAAGTAAATATTTTCACCCTGCGTGTGTAACAAATAAAGAAAAAGAATAAAAATACAGGACATAAAACAGGGTTTCTTGCAAATTAAAAAATAAACTTGTGTGAAACTATTTATTGAATAGTCATTGTTCATTTAAAGCCCATTGTTGTATACCTATGGTCAGGTTTGTATTACTACGTTTCTTACTTTGTATTGATCAACACTTAATTTCATCGTGGATAGAATTTAATGCCTTTTTAGTTGCCTTAGTATGTCTGAGGCATCCATGCATGAGGGTTCACGGGAGACGATACGTAACTCTTTTCTAAGGAGGCAGTTTGGGGTGAGGAAGGGTACCCGAAAGCATGGAAAATGACACAAGACACGTGTTATTAAGCGAGTGAATCCCACCCTTTATTGACAGCAAGTAGTACAGAATTCAGCCTCACAAGGTCCTTGTGTAGCTTTACACAGTTGAATTTCATTTTTGCTACTGTGGGTAGCTCAATATCCCCATCAGACATTGTCAGCTCTCTGTTATCCTCTTTTTCAGGTGATTTATGAGTATTTTGAATTACATAGGCGCCAGTAGAGATTCTTAACAGACTTCATTGAAAGCTTCCTTCTACAATGAAAAAATGTCTTTTATTCCTGGCCTTCATTTTCAGTTCTTGTTAAGCTGTTAATTCATTGGAGGACCTGTCCTCTCAACTCCTGAGAGCATAATTTCTTTAAAAGACTTTGGTAAAGGATCATATGAAATATTTTGGAAATCCAAGCAGAATAACCAGCCTCATCTGTATGATTGTGATCTCCTCTGAAAAAAGAGACTGCAAAAGTCTGTGAAAAATGTCTTCCATAAGTTAACCCTGGCTTGAGTTGTCTCTGTTTTGCCGCATCTTTGTACTCCATCTACTAATTTATTCTTTTATATAGTTTCTACCATTTTTTCCAGAACGGACACAGATTGTCTACTCTGTAGTTCCTTAGATCCCCCAGTAGCCCTTTTTAAAGTTGATACCACCTGTGAATTTGCACATGGATAACACAAAGCATGAGTTAAGTGATGGGTTGATCCTCCATAGTTAATACTTTACAGTGTCATATTTGAGTTTCTTCAAAACTCTTGGGTGAATATGATGGATTGCATGACTTGCTATTACCCATTTTATGGATTTGTCCTAAAATCTTTACTACCAGCATTTCAATTTAGGGTGGTTCTCCTTAACTGTGACATGTAAAGGAATATGCAACAGGGATTGAGGAGTTCTGGAAAAAGCATTAATCCTCATCACAGACAATCATTATTAGACACTTATAAAATAAGAGATTACAAAAAATGTTTAATTTTTTGTAATAGTGAAAGATTGAACAGTTTGTTAATTGTCTTATTGAAATGAATAACGGCCAACATGAAAAAGAAAATAAAATAACCAGGCACATAATTGAAGTCAGAAAAATCCTGCGAGCACATATAGGAGGATAAATAAAATGAAGTAGTGAACAGTCAACATATGAAATTAAAGGCTGTAGAAGATCAAAGAAGAGAGTGTAAAGTTATGCCAGAAAATAGCATTTGTAGTATACACGTTAACGTGCAGATTCTGCTATTTGGTGTGAATGTGCAAGTTCAAGTCCACCAGGGTTAATTGCACATATCCGTATCCCAATTATATCAGAGTGTTGTTTTTTTAATGAGTGCTCTGGTATGCTAGAAAAAACTTTGATTTTCCATTCCTTTTACTGAGAAACAACTTCTTGAAGCGTGAGAGCTACACATGCAATGCACACCCAGACATTCACTGAGTTAGTCTTACGCTCTTGGGCTCCTGAAACCCCCTTGAATCTTTCCACTGTGATGTACACAAATTATACCCACCTCGTAAAAGAGTATATTTTGTTTTGGTCTATTCATACACTGAGTGCTTGATGCAAAATCCACACGTGTTATGCCAATATATGTTGAAGTTATCCCTCTTGAAATCAGCCTCTTTGAAATTATTCCTTCTGCTCAGAGGGTTAAAGTAAATACATAAAGCCCAGTTCTGCCTGTAGGTATAGAGGAAGGATATCGGTAGAGAAGGTTTTATGACGACACATGGTTTTCTGGCTATTAGCCCAGTGCTCTTACACTGATTGGTGTTTTGGTGGGAGGAGAGGCTCATTTTCCTCTGATGTTTTATCAGTCATTAATTTTAAACTCTGCCTGTTTGTCTTGAAGTGGCACAGCAGTGTTCAATGAGGCCTGAGCACATGTGAGGCCGTGATACCCGTTATTGCTCCCATTGCTCCTAATGCACGCAGATTTGGTCCAGGCCCTGTGCAAAGGCATCTCTCCAACTTCAGCTGTTACGTTCCTGCCTCTATGTTTGTGCAGGTTATATACCAGCTTTTAACTGAAAAAGGAATTTGTTTCTGTTTTTCTAGGCTGTCCCATGCCTTAAATTTAGTAGGTGTGAACTCCATTCTTATCCTGTACTCTGCTTGACCTAATGAAAAGGGAAATGAGGATACTTTGAAGGCCTACTTGTTTCAAAGATGCTTTCCTTCAGTGAAGGGGGCATTCACCAGGTTCCTAAGGTGAAAAAGAAGCAAAAGCAAGAAAGGAGGAAAGACGGCAAGAAAATAAAGGAGAAATGATAATAGGAAGGAAGAAAACAGAAAGATCATGAGGGTATTAAATGTTCCTGTTCCTGTTACTTGATGCTGACAATATCTGCAGCTTAATGAATATCAGACAGATTGATGGCTCTGTAAAGACTATATTTTACCTTGGAATTTATTGTGCTAGCCTCCCATTGATATTTCCACTTAAGAATGTATTGATGAATAATGTGACCTGGGAAAGGTCATTAAAATAGTTGTCACCCTATCTGAGAGTTTTTCATCCTGTATGAAAAGGATGTGCCTGTTGACGTGCCCAGTAATGTTAAATGTGCCCACTTGCAGGGCATTCTACTCTTGTATATGGACAACTGAGCTGCTGAATGTCAACAGCAAACGTTGCTATTTAGAGATGTGAAGTACTGGTGCATTAGCATAGGTTTGGAGCTCTTTTGCACCTGAAGGCTCATTATTGGACACTTCCACCATCACTTTTTCATCATCGGACTTTTAATATTCAGCTGGACAGGGTGCTGGACCATCTTGGCTAGATTGTGCTTTTGCCAAGAGAGGTTGGACCAGATGACCCTTGAGGTCCCTTCCAACCTGGTATTCTATGATTCATTATACAGAAATAAATTTCTCTATGTGGATTTATTAATGTTCAAAATTTGTAGAAATATTGCTCAAATTTGACTAGAGTGAAGCACAGATCAAATACTGGATGTGTCCTAGATTGAGACTGGGGGAAAGTGTGCTTTTATTAACAAGGAAACTCTGTTTCTGCCCCATTTATTTGCAGAGAACACATTCTGAATGGAAATAAAAGAGCAAGAAATGGAAGCATCATTGATGAAGTCAATCTATTACCACTCAAATCCTTTTTAGATAAAATTGCAGAAATAAATGTGACCAAAAATTATTAACTTTCAGCATTCATATGAGTGAATAGTTCTTGACTATTTCAGTTTTCCGAAATGCGCGTGGTTGCATGGTTTATCACTACTGTTACTAATATTGAACAGTTAGGTAAGACTAATTTTTCAGATTTATCTAATAATGGGTCTTCTACAACTTCTTTTGGAATCTCTTCTTGATTCTAACATTCATTGCTGGTCTGTCAGTCCTCCCCAGTTACTCAGCCAACATTTCCCTCAGTTACGTGGCCAACATTTCTTCTTGCCTCATTCCTGAACCCATACTTCTATCCTTTGGCATGCGTTCCATATCAGATAGTTGATAATTATACCTGTTAATCCTTGTTTAAATGTTATATAGAGATAAATCTGCATGCATATGTGCATGTGGGATTCTCCTTTTTTTGGGGTGTGTTTGTGTATTTTTTTGTTCTGTTTTTTTTTTTTTTTTCCCCCTGTTCTTGGTGGGCAATGAACTTAGTGTTTTCATTAATGACAGAATGCGTTAGCCACCCCGTGCTTTTGCATGAAGGACAGTGCTTTAGAAATAAATATAATTTTATTTATATTCTTATTTGTTTCTTGTGGTATTTCTCCAGGAATTAATTACACTCACTGTTTGCTTTATTTGTGCTTCGTTTGTTAGGATTTTTGTAAAATTGGTAATGTCTTTTTGGAATGCTGGATGCTTGGATCTAACCTACTGGGTGTAGGAAGAAGGCTGTCACTTTTTGGTGAAACTCCAAAAAGCGTGTACTTTGAGTACTGTGAGTACTCAATCCAAATTGTGTTATCCATTTTATATCAATGCTTCACACTTACATCTATATGTCAACAGTGTTGTGAAAGAATCTGCAGGTTTTCTCAGAAAGATGAGCTCATTACTTATACAATGTTGAGAAAAAAAAATAAATTGCAGCACATTTGAGTCTTAATGGTCAGATTCCATCCATATTATAGAGAAGGACGTGGCACTCTTGCGGTGGTCAGCGCAGATAAACCACTAAATAGGTAATCCTTTGGGTAGGTTACCTATGGAAATGTACAAGAAATTCTCTTTAACTTGTTTACTCAATATCCTAAGAAATGCCAAGACCTGGAATACAGGAGAGTATGTTGTGGAAACATAGTTCACGCTAATCTATAGTCTTGAAGATGTTGCAAGGAGAATTCTGGGACGTATGTAAACATAGCAAAACTTATTTGACAGACAGAAGGAGTCTTTTCAATATTAATAGAATCTTTTAATCAACATTTCCTGGAATAACAATAATACCCTTTACTTCTTCCATGCAGAGCACTC
Source organism: Larus michahellis (assembly GCF_964199755.1). NCBI lineage: Eukaryota > Metazoa > Chordata > Aves > Charadriiformes > Laridae > Larus > Larus michahellis. The sequence continues at coordinate 221,419,754 of NC_133896.1, forward strand.
AGGAGACATTGTAAATAGCTCTTGTAAAAAAACTTGATACATGCATATGAGACAAGGCTAATTTAGGTGACACCTGTACACGTTGGTAGAGGCAGGATTAGACCTGCTGGCTCCTGGGTCTCATTTCCATGCTTAAATACTGGAAACCGCCCTTCCTTTAGGATATCAGGCTGTTGAACCCTCACGGAGTCCTTTCCAAGCTTGCCTAACCTCTCTGTGGGTGAAGCAGTTTCAGGAGTTATGCTCATTCTCATGAAGGTAAACTAATTGAAGTTTTCCAAACTTTAGATTAGCCATTTAATGTACCATGACCCTTGAAGAGCAAGCCAAGTACACATTTGTCCCACTCTTCCATAACTTATTAGAGAGCCACTCTGGGTTTCAGAGCCTCTCCAGGGACCGCAGAACACTAGCTTCTGCCAGGGAAAACAAAGTGGGGATTTTGAAGGGATCGAAAGATGAGAGCTCGCTTATCACTAGCCAGGAAATGGGAAATGAAAAGCCAGAAGTGTGTTTGGGACTGTAAGTAAAATAAAACTTTTCTCCCTCTTTTTACCTTTTCTCCCAAAGACTATCAAAACAGTCTTCCAAAGTAGTAAACCAGATGTGGCTAACCATATTAATTTGAATTTCCTGCATAGTCATTACTGCTGTCTGTAAAAGCTTCGCCTCTATTATTGATCTGGGAAGTGCTCTCTGGTCTGGTCTAGCCTACCAGAGAAAAGGACCGAACCTTCTCCTAGATATATGAAGACAAAGAAGTATTTGACAAAAGGCACAATGCTTTCCTATCACTAGGAGGCAGGAAATGCATGTGCCCTATTTTTTCCATAGGAGGTCACTGTTAGGATCATTGAATAAGTTGTTCGGGAGCATAGGCTCTCACTCAGAGATGAGGCTGGGAACTTGAGATCTTCACGTCTCAGATCGTTGCTCATACCCCATGCATTTCTCCGCATTTGTGATTATAGTTATTATATAGTTATAATAAAACAAGGAGTTTGAAAAAGTTCTTACATAGAAGTTTTTACGCCTGTTCCGTTCTGATTAGCCCAGAAGAGCTCATATCAGCCTGCAGCCAGGTAGAGAACGGGTTGCCATGCAGAGCCCCAAACACATTTTATCTTGAGTTTCCTTCACTGTAGCGTTCCCTGCCAGCTCCCAGAGATGTCATCAGTGGGGAGTTTTTGGAGAAAATGCTGTAGGCAGGGTTGGGAGAAGGAAAGCGTAGCCAGGATTTCCCTGATACAAAGACGTATCCTTATCATTAAATACAGCTTAATCAGGCATATTCTATAGCTGTTAGCAGAGCAGAAGGAGGGAGATGCTAGCAGGAGCATTGTTATTGCTGGCCCATAACCTGGAGGCAGAGGATTCTGCTGTAGGCTTGGAGATGTGGGGTTCATCTCCTTCATGCTAAACACCTTGAACACTTTTGCTCTAATCTTTAGGTGTCATATGAGAAGAAACCCTGCTGGGTTTGCTTCTAGACATCTTAAAAAGTGAAAATGAAGGGTCAGTCGAGGTGGGTGTACGGAAAGCAATTATTTAGGCACTAGTTCCAGGAGCAGAGATGCCAGCTGTGAATCTCAGTCTAAATTGGACTTGTAGAAGAAGGCTGAATCTCAGGGACTGTGAGTTTGAACACAGCCTTTATAGGGCGTATTGCCCTTTCTGGTTTCCTCTTGCTCAGCACACTGGTTGCTGTGATTTCCAGCCTCAGATGCTTCACTTGTCCTGATCACAGCTTGCAGATCAGGCATCTGATTCTGGTTTTGAGAAATCCGAGTTCCGAGGCCGTGGTTGTGGCCGAGCGTCACCAGGAACTTGCTTTTTTACAGGTGTCTGTATGATGCCTCTCCCACTATGTAAGTAGACATAACAGAAGAGTGGCAGAAGTAAAACCCAAAGCAACTCAAAATAGTTCTGCGTATCAGTAGATCTATACATTATTTATCCATGCTTGAATTTTAATGAAGAGGAATGCCATTTACTCATTAGTTTAGACGCCAAAAATGCGCACCACTTACACGTTGACTCTGGGCTGTCTTCTGTTCCAGATACTACATTTAACTTCCATTTCCCAGACAGAAGATAATAAACGTCAGTGTTTGACAGGCATTATTTTTGTTGCTGTACCAGTAAGTAATACAGATCAGCAGTTACTGTCAGGGTTGACTGTGATCCAGCCAGAAGGTTCTTATTCATAGTCCCTCTCCATGATGTAGTGCAATGAGTTGCATCACGGTGTGATGTGATGTTAAAAGTTTCTACAACCTAACTGGCCAGCCAGGGTGCTATAGGAGGGCTCAAGTTTGACGACAATACTGTAGGCTGACAGACCCTTACCCTACTATGTTGTTTGGTGAGTAGGGAAGATTCAAGCAGCTTCTTTTTCAGTACCCTGAGAACAGGATGATGAACATTTGTCTAAGTCCATTGCAGATGGCAATGAATATTCTTGTCCTGGCTGAAATAAACGGCAATGTTTTCTTTGCCTTCATTTAGATCAGAATATTACCTTCTGGCTTCCTTTCTTGTTAGGGTCATTCAGAGTATAGCTCCCTTGGGACACCTGAGCCAGTTTGCTCTGCACCAGCAAAATGGCTGTGGATGACTGTGAGCGGCAGGGATTATTTTACATACACAGATTTAAGCAGAAAAGTATGTATTAGACAAAGCAATGGGGAAGTGACCATGCAGGCTTGTAAACCCACTCCAATCACTGCAACCGACAAAGTTTAATTTGCTTCTGAAACTGAAATTTATGGTATATTTGTGTCTAGTATGTTCAGCTAGTTGAGGAAATATACTTTGTTCTTGGAATCCTTTTATTAGACCTAAGCAGTTTTAAAGCCACTTGTTACTGTATTTCATTGATGTTCCCCCTTAAAACACAATTAAAAAGGTAATTATTGCAAATGATGTAACATAAAAGTGTAAAAGGTTGGTCTAGGGTAAGAGTGAAGGGATGAGTCATTCCTACCCTAGGCTATGCTGGAGTTACGAAAAAAAATAAAATAGGGATTGGTAGAAAAGGGCAAGATGTGAAAAGCATTGTGAAATTGGTGAAGAAAGGGAATAGAAAGGGCGGAAAAGGTGGTAGTAGGCAGCGGAGGGCTGGAAATTAGAAAAGAAATGGTAGGAAGAGGCTGGAGGGGCAGGGAACAAGGAGTCACTATAAATAGCCAATATCTCTTGGGAAGAAGTATCTGTCATCTTGTTATACCCCTACAAATTGACACTTCTATCACAGTTTCTGTCACTGATGTTCTGCAAAAGCTCCACTGCAAAAAATATTAAAGACATAGTGATGAAAATGTCATTTTTTAAGTGCAAGTGAGGATACCAAGGTTCAACTCCTAACTGCTTACAAATCCCAAGTCTTAGTAGTTCTCTGTAAGTTACAGCCCTAGTATTTATTGCTTTGGGGTGAATTTTGAAGGTCTAAAGTATCAAAGTATCTGCAGGAACATATCCCAACCTTAAGCACACCCAAGTTCTTCCTATTATAAGATTGTGTTTCCAGTTGTTTTTAACTCCAATACTTCCCATGCTGAATGCCTTAAATAAAATTTCAGTGTTAGAGAATGTGCTGGTGAGGATGGTGTTGTCCTTCCTAAGAGGAGGATTGCAAGTGAGTACATGTTCTGCATGGGAACAGTGGCTTGCACGGAAACACGGATTTGTTAATCGTCTAATGTCTGAGTATTTGACTATGCAGCCTTGCTGTATTTTTAACCCGTTTTTTCAGCGTAATATTTATAGCTTTATTAGCTAAGAGCTCTTCCTCTGTGGAATTCAGAAGACAGCAGGTTTGTGGGTTTTTTTTACTTCATGTTAATAGATCAAAGATGAAGAACTTTGTCTCTTCCAAAAGCAGTTTTGCTACCCAATGCAGCCTTACCTAAATAAAGTTAAGATCTACTGCCAGAACTGGGGAGAAACTGTATGTTCAGTGAGGTCAGAAAACTCGTCAAAGAATTTCCATTTACTATATGATTACACATTAAAATGGCCTAAAAAACATCTCGATATTAGGTATATTAAAATACACCGGAAAAGTGAATACTTTTGTATCTGGCTCTCTGATCATGTAGCTTCATATTTCCATTAAGGAAAGCAAATGAGACAATGCATTTCAGGGTGGCTATTTCATGATTCAGATCATCAGCTCATTTCCTCACTGAGTGTTCTCAAGTCAAACATAGTCTTAAATTCCATTGCTCAGATTTTCAAGCAAGAGGCTTTTCTGGAGCTTTCATCTGTACGCTTCAAAATATGTCAACCATCCCTTCCTCAATTATTCGCATGATTGCATGTCGTTCTGTTTCAAGATGAAATAGATATATAAGCAATTGTTTTTTAACGTTGCTGCTTTCTGACAGGCTTTCAGACACATAGCATTTTTATTGATTGTTACAAAAAGGACAACATGCTTACAGCAATTAAGTTCAATGAATTAAGTATGCATAGATAGTGCTTATACATAGGCTGTGTCAGTTGCCGTTATGGGTTCTCAACTAGATTTCTTTGAAGATGCAAAACAAGAATTGACAGCATACGGAGTATGAAAAGTGTTTTGTTTCAGATGGGACAAAATGGAAGAAAAAGCCCCACTATCAGTTATTATCAGTGAGTTTTAAATTTCTGCTAAAACACAGAAAATAAGCACTGTTACAGGGTTATGCTGATCTTTCCTTTTGTTGACTTGAAGTGAGCTTAAGTTCTATTGATAAATTATCCTTTTGAATACCCTGAAGTCTGTCTGCAGTGAATTTCCATAGCGCAGCATAATAGAGCGAGAAGAGTTTGGAGCCTTTACGTGGGGAAAGGATTGCCAGAGGGAATGAATCCAAATGGCACTAAAGTAGTAAAGCTCTTAGGAAACTTAATGGTATAGAAGACAAGTTATTTTACGTTCCAGGCTCTGTACTGATCCTAAGTGCTATCAAGAAGCTGCTTCAAAGCCGCTTCCATAAAGAAAAGAAGACGGGTCATTGTCATAGGAGACTCCTTTCTGAAGGGAACAGAAAGCCTGATATGCAGACTAGACCCACTCCTTCGGGAAGTCTGCTGCCTCCCTGCGGCCGGGGTTAAAGATGTGAAGAGAAAGCTTCCTACCCTTCTATGGCCCTCAGATTATTATCCATTATTGATTTTTCAGGTAAGAAGCGAGGATGTTGCAATGAGAAAACCAAGGGCAATCAAGAGAGACTTCAGAGCCTTGGGACGACTCGTTAAGGGATGAGGAGCACAAGTAGTGTTCTCCTCTATCCCTCCAGTTACAGGGAATGATGAGGGAAGAAACTGGAAGAAACTGATGATACCAAGCTGGGAGGGGTGGCCGACACTCCAGAGGGCCATGCTGCCATCAGTGTGACCTGGACAGGCTGGAGAGCTGGGCAGAGAAGAACCAAATGAGGTTCAACAAAAGAAAGTGTAGGGTCCTGCACCTGGGAAGGAAGAATGCCAAACACCAGTATATGTTAGGGGCGGACATGCTGGGAAGCAGCTCTGAGGAGAAGGACCTGGGGGTCCTAGTAGACAGCAAATTATCCATGAGCCAGCAGTGTGCCCTTGTCGCCAAGAAGGCCAATGGCATCCTGGGCTGCATAGGGAAGACTGTGGCCAGTAGGTCGAGGGAGGTCATTCTCCCCCTCTACTCTGCACTGGTGAGGCCACAACTGGAGTACTGTGTCCAGTTTTGGGCTCCCCAGTTCAAGAGGGACAGGGAACTACTGGAGCGAGTCCAGCGTAGGGCAACCAAGATGATTGGTTGGGACTGGAGCACCTCCCTTAGGAGGAAAGGCTGAAAGAGCTGGGACTCTTTAGCCTGGAGAAGAGAAGGTTGAGGGGGGACCTGATTAATGTTTACAAGTATCTAAAGGGTGGGTTTAAGGAGGACGGAGCCAGGCTCTTTTCAATGGTTCCCAGTGACAGGACAAGGGGCAATGGGCACAAGCTAGAACATAGGAAGTTCCGTTCAAATACACGGAAAAACTTCTTTACGGTGAGGGTGACAGAGCACTGGAACAGGCTGCCCAGGGAGGTTGTGGAGTCCCCTTCTCTGGAGATTTTCAAGACCCGCCTGGATGCAGCCCTGAGGGATGTGCTTTAGGTAATCCTGCTCTAGCAGGGGAGTTGGACTAGATGATCTCTAGAGGTCCCTTCCAACTCTGAAGATTCCGTGATTCCATGATTCCATGGAAGAGCCAGCAGATCGATACCTGGTGCTGAGCCTGGTGTCACCAGCAGAATTTTGCATTTTTTGATCATGGGTCAGTTTACATGACACCAGGCCTGCGGGCGACAGGTGGGGTACCCCTGTCTCAAAGCGAGAAAAGGATCTTTGCACAGGAGTTGGCAGGATTCAGTGAAGGAGCTTTAAGCTAGATTTGAAGTGGGAAAGGGATAAAAACAGGCTTGCTAGAGAGAAGCCTGACGGCGGAACACCAATATTTGAGGTGTGCTAGAGAGGTCCTTCGATCTGCTGCCTCAGTGGAGATAGGGGATGGAGATCCATGCAGCAGCAAAGATGCAAGGTTTTCTAATATATTTCCACTAATGTGTTAGAAATTATGGAAGTGCCTGGGAATGGTCAGATAGGAATTAGGGCTTCTCCCCTCAAAAAGGTGGCGGGATCAATAGCCCAATTGAAGTGCATCTACAGTAATGCACACAGCATGGGCAACAGACAGGAGGAGGTGGAAGCCATTGTGCATTGGGAAAACTATGATGTAGTTGCCATCATGGAAATATGGTGTGATGCTATGCACAACTGGAGAGCTGCAATGGATGGCTACAAACTCTTTAGAGGGGTAGGCAAGGAAGGAGAGGCAGTGGGGTAGCTCTGTTTGTTAGGGAGTGTTTTAGTTGTCTAGAGCTTAATGATGGTGATGATAGGGTTGAGTGTTTATGGGTAAGAATCAGGGGGAAGGCCAACAAGGCAGATATCATAGGGGGAGTGTATTATAGACCACCCAACCAGCATGAACAGTCAGACAAAATATTTTATAAGGGGCTGGGAGAAATCTCACAATTGCTAATGTTTGTTCTTGTGGAGGACTTCAACTTCCCAGACATCTGTTGGAAATACAATGGAGCTGAAAGGGAACAGTCTGGGTGGTTCCTGGAGTGTGTTAACTTTCTGACACAGCTGGTGAGGGAGCCAACTAGGCAAGGTGCCAAGCTGGACCTGTTGTTTGTGAACAGAGAAGGACTTGTAAGTGATGTGAAGGTTGGAGGCTGTCTTGGGCATAGTGATCATGAAATGATAGAGTTTTCAACACTTACAGAAGTAAGGAGGGGGGACAGCAGAGCTGCCACCTTGGACTTCTGGAGGGTAGACTTTGGTCTTTTCAGGAGCCTGGTTGACAGAGTCCCTTGGGAGGCAGTCCTGATGGGCAAAGGAGTCCAGGAAGGCTGGACGTCCTTCAAGAAGGAAGTCTTAAAGGCACAGGAGCAGGCCATCCCCATGTGCCGAAAGACAAGCTGTCAAGGAAGAAGACTGGCCTGGAAGCCTTGGCTGGAACTCAGTGGAAAGAAAGAGCGTTTATGACCTTTGAAAGAAGGGGTATGGTCACTCAGAAGGACTACAGGATGTGAGTTTATGCAGGGAGAAAATTAGAAGGGCCGAAGCCTAACTTAATCTGTTTACTGCTGTAAAAGACAATAAAAAATGTTTCTATAAATACATTCGCACCAAAAGGAGGGCTATGGAGAATCTCCATGCCTTATTGGATGTGGGGGGAAACATAGTGACAAAGGATGAGGAAAAGGCTGAGGTACATAACACCTTCTTTGCCTCAGTCTTTAGCAGTAGGACCAGTTGTTCTCCAGCTACCCAGCCCCCTGAGCTGGAAGACAGGGAAGGGGAGCAAAATGAAGCCCCCATAATACAAGGGGAAATGGTTAGTGAGCTGCTACACCACTTACACGAACACAAGTCTATGGGTCCACATGGGATCCATCCAAGGGTACCGAGGAAGCTGCCACAACTGCTCACTAAGCCACTTTCCATCATTTGTCAGCAGTCCTGGCTAACCGGGGAGGTCCTAGTTGACTGGAAGTTAGCAAATGTGACACCCATCCACAAGAAGGGCTGGAAGGAGGATCAGGGAGCTACAGGCCTTTCAGTCTGACCTCAGTGCCAGGGAAGGCTATGGAGCAGATCATCTTGAATACCATCACATGTCATGTACAAGACAACTAGGTGATCAGGCCCAGTCAGCATGTGTTCATGGAAGGCAGGTCATGCTTGACTAACCGGATCTCCTTCTACAACAAGGTGACCTGCTTAGTGGATGAGGGAAAGGCTGTGGATGTTGTCTACCTAGACTTGAGTACCTTTGACACCATTTCCCACAGCATTCTCCTGGAGAAACTGGCTGCCCATAACTTGGATAGTCATACTCTTCACTGGATAAAAAACTGGCTGGATGGCTGGGCCCAAATTGTGGTGATGAATGGAGTTAAGTCCAGTTGATGGCTGGTCACAAGTGGGTTCCCCAGGGCTCAGTGTTGGGGCCAGTTCTCTTTAATATCTTTATCAATGATCTGGACGAGGGGATGAAGTGCACCCTCAGTAAGTTTGCAGATGACACCAAGTTGGGTGGGTGTGTTGATCTGCTTGAGGGTGGGAAGGCTCTACAGAGGGACTGGACAGGCTGGATCAAGGGGCTGAGGCCAATGGTATAAGGTTCAACAAGGTCAAGTGACGGGTCCTGCACTCGGGTCACAACAACCCCACGCAGTGCTACAGGCTTGGAGAAGAGTGGCTGGAAAGCTGCCTGGTGGAAAAGGACCTGGGGGTGTTAGTCAACAGCCGGCTGAATATGAGCCAGCAGTGTGCCCAGGTGGCCAAGAAGGCCAACAGAATCCTGGCTTGTATCAGGAATAGTGTGGCCAGCAGGAGTAGGGAAGTGATCGTGCCTCTATACTTGGCACTGGTGAGGCCTCACCTTGAGTACTGTGTCCAGTTTTGGGCCCCTCACTATGAGAAAGACATTGAGGTGCTGGAGCATGTCCAAAGAAGGGCAAGAAACCTGATGAAGGGTCTAGAGAACAAGTCTTATGAGGAGCGGCTGAAGAAACTGGGGTTGTTTAGCCTGGAGAAAAGGAGGCTGAGGGGAGATGTTATTGCTCTCTCCAACTACCTGAAAGGAGGCTGTAGAGAGGTGGGTGTCGGTCTCTTCTCCCAAGTAACAAGTGATAGGACAAGAGGAAATGGCCTCAAGTTATGCCAGGGGAGGTTTAGGTTGGATATTAGGAAAAATTTCTTCACTGAAAGGGTTGTCAAGCATTGGAACAGGCTGCCCAAGGAAGTGGTGGGGTCGCCATCCCTGGAGGTATTTAAGAGATGTGTAGATGTGGACATGGTTTAGTGGTGGACTTGGCAGTGCTAGGTTAATGGTTGTACTTCATGATCTTAAAGGTCTTTTCCAACCTAAATGAAGCTATGATTCTATTCTGTCACTGCAACAGCAATCCAAGGCACTTTAAGTCAAATATTTTCAGGCAAATTCTGTTTCATTATAGTATAATAGTCTGTTGTGCGTCCCTGAGGGTTTTCGCCCAAACATTTCATCTAAATGAATTGTAGGCAGTATAGGATGATACTGTGATACTGACCATTAATTCTAAGTATATTTGGTTGTTACCTGAGCTAGTTATGCATCCTTGGTCTTTATCTTGGTCTTTTCTGAGTCCAGAGCCTTTTTACCATTCTTCAGGCATATTGATCTTCAATCATGCAGGAAGCAAGCCCAATTTGTTCTTCCTGAGCTAACACAATGTGTCGGTTGTGCAGACCACTCTTCCTCATTCCTATTTGTAGATCGGTTTGTCCTCCCAGATACGATTTGGTGTCCTACTGTTATTTTAAATGTTTTCACCTCTGTCCTTAAGCCTTTACCTGCAGTCACCCTTCCTGACTTTCAAACTAGACAGCAATCCTTCAGTTTGACATTTTGGCAACTCGTCAGCCAAATCATCTCATCTGGAGAAAAGGAGGATAAGTACTTGGAAGGATATACTGGCATGACAATTCTGTGATAGTTAAACCAGACATTCCCCATGCAATTTACGTGGAACCAAACTATATTCGAGGAAGGCAATAGTTAACTATGTGTGAAACGCATGAAAAAAATCTGTAGGTGGGCTGCAGTTTTGCAGGGCACCTGCAGGGCATTTTTTTGCAGGGCAAAAAAAATGTATTCTTTTTGCATGTAATTCAGTTATTATTTGCAGGATGGAAGTGGTACTGTTTGCCTGCAAAAATTAGGAAAGGATGATAAAAAATTGATGTATTTTCAACTTGTGTAAAGTATAGTGTGCCTTTAGTCTTTATGACATTGAAAACTCCCACTATTCTACGTGGTGCAGTGGTGCTTGGCCAATATTGCTTAATCATTCTAATGTCAATGAGGCTGTTGAGACTAAAGGTTTTATACTGGTGTTTTGGCTTCACTACACTAGTCTATCAATGCGTAATGATATTTTAAAGCCTTATACAAACCTAGAACAGATGCATTAAAAACATCACGTCATTAAATCACCAAAATCAGGGTGCAATTAAGATTTCATAGTTTCAGTTTTTATAAAACAGCAACCCGCCACTTTAGTGCTCTACAGCAAATCCAAAGAAGCAAAGTCACTCAGGTCTGTATTCAGGCAGCAGTGGGTAGCAGCAGGCTGGGATGTAACTATTATAATATTTAACTTTAATAGAGTGCTTGAGGACACTGGCCATACAGGGTCATTGGAGTCAGTGGAAGCATGTAATTGCCTTTGAGAGTTTCTCCTGTAGAAACTTATCTCCAATGTCATCTCCGCCTCCTGGCTTCTGTAAGAAGCCAAGTTTGGTGGCCTTGAAACCTTGAAACCACATCTCTTGATCTTAGATGCCACAACAGTATCTAAGTAAGCAACCTGAGTATGGCTATTGAAGACCATATTCCAGCCTAGTCCAGCCTTTTCCTCTTGTGGAAAAGCAGAAGGGGATTATAGTCCTTCACGTGGAAAAATGTACCCCTCCCTTGCTGTGTGGGATGTGTCGTGTGGTGGCAGGCTGGGAGGAGAGCTGGCTGAGGGATCTGCTGCTCGGTAGTCACTCAGAGCTGCTGAGACCTTATACAGGAATTTTATTTTTTCAGAATCTGACTTCTAGGTTCACACTGTGTGAGACAATACTACAGCAAAATAACAAGAACCTTTTAAGCGGTTATTTATCAAAAGGGCAAATAATGCTGCAAGGAAGGCTTAAGAGAGTAAACGCTGCATTTTCATCCAGTGCTAGGAATGTGAGAACAGTTTTATGGTCCTTGCCATTGAGCATGTAAGGTTTTTGTACCCGTTCCTCCATTTCATTGTAATTTTGGAGCTGCTTTACCCATGCGAGTTAAATCTAAAAGTTATGGATGATATTTTGAATTAAGCATCCGCCCATGTACTCTGAAGGTCCTCAGATTATTTCGGATTCTTTCTAAAACAATTAAACTCAGAATATTTTATAAATATTGAAGTGTAGGCAAGGCAATTTAGACTGATAGACAAGAGATACCTTGAATACTCATTACTTTGGTGAGCATTAAATATTCGTAAACCCGTGGCAATAAGGGGAAGGAGATGAAAGAGGAGGACATAACAGGAGTTCTGCGATAACCGTCTCAGCCAGCCAGCTGGTCTGGAAGAACATTGGCACTTGCCTCCTCTCTTGAACACCAACCCACAGGGTCAGAGCGAAGCATTGGGTGTGTCAAGGGCTGCCCCAGCACACTGTTGGTGACGCATCTTGCTGGATAGGAGATGGAGTGAGAGATATAACCGTTGTCTCGCTGGGGGAGAGGAAGAGGTGGAGAAGGAGGGGGTGGAGAATGGGAGAATAAAGTGGCTGATTCCCTTTGTGCAAACTGGATGGTGTGAAAGGCAGTCAAAGAAGAAAGCGCGGCTTTAAAAGTTTGTTGTTCTCTGGCTGGCTGTTAAAAGATGTAGTTATTTTTTTTACAAACAAATAGTGAACATTTTCGTGTGAAATATAATTTGGTGCATTCTGCCTGCATGCTACATTGTTCTGTGTTCTATTGGAGGGTATGACATTTTGCTTCATACTTCACTGAGCTGCACGATGCAGGACGGAAAATAAAATTAAAGACATGGCCAAACCCATGAGAGTCTAGACTTCAATAATTTTAAGACTGTCTATAAAGTAAAATACATTCTTGATAATTCAGATTAAGGAGCATGATCTGACCCTGCTAAATATATATTTTTGTGAAATGACGTATAGCGCAGTACAGAGGCAACCTGAGGTATGCCATGCAGTTCACAGATCCTCTGCTGGCTGATTGTTCTCTGTTCATTTGCATGGCTTGATTTTGCATTGGTCTTTTTTTTTTTTTTCCCCCCAAGCAAACACACTTTACTTGCTAACAGGATACCAGCTGCTGTTCTAATTTCACACTGAGTCCCTGTCCCAGTTTCACATTTGTGATATGCTAATATAAACTTAGCTGTGCTTCTCCACTGCACTTGAAGTGGAAAGAAATCTTGTTCGTTTTTATTGGGTTACATGATATTATAGTCCTGCGGCCTCATGCCACCATGAACATATATCAGAATGTTGTATTTTCTGCTGGATTTAGAAGATAAATGACAGTGATAAATCTCTTGTTGCATGTATTTCTCTTTCAAATAGCTATTTTGTTTCATTCCGAAGTGTTTACCAGAGTTGAGGAAAACAACCTGTCATATTGATCTCTAATGTATATGATTACATGAATATACTTTACTTTCCTTAATTAGCACTTTGTAGATCTGTTAGATTTCACGTGTCATTACAAAATGAATAATCACAACTTAAAGACATATCAAAATCATTAAAGTCAGTGGAAAGAATCATCAGTGTCAATGATTTGGCTTTAGCCCATGGTGTCAGATCTTCATTTTGTGGTGCAAGTATACGTAGGCAAGTGGGAAAATATGTAACACACTTTCACTTAATGCCCTTTTGATATGCCTCCTACATCTATTCCCAACTTACAAACTATGGCAGAGGAAAGGAAAAGTGTAAGAGCTCTGAAGTCTGGATTTAAGTCTGGTTTAGATTCTTCCCTACCTTCTGAAAATAAAATAAATGTTATTTATTACCCTTGAAAATAAAATTAATTTATTTTTATGGCTATGAGACACTGATTGATAATAGTGGGAGTCAGGCAAGAATTCACAGGGTAAGTAAGAAAGAGATGAGGTAGGGAGAAGGTGGATGCCCAGAGATACGTGGTCTGCAGTAGGGAGTGCTGCAAAATATCATACCTAGTGGTCGCATGATGCAAATAGGAGTAAGACTGGGGGGAAAGGAGGACTGTAAAGTTCTGCAGTGTGCACACTGGCATGACATTTGAGAGTGGCCATCACCTTGGGAACAACTGAACAGAGGCGTGGTAGATTTGGCCATGTGTCATCATCCTCCATCTTTCTTACCATGCATCCAAAAAACGGTGCCAAGTGATGCTTATTTGTCTCTGGCTGCCATGTGTACGTGACAGGCTGGTGGTGTTTGCCTGCAACACCCCAACCTGCTTTAGCAGGCGGCTTAATACCAAACTCAGACATAAGGGAGGTGGGAGAGGCTTTTGAAGAGCAGTTGTGAACTGTGAGCAGTCATCGAATAGGGGAGAACACCAGGCTTAGCTTTTGCTTTATTTTTTATATTTGGTTAGTAAAACCATTGTGAGGACGGAGGCTGTGATGGTAAAACTGCTAAAAAGTGGGAGTTGAGGAGAGTAATACAGAAAGAGCTTTCTAAATGACGAGTCTGTCAATTATATTATTATTTGATATGTAGCCTTTATGGAAAGTTGACAGTGTCTTGGAAGTAACAAATGTAATAAGAGGGATGTATGGTTGATACTTCAATGATCTATCGTTTTGAAGTGTTGTGGCAGTCATGAAAATGTTATAACTTCTAAAGGTGACACTGAGACCAGAAGGAATGTGTTAATTATGGGCTAGAAATACGATTGCAAATTCAAAGAAATCTCTGGCTACAGTGTACAGGCAGTGCGCTACTTGCATTTCATATCTCAAAGCCCAGTCCCAGGGTGCAAAGAAGGGGATGTCCCTAAGACATCACTTGCATGCCTAGATTAAATGCTGATCCTGGAGTTGTATGGAATAAACAAATCAAGACAGAGGAAGAGTACAGAGGTCTCAGTGTGCACAGAGAAATCCCTGGGACAAGCTGAGGTGGGGGTAAAGCTAAAGAGATAGCAGAGCATCTGAGGAGAAACAGAAGTTTAAGACATCCGTGCTTATTACCCATGTTTAATCATGCTCCAGGATTGCATCTCACTTTGTTTTGCTTTTTTACTAGTGTGGACATTTGTTTTTGAATTAGTGATCCAGAATCCTTTACAGTCCACATAGGGAAACAGACACTTTTTATGTCTAGACAGACGTCTAAAACAGATCAAGTGAAATATGTTCTAGCAATGCTTGTTTCTTTCACTGACCACAAATGGAGATGACAGTGATCAGCTCTCCCACTTAGGCGAGACAAATTCAAGCCATTGTTTATAGTATGGTAATCAGGGAGGTAATTATTTGTTTTAGAAAATAAGTGCTGCTTTATTTTATGCTCGTCTAATGTTTAAAGCAGTCTGAATTAAATCTGGCAGGCAGAGGGCACCCTGTCTTCTTGAAGGCAGCACTCGAATAAATGAAGGCTGCATACCAAACCTTGGGCTGCCTAAACCCCAAACCTCATATTATTCGTTCTAAAGTTAGAATTCTCGTCATTATATTGGACCTTGCGACCGAGAAATGAATTGTCTCATCAAACTGCATTTGAAATGATAAGCCCAGAAAAGTACAGAAGGACTTCTGATACTTGCCTCCTGCTGCCCCGCGTAACTCAATTCAAGAACTGGTACTGTCAACAGCAGGAGAGAGAAGAGAGAGAGCCACTGTTAAGCGTCCCTCTGCCAAAGGGCAGGCTGCGAGGAGCAGGACCCATCTTGTCTTAGAAATGCAGCGTAAATTTATAATATCTGGTCTTTTTATTAAGAGTATTTTTTCTCGCAGGACTCCTTAGGGCACAATATGCTTATGCTACCAGCTGGTTAGAGGTGGCTGCTGTGAGTTAGTAAAACTTATGGCACAGCTTTTGGAGGTGCATTTCACATTAACTTTTGTTTAAATGCTATAGACGCTTTTGGTTTCTCATCGGTGCCTGTTTTGCCTTTGCTGAAAATTTCTCAATAAACGTAAGAGTGAATCTTGCTTTAACGCATATACAAAGACATCACTTGGTGATTCAACCACAGCCCTAAGTGGTCATACTGACTAGTCTGAATTTTCATAAACTTTTGTAATGATTATTTCAGTGGTCATCTTCTCTCAAAAATTAACATTGTCAGATTATTGTTTCTGAACAAATTGAAGAAAACACAACTATGACAAAGTTCTGTGGAGTCTGATATCCGATAGATGCACAGTACACCCAGGACTCAGTTTCTCTTTAGCAAAGGGAATTGCAAAATTATTTTACAATACCTTAGGTAGACAGTGGGTTAGAATACAATACATACAAAAAGAAGAAAAAAAAACCCAACAGCTGGTGAAAAGCCATTGGGAAAAAAAATGACAAGAAAACAACTGCAAGAAAATATGAGCTTCTGACATGAAATAATTGAGTCTTTCACAGAGTGAAACATAATCACAGTTTTAACATGTAACAAGAAGCTCTGAGCTTGAAGAGAAAGTATCTTATTTTCTAAGATAAAAGAAGCTTGTGACTTTTACTGAGTGGCTTGAATAAAAAAGTGTTTTCACAATTTTTTTTCTTTCTAATGAATACTTCTGGAGATCCTTCGGTGAGAAGCACTGGAGCTTCTTACAAGCTGTAATTCAGCCATGCCCATTCCCTTTGGAAAAGGATGATGGAATTTATACACTTCAGACACATGAGAAATAAATGGGTTTGGGAGAGGCGTAGTGGAGATCATGCAGTGCTTTATCTGCAGCTGTTGAAAACTTGCAGGAAAGTGAAAAGGGACTGGCAGAGGTCTAACTCTGCAGACACAGAAGTTTTGGTAAGCCAGGATGGAGTAGATCAAGCCTGAAACAGAGCGAGGATCTCAGTTGTTCCTCCTGCCAAGGGAGAGAGATTCTGGAGCAGTGATCTGGCACTTGCTGATGTGCGTGGTTGAACCAAGCTGCTTTGGGACTTGCTTAAATTTTTAAACTTGGGCTGGAACAAGTTCTTGGTGACTTTCTGCGCTCACACGTGTGTGTCTTTGTTTTTAAGCTTCCTTTGCGTACTGGCTGCATTGGGAAAACAAAAATGTATCACTGTCCATAGTCTCTTTCAAAGTCTCGACCAGGCGAGACTCTCCAGCCAGGCCTCCCAGAGGCGTATTGGAGGATATCTGCATTTTACGTATCTGAAAATGAAGGACAAGACTTTTCAATAGAAGGATTAAAATGTGTCTTTGCTTGTGCCTTCCCACTTCTCAAGACAGGTAACCCGATCTCGTATTTGATCCAACTCTGTGTAATTCAAATCTGATTTTTACACCATCCACTTGATTTTACCTTTGACGCATCATCTTGTCACTGTGGCAGAAAATGTGACTTGTTATAAGTTTTAACCAGTCACGATGAGAACCAGAGCAGAAGCCTAGATCTGGTATTGCAGCAGACCTCCACCTGCAGGTAAACACGTGGTGAAAGTTTCATAGAGAGTTTGAAGGTATTCTGTTTTTCTAGGTTTTCAGCTGACATCAGGATCTGAGTGGAGCAGTGATAAACTTTCTTTGGAGGAACATATATATTTAACTAGTCTGCAGTTGAGCATGGAAGACACGTACAAGTAATAAATGGCCTCGAGACGCACCAGGGAAGGTTTAGATTGGATAATAGGAAATATTTCTTCACAGAAGGGGTTATCAAGCTTTGGAACAGGCTGCCCAGGGAAGCAGTTGAGTCACCATCCCTGGGGGTATTTAAAAGGTGTGCAGATGTGGTGCTGAGGGACATGGGTTAGTGGTAGCTTGGCAGTGCTGGGTTAACGGTTGTACTTGATGATCTTAAAGGTCTTTTCCAAGCTAAATGATTCTATGGTTCTATTTGTTATTTTTTTTTTTAAGGACCATGTATTCATTTTGAGCCTAAATAGTTTGCATCTGGAAAACATTGGTGAGATGAGTCAAGACCAGTGGTTTCAGAACTTTAAATTCGAGCTCATTTTTCCCTGGGAATCTGCTGATGTTTAGACATTTATACCACTTACTTTCTTATGAGCTTTATGCTGCCACCCACAATCGTCGTATCTAATCACAGATTTATATTGAAGTTGCAGCATGTCTTTAATGTATTTTAATAGGGGCAAAATAAATTCTGTACTTTATCAAATGCATCTGGCAAGTTTGCCAGAAATACCCAGCCACTGCGTATTTACAGATCCTCAGATTATTGATGATTGCAATGAAGAAATTTAAAAAAAAAAGTAAATACAGGAGCACATTCTCCCACCAAATGAACAAAAAACATTTGTGGTTGTCTGGCATCCTTTTTTTTTTCAGAAAACTGAGAACAAGATGGCTTGATGATTGTACTGTGACCAAATCCTTTGTACTGACCACGTCTGAACCTATATTTACACATGTTCCTGTAAAGGAAAGGGCTGTCTGACCCAATTACACTGAAAGGAAAACACAGGAGCAGGAAATTTATTTTTGTTTTGAAACATTTTTCACCATCTATCATGCCTTCTTGCATTCATCAGTACCAATGTCAATCTGATTTTTTTCAGAAATGTTTCCTTTTACCTTACAAATCAGTTTTTCTCTATAAAAGTGGAAGACAAGACAGAAAAGATTCCCTTATTTATATACACTTTTCATTCAAATTAGAACCTGTAGTTCAGATGTTTAGCCTTGACATCCTCTAATCTCTCTTTCCACTTTAGCAGTTGAGTGCCTTCTAGTGTCGCGTATTCTGTGTTGCACTGTTGCATTCGTCCCATTCATGTCCAGGATTGAATGGATCCAGCATGTGACTGAGGACAAGAAAATGTGAATATAACCAGCAGCAGGGCTGCCACAGGGTGCTGGTAGGGAAGGATACCTCCCAACACGCTTTTTCTCCCCCATCCAGTGATCCCTGATGACTGATGAAGGTGGGATTTACAGGGTTTGGCCACTTCTTTCACTGTGCAGAGTCCAAAACACTTTTATTGCAGCTGGAAACAAGTACCTCTCTAATGGTATAGGTTTCCAGGTTTTGGCAAGGAAAGATGAATTTACAAATGAATCATGAAAACATTTTGTTGGATTTGCCTTTTCATTCATTTTACTTAGCTTTTGTTCAAAGTACTAGAGATGCTTGCTTAGTTATTCAGTGTGTGCTCTGAGTGCCTCCGATGATTTCTTGGCTCCAAACTGTCCTCAGGAAGCTATTCAATAGCAATTCACACATGGAGGGCAGTCCTCATCTTCAGTTAATTTGAATGCGAAAACAGATTCCAGATTTTTTACCTTGTATTTATTTATTTTAGTAGACATTTCATGCTCTTCATTGGTATTTTATTATTAGGCCTCTCTTCATCAGTTCACCCACTTTCTCATCAAGCTCACACCTCTTCATGTTATGCACACACGCATGCACGCGCTGACGCACACTCGCAAAGGCACGTACTGTATTGCTATTACACATTTGCTTTCTAAAGCAGAGACTCAGAATCAGACTCTCCTGCTCGCATTCAGACCTTCCCACTGCAGAAAATCAGGTTCAATGAAATAGTATTTCTTCTTTTAAACAGACATTATTAGTAAGCTTCTTGGCATAACAAGATTGAGACCTCAAGACTCTTGTGTCCTTACCAGAATAATTAGCTAAAGTTAATCTTGGATCTCCTGTGCTGCCTTGTTACCCCTATGTGTGTATACAGTCAACACAGAAAGCAATTCGTTATTCCCATCTTCCATCGGGCATCCGTTGACATTCTGACGTTAGATACAGGAGGTGGCGAGGAGTGCTCTGTCACTACTTTTAATCCCCAATTAGGTGAACGGAGTTACCAGCCTACTGACCATGTGTCAGAGAACAGCCGAGTAATAAGTAGGTGGGGGAGCAGTCGCAAATTAAACGTAACCAGATCGGTCTGGAAATTGGTATTAAAAATATCACTTTAAACTGAGTAATTCGGTATTTGCCAAAATGTTTTCCATTGTTCAGAAGCTTTCTGAACATAACCACGCAAGTTTTGAGTTTTACAAAACATTGGAGCGGTGACATAGTTTGGAACAACGGTGCCAGTTATCTTCCCTCTCTCTTGAGGGATACAGAAAAAAGACAACTGTGATTCCTGAGACTTCTCAAGGGGTAATATTCTTGAATCACTTCTTTAAACGAGTATTTTGTTATGGGTTACAGAACTAGGAGGAAAAAAAGCTCACCCCTTTTGTAAAAAAGTAGGAAAGGTAAAAGTCTGCTAGAATGATGACAAAATGTTTTCTCCGCTTTTTGACTAGAAGCTTAATTGCGTTGTTTTCACTCCCTGGGAAATGTCTTATCTTGCTGAGTGAGACATCTGACATGCAGTTTGCTGCCCCCTTTTATACACACAGTCCTTCCACGGGATCTCGATGCCTCGAAGGCAAGGTGGAGAGAAGCCCTTCCGCTTTGCCGTTGATCTCTCTGTGGTTCACGGCTTCCTGCGGTGTCTCAGTCTGACGTTGAGCCACAGAGAAACATTTTCTTTGATTTCTAGCTGATTTAAAGACAATGGGTATTAGGGTCTTCGGTTTGCATAGGCACTGTTAAAAAATATATGGAAGCATTTTCATTAGGAAAGCAACCTCCCTGCAAGGTGCTGGATTTCTTGAGTGGGATCTAATAGATAAACCGGGTACTGCACTTGTAGAGGATGAATTGCATGGGAAACTATTATTATATATATATATTAAATAAAATTCTGGATATTTAGTTTATTTCAGCCCAGATTTTTTTGCCTCTAAATATGCCTTTTGGCTTCATGCCCCATACTGCACCCAAGGTGTATTATTATGGCATAATACTGCACATCCTGTCGCGCCGTATGTTCCAGCAGATGTTCGTCAGAATTATTTTTCCACCATTTGAAATTCATTTCAGTAGATTCTTTAGTTACGTAAGTTTCCAATTCTTCTGCAACTTAAAATGCAAGACTTCTATGATTTGAATATATGTATATTTTATACATATGTACACACAATTGAGTATTAATATTTATACCCAGTGTCTGCATAGCACTTATACAGATATGTCTGTTTAGTATTAATCCATAGCCATGTGATAAACAGGAGTGAAATTAGTGTTTAAGCCAAGATCTGGAGAGAAGCAGATAGAAAATATCCAGTATGGCACATTTAGAGCTTTGAGGGAAATTTGTTACAAATGATCTCATTTCATCTAAACCCTTGTGATCATTTTGATGGGTGATACAGAAGTGAAATTCTTGGATGAATAGAGATCTATTATTATATAATAGATACTCTATTCTATGATATTCTATTCTATTCTAAACTAACAGAATAACTATTTTTAAAGGAATTTATCTTCAAAAAAACCCCAAACTCAAAAGACTACTACCCAAAAATTATTTATCCCAATACAGTGATTCACATGTTGTTTTGTTACTGATTTCATTGCTCTATTGACAGCAGTTTTAGGCATATCTGTAATTTATTACTGCTTGTTCTTTTTACTTTTTTTTTGGTTTTTAATTTTCTTTCAAAAGAATGGAACTATTTTTTTATATCTCTTTGGAGACGTTCAAATGTTATGGGTTTATTGGACAAAAATAAGAATTAATTAGAAAAATATGTTTGGTAAATATTCCAGATTTTCTATTTTAATAGACAGATGTTTATGAATGTGATTTTTTAAAGGGTCTGATTCAAAATTCATGGAAGGAGATCAGAAGGTCCCCTCCTAAATTTGCTGGGCTTGGAGCAGAGCTTAGAAAATATTGAACAAATCTGGTTCTGCTTAGTACTGGTCTTGCCCATGTAAACGCTTTACTGGTTTATTGCAAAGGAAATCTTAGTGAAATAAAGCGAATCAAGATCTTTGCTGAGTCTTCATCTGCAATCACCGTCTTTTGTGCAATGACAACTGTTTCCATGATAATAAACCGGATCGTTGCAAACGGAGAATTCAGCTGGGCCAGCAAACTCCTGGGACTCCAAACTGCAGGGAGGCCTGGGGAGGGCAAGGAGAGGGGTTAATCTGTTTGGAGTTTTGGTTTTACATTGAGAGTGTTGCTGGCATCAGGTCCTCAGAAACTAAGCATTAGATCCCAGGAATCATGCAATGACTTAACATTCATTTGCCTTTTATGAGACGGCACATTCCTTGTGTTTGTCTTCTGGTTTTGAAGCCTTTTGGACTGCCATGCTCATGTTTTCCAACTATTTCTGTATAACCAGGAGAGATGGAAAATGGCTTTTATTTGTTCATTAAGATGGAAGTTGAAATTCTCATATAACGATGACTCAAAGGTCTGGGGCTCTAAGAAAAACACCTGATAATACCATGAGGAAATTGCGAGACTTGGCAACTTTGCTCAGATGACTCATAAATCTTGAGAGTCAACAACTTTTGCTCTAAGTAAAATATATGCCACTTCCACTTGGATGTACAGACAGCTGGCAGAAACCTTGACATTATTTATTTAAGAGAAAGCAGCTAAGGAGCCTGCTCTTGTTCACCTCAAATATGTCTTTACATCGGACCAAAAACCTCCACAGTTCCTCATCCTTGCAAACCTGAGAGGCCTCACGCTGAAAAATAAACTCCCACAAGTAATGGTCTTCTCTGGAAAACTTCACTTGTCTCTCTCAGGTCATGCTTTGTGTACCAGCAAAGCTCAGAGGTGAGTTGTGAAGGTTATTCCAATGATTGCTTGCAAACACTATAAACCAATCACCCTGCCTGGTGTGCTGCATATTTCACATATATTTTCCGGACCAGAGAATAAAATTCCCTAGACTTCTTTTTTTTTTTCAAATTAGTCATGGACAAACTATAAACATGCTTAAAATAACTTTCATACCTGCTGGTGATGTTTTCCGGTTTGTTTTTCAGTGTCTCAAGTCCTTTATTGGTAATGAAGCGAAGTCTGTACGTCCCGCTGGGGAGCTGAGGTTCTCCCTCTGCCAGCTGCATTCCTGGTCTCCTTTCTACAGGTGTTTGGTTTATGAGACTCAAACCCTTGCAGATTGCAGACTACCAAATTAAGTTCTCAAAACGCTGACAACTTAAACGCTGACACATGTTAATGTTATTACATCACCGACAGTCAGAGTTGTCGGCACCCAGAAGACACATTAGATTGTTGTTTGTGCTTTGCTACCCATCTGGTGAGTATCTAATTATTTGGACCCCTTCCAACAGGGTCCGACAAGCACCTGGCAGAGGATGTGCATCTGTTTCATTTTGCCATTGCAAAGAAGTGTTGCAGACCCTTTTGGTTATCATTGTTTAATTATAAAATTCCATCTGAATGGCAAGAGTGAACTTGAGCCAGTATCTTGAATGGGACTGTGGAGGATGGGTGTCTATTAAATCTAATCTCCCCAGGCTCCCTGTATCACCAGCAGGAAAACGCATGTTTCTGTAGTCAGCCCTTCATCGCCTTGTGTCCCTGGGCTCAACTTAACATTTGTGAATATCTCCTCCTCTCCCCATCATCTAATCTATCAGCAGGATTTTCTGAAGCACTAGCTATAAGCACGTAGAAGCGTGAGTTTCAAGGAGACTTTGGTTCCTGGGTTTCATGTTAAAAAATGACCAGGGTATTTAAATTTTCAAGTCAATTATGGTAAGGCACTTCTACCTTGTTCCAAATTTTGTGCTGGAAGAATAATTTTGCAGTTGTTAATCCCAAAGTATTATTTTGAGAATGTTACCCAAAAGGACAGCCAATACCAGCCCATGTGATGATTCTCTGATTCTTTTGAAATATTTTGCTGCTGTGTAGGAAGACACAGATGTACGTTGAATGCCTTCTAATGCACTCCTGCATCTCCATGTGCTTAGGTCCATCATCTGCAAGCAGAATGACATGGAAGAAGTGGATTGTTGGTGGTGTTGTCGGAAGGTCCAGTTTACTTGACAACTGACTACCCATGGCCTGACAAATTTAGCATCTGGGAACAGAGCATTGAAAAGGGTGAACTATCCTGTCTAAGAGAGAGTGGCTTGAATAATGCATGTGTCAAACACTGTTCATTCAGACTACGAGCAGCTTCTTGATGTAATCTTATTCATTGCATTTCTATTTGTAAAGCAAGAAGGGGTTAGTTCACACACTGTTTTGGGACTCATATGAATACTCATATTTGCATGTGGACAAGGCCTTCTGTCAGCTACGGAATATTTGTGCCTGTGGTATGCACAAGGTCATGCTAAATAAAGCCCTCCTTCTAGCCTGAAAAAAAATTTCTACAAAATCTGTCCGAAATGCTTCAGAAATCCTGTGAGGCAATGGGAAGAACACCATGTGCCTCGCGCGAGCAGCTACACGCTGTGAATAGCGAGTGCCCAACGAGCAGTTAAATCGAACGCTATGTAAACAACCCGCAAGGTGAAATTTCTCTATGTAAACTGCACGCAGAATAATTAACAAATTATTTAGTAAATAGGTATTTCTCTCAGTATCAGATCTAATAAAGCTTGGGTTGTTTTGTTTTTTGTTTTTGTTTTTGTTTTTTGAGAGGTGGCAGCAGAGAAAGAGTTGTTTTGATTTTATGGCCAGGCATTAAAGCATTTCTGCTGCAATTAATCCAGGAGGTATTCATGGGCTGATGACCAGCTCTCGTGCATGTGCTGGTGGAGAGGTCAGCTGCTGCCACCAGAGAAGATGGACAATTTTGTCTGTCTCTATTTTTCCATCGACCAGGGCAACAGTAGCATCTGTCCCCTCTACCCAGCCGTTTATCTCACTGGAATCTCAACTGAGTGACGGTGAATACAGTATCTTAGCGAGCGTGGGAAACGTATCGTCAGTGAAGAATGGCATACAGCACATCTGTACTGCAGCTGTGCCAGGCTGGCTGGTGGCACATCACAGCTGAAAAGCAAACGCGTGGCAAGTCTCACGTGTCCCTGCCGTATGCCACTAATATTGCGACAGTCTGTCACATTGGATTCACCATTTCTGTTTTCATTAGTGCCACTTGCAAAGTGTACGAGAAGCTCTGGTCTCCCTGGTCTTGGATGGTGCCATTTTCATAGAATCTTCATGGTTGGAAGGGACCTTTGAGATCATCGAGTCCAACCATGCACACAAAAAAAACCAAACCCAACCAAAAAACCAAACCCAACCAAAAAACCCCCAAACAAACAACCTACAATCTCTGCCCTTCAGAGCATGCCCTGAAGAGCCACATCTAGACGTTTCTTAAACACCTCTAGGGATGGTGACTCAAGCCCCTCCCTGGGCAGACTGTTCCAGTGCCTGACCACTCTTGCAGTCAAGTAATTCTTCCTAATATCTAATCTAAACCTCCCCTGCCGCAACTTCAGACCATTTTGCTAAACCCTCAACTGAGAACAGGATTATGCCACATGGCTTCACAAAGCAAATGTGTGAATTGATTGTGCCCCTGTATACATCCATTTTTTCTTAAATTACGTAAAGAATTTCTTGCCTCTCTTATGTAGGCTTTGTGTTGCGTATATATGATTTTTTGTAACAGCACTCTAAATTCAGTCTGGGAAGGTACGTTACTGATTTTTGTAAGTGCTGTGACCCAAAAAATAACTCCTTGATATTGTCATTTCCTCTTTAACCTCTGCAAGAGAGGAGTCATAGACAAGGCATGAGCTTAGCTCTCCACTGTGCGACATACAAACTTAAGCCAAGGTCTTAGTTAGCAACCAAACTTGCTCATCAGCTATAGATCAAGGCTATCCCCAACATTTTTGAAACATTAATCTTTTTAAGGTTTATTTCTAATAGAAACACCTAGGCAATGGCAAAGTTGAACTATTCTTTCTTTCTCCCTAAAAAAACCCTAAAGAACATGAAAAGTTCTTGTGAGGATTAAAATCATCAGCAAAGTAAATAACGCTGAAAAAAAAAAAAAAGACCTGTTGGAGTGGCTCAGAGGAGGGCCATGAAGATGATCAGAGGGCTGGAAACCTTCTGCTGTGAGGACAGGCTGAGAGAGCTGGGGGTGTTCAGCCTGGAGAAGAGAAGGCTCCGGGGAGACCTTAGAGCCCCTTCCAGTCCCTGAAGAGCCTACAGGAAAACTGGGGAGGGGCTGTTTGCAAGGGCATGTAGTGATAGGACGAGGGGCAATGGTTTAAACTAGAGCAGGGCAGGTTTAGATCAGACATTAGGAAGTTCTTTACACTGAGGGTGGTGAGACACTGGCCCAGGTTGCCCAGAGAGGTGGTGGAGGCCCCATCCCTGGAGACGTACAGGGCCAGGTTTGAAGAGGCTCTGAGCAACCTGATCTAGTTAAAGATGTCCCTGCTCCCTGCAGGGGGGTTGGACTGGACGGTCTTTAAAGGTCCCTTCCAACCCAACACCTTCGATGATTCTGTGATTCTGTATTTGTGTTGTGTATGCATGGATTAACCAGTACCAATGGTCCACTAAAGTCCTGATACTCTTTACCCAAAACATCCACTGGCATAGAGTATTTCAGACCTCCAAAGAGTGTTTTCATCATAAACATTGCATGCACTTCTTTGTTATTGTGTCAGTCATGCACCTCAGCATAACCTTGGCCGACCAGCCTCCTGCTCTATGATCTGTTCTGTCTTCATCCAAAAATCAGCTGGTGTCTTTCACTTGTGAACTTGAAACCAAGTTTATGCAAGTCCAGCTATCAGGTCTTGAAACCGTTTGGAACCGAAGCTTAAAGAATACTTAATCCTCTTGGATCAACTTGAGTTTCTTCCCATCTGCTGCCGAGGGGGCGGAACGATGGTGAGTCATAAAGAAGCTCAGACTGATGGGAGCCAAGGAGCAATTCCTTAAACCATCTCTCATTTTCTCTTGACTATTCCTGCATGTTCTTTCTCCTTCCTAGTGCAAAGCCAAACAGGCAGCTTACCCTACCAGTGGAAAAAGGCTCATATGTCGATACACAGTCTGAGCTCTGAGGCTGCCAGTGCCCCTACGTGGGGTTGATGCCGCCTCCTCCACTCCATTCCCATTCAAAGTCAAACAGGTTTATTTTAACCCATTATTAAATTAATTTCTTTTACATTCTGGTTGTTCAGAGATGATGAAGAGAAAAGAAGAAACCACTGGGCAATCTGAATTTTTAAGTTAAGGTCACAGCTCAATTTAAACGTTTTCATGACTACCCTAGGAAAGTAGCAGTCAATACCTAAACATGATCTATCTCCAAGTGCTTCATGGAGAAACACTGTGTGATTTCTTTTTCTTCGGAAAAAACAATATAAATCTGATTGTTGTTACCCTAATCTCCTTTTCTGGGAGTTATCCTTTCTCTCCTTTTTCCTCTTATCCTCTTTTTCACCTTCTTTGAGATCACGAGCGATTGTTCTCAGGTAGGGTTTAGAACATTATCTGGTCCAATCTCCCCTTGGCAGCAGCTCAGTATGAAAAGACAGCACATCTGAAATGGTATCATTAGGACTATCAGCAGGAGGAATAATTTCAAATGCATGAACTACCTATTTCACCATGAACGCAATTTCATTCTTTCTCCCACATCTTTCTGTCTCTTTCTGAAGGAGGGCAGCCCGTGTTATCTTTGTACAAAATCATGATTTCTTATTAAGCACACCAGCACGCTGTTGGCAGCATTGAAAGAAAATAACTGTAAAAAAAATAATTTGTTTCTAGTTTATATTGCTGGTTTAGCTAGTAAAAGACTGAGAAGTTGCTTCCTTACAGTACAGTAGTCTACTTCTCAAGTCTACTTCAAGACAAAGATTCTGAGGTGAACTCACCACCTTTTGTTGCTGTAGAAGATGTGAGGTGTAACAATGCTTACAAATTAAAAATAAGTAAATAACAAGGCTCCTCGTGCTCGCATTACACACATACTTTTGTGAACCTCATGCAGGTGCTTATTTTGCTGTCAGTAGGGCAGCATTTCTGAAGCCCAAACCCCTCATTCTCTATGCAGAAGATTTTTTAAACCAATTTATGTTAAAAACATGAAAACAGTAAATTAAGTGACGTGCCACCCATTTGATAGCACATCTTTCTAGCTTCTTTTTTCTTGTGTGACTCATTGTGATACCTAAACCTGGAGTATATAAGAAAGAAGGCTAGAGTGTGGGGTACGTGGTAGAAAATTCTCTCTGTTTGGGTGAATGCGGGAATCTCTGTGGCACTTGGCCAGTGGTGGGCAGACAGGTATATATGCCTGAGGCATTTCTGCTATAAAATACTAAAACCGAATATCAAACACATCTGATTAGAAATTGAGACTGCCTTGATTTTCATTATGGTTAAAAGGCCTTCCTGAAGCAATAAATATTCATGCCAATATCCAAATACAGCAGAAGATTTCTCCTGATTGACTTTGGCCACTCAACTGAAGTAGTCAAGTTAAGAGCACAGACCCTTCAGGTATGAAAAAGGGAGGGAGGCACAACCCGAGGAGGTTCCTCTCTCTTTCCATCAGTTACAAGAATAGCAGTGCAGACTCCCAATTAATGTGCCCCTGTTAAGTGTCTAAAGAAAGGTGAGTTGAGCCCCAGTGCTTATACTAGGAGATGTTATGGTATGGCTTGTTTGGGGATAAATCCTCTTTCAACTAGGAGAAGTATGCTGGAAGAACAATTTTCCAACTAGGACATATAAATGGAGTACTTGGAGCTGTAATAATAACTTAGATCCTTATTAAGTGCCTGTTTTGCATGCTTCATGGCTGCTTCGACAGCCGCATGGAAAAATTAGATGTTCTACCAGGGAACATGCTATCTAGACTTAGCTGTGAGACTCCAAATACAATTTACCATGTATGTTTGTGATTAATAAACTATGTGCATAGATAACAACCTTCTAATTTACATATTAATAGAAATGAGTTATCTTCAGATTACATACACTCTACTGTGTTAGCTGTGTTTGAGGTTTATAAAGAATGTACGTGAATGCATATGTATAGAATAAGCTTCAAGGGCTTCAGAATTACAGCAGCAGCAGAATTTACACATCCTCATATGTTGCCGCACAGGACAGAGTTCTGCCTTTATGTATGGAACTTCTGACTTTTGATGATTGAAGTTCATTCAAAGCCTTTGTCTTTTTTCCTCTGCTGGAGTAACTCCTAAACCTGGGTTTTACCAAATGATTTGTGAGTAGGATAGAGGCTTCCTGCATGGAGGATGCTTCCCAGGATGATGCCATTCTCATGTGTTTCATGGCCTTTTTCTTGCCCCATAGCTTCATGTTGGTGAGACCCTTTTCTTCCACCTGGATATGAGAAGATACTAGGAGTCAATGGCCTAGCTGTTCATAATTCTTCATAATTCTGCTTTAGGTTCAGTTGGGAGCCTGAATCTTTCCTGAGTTGAGGCCAAAGGGCTCTACTTCCTACCTGAAATGTGCCTGCAAAGCCTCACTTCTAGCCAAGGCAGCACACTGCCTCCATGCATACTGTTGTCTTTATGTCCTCAAGGCATGCACTTAAATCAAAAGTTACTCTAACATATCATATACATTTGTATATGCCAATCTCCACGGTGTCTATTTTTCTTTTTTTAGCATGCCTCTAAACACAATTACAGCTTGCCTTCCCATCCTGTTCAACCGAGAGGCATTTGGCCGTGCTGATTGGGTATTTGTGTTCTGAAGAAGAGCCTTCCAGGGCTAGCAACATAACATCCCTGGATAAAAGATGTTGCCAAAGAAATCCTAGCGTGCTGACAAACAAAGAGTTTTGTTTGGGTACAGCAAAGTGTTAAATTTATTCTGCTCATTCACCCCTTACTTCATTAGTTTTGGGTTAGACTGTATTTTTGGAGGCTTAGGTAAGTTCTTTTATTAATTCATCAAGTTGGTAAATTGAAAATATTCAAAATATTTGCATTGTATAATATTTGTATTTGTGCAATATTTGAATTGTAAATATTTGTAATTTTTTTTAATGTACTGTGAGAACTCCCAATTCTCCTACCTCCAAAAGACATTTAGGTCTGTTATTGCTTCACCTTGCTGAGATACAAGAAATGCCTTTCAGTAGTTTCATTCCAGAGTAAATCTCCTGAACTTTTTTGTGCATACTGTGTTTTAAAATGAGGAGAAGGTTCAGACAAAAACCTTCAGGTCTGTTTTCTCAGAGGGAGGCAAAAGAAGTTTCTAGCTACAAAGGCACTGCTGAAGCAGTGTGGAAATGTGCGTGTGTGCAAATTTGTGCATACTCCTCTGTTACTGATTCCAAAGACCACGAAGGCTGAGAGCTGCTTATTAGACAGTAAGTTCACTTGGATAGATGGTTGGTGTCAGATAAAATTGATCAGCTCATGTTATGAAAAAGTTAGCACGTGTGGACATAGAAATCCAGTCTGGCAAACATCATAATCTATTCTACACGTGACTCTATGCTGTTGAGATTTTTTCTTGGCCTGCAGCAATTAAAATGCATCACGACGGGTTTCAGTTCCAAATGAATGCCTGGATTCATGTATGGGGTCCACAGGCTCGTGGACAATTAGGAGTCTTCATGCACTGTAGGTGTCTAAACTCCTGTTGTTGATGGAGAACATGTCAGTACTGACAATGCTGTCCATCTCTGAAGAAAACACCTAAGGCTTGATTCAGTTGCACGTACATGACTGCTCAGGTCTGAGGTGCTCTGGCATATTCATGACCTGATGAAGCTGGTAGATCTCTTACAGGTTTTATGAGAGAGCTGTGTGGCACCTACAAGTCAGGCAGATTACCCTAAGGCATCTCAAACGGCACTAGACATCTACTTGTGGGGAACAAAGTGAGAACCCCAGTGGCTGGTCATTTGAACTGCTCTTTGGTCTATGACTGACCATGACAGGGTCTTAAACTTTGAACTCACAGCTCCATGGGAAGGCACATCATGATACTGATCCATGGAAAGCAGATATTCGTTTAGTCTGGCGGGTTTGTTTTCAGTCAGCTCAACGAATTAAACTGACTCACCCTGAAGCTTCGTGACCCCTGTATTCAAAACAAGGCCTGGGTGGGCAGGGGCAGGGATCTGGAGAAGTGTAATCATTCCTTTCAGCGGCAACTAGTTTTTTGATGAAATTAAGCATAATATGGAATTACGCTTTCTACAGTTTGACAAAACTGAACTCTGCAGCCCAAGGGATTGAAGGTGAAGCTTGACTAGATTTGAGGTGCTCCTGTCGTGGTGGGTAAGAGGAAGAACTAGGATGGAAATCCAGAGGCATCTACGAAAGCCTGGTTCCCTGTTTTTGCCGCTGCCAGGGAAGATGGCAGGGCATGGAGAGAAACAGGTTGAAAGAACAGCCTTATGAAGGAGGTCAAGGCTTTGAAGCTGACTGTTGTTACATATTTCTACCTTCTCTTTCCTCTCCTTCTTCTCTCTCTCTTTGATTGCTTGCATTGCTTCTGTTCATTATCCAGATATTTGATAAACCACAATGCACACGGCTCAGGACTTTAGTTTACCTGGCCGCAGCCCCAGGAGTCGTCTTATTTTGTCTTAAAGAAGGCAATTTTCTTCCATCTCTGCTAGCCCAATTGCCAGCTGCAGCTCTCTTCCCATTTATTATCAATCAGGGAAGTAGTAGCAGGATTTTCCTTGTTAAGAGGGAACCCCAGGGTCCCAGAAAAAGGACTCAAGTCTGGTCAGGTTGGCAAATGGAGATGGGTTCCCAGATACTCTGAGAGATAAAAATAGACATTTTTCAATACACATTGTGCTTCAGGCATAACAAGTAGAGAGAAATGGCAAGACCATGTCAAACTAGGCTTTCAGTATAGCCAGTGGTTTCAGGAAGACCGTGCCTGACTGTCATTCGAATGATGACTTTTTTTTCCCCCATTGGTTACTTATCTCATTCACTGAAGGGGTGATAATACGGGTGTTAGGGCATGTCTGTATGCTTATGTATATGGTGCTGTACACTTGTTTAAGCTGCTGGTGAGTGCGTGAATCAGTGTTTGGCTGTATTAGGACAGCATCATGCCCGGAAGCTTTTACATGTGGTCTCAGAAAAAGGTTTGAAATGCTGTTTAGCCCTCAGCCAGGAGTAAATTCCATATCATTTGTCTGATACCACAGCGTGGGCTCCCTGCACCAGGAACTACTTCTCTACTGTCTTCCTTTCCTTCTGGTGGGCTGCAGGTGCCACCACAGTCACAATATTACTCAGTGGGCAACACATTATGAGTTTCACGAGTAGAATGTGTCCCACCTACTACCTAATTTAAGATTAATGGAAGAAAGTAGTACCTCCGTCCCAACTGGGAGAATAGAATCATCTGAAAGAAAGCAAAATCATAGCTCACGCAAAACATTGACAAAATGGGCTCTCAGAACCAGCAGTGGAGAAAAGAAAGGTCTGTGACCTTGCTGACTGTTGGGGACGGAGAGCTCTGAGCTAGCTCTGACCCGAGCAGGCGGTCCAGATGGTGTGAAGGTGCAGGTCAGTGCTGCATAGATATAACCAGGTTGGCTCTGGAAGCTATTTTGCTTTTTTTTTTAATGTGTCACCATACCCGAGCCACCTGTATGTGTTCAGGACTGAGCTAACTTCCTTGGAAACAGCTTAGGTATTTTCACATTGCACTTCTCAGGTCATACAGGCAAAGGATTGAAACGAAACTGGGTGCATCTCCACTCTTAGTATCTTAGTACAGATAATATACCTAGGCGTAATCAAGTGTTGATTGCATTAAGTATTTCAAAGAAGACAGACGAGATTGTTGTGTTGGTGGTAGTTTGTTTTTTTTTGCAAAAGTTTAAAAATAGTTCAGAATTTGGGACTTCACTGTAATGCTGAGTTTCATTTCATGTAGATTTTGCTGAGTTTTGCTGTTGAACATCACTCTGACGTTACAGAAAATCATTAGACATCGCCTGTTCTTCCTTAAGGGCCGTATGTCAGTCTATAGGAAAAGGAAAATAAATGCTAAAGTAATTTAACTGCATAGTGGAGCTGTAATCACAGGAATCCTGTCACCTCCAGTGTTATGACCCTTGATTAATCTTTATAAAAGAAAGAAAATTAGTACTAATGAGTTTGTTTATTAGCATTTATATATTTTTATAGTTGTATTTAATTCTGAGAATGTTAATTACTGTCTGTGATTAATCCCTCTCATGCTGAAAAATTTTTACTGGCGGCTATGTCTTTAAGACTTTGTGTTGATCCACATGTAATTTAAGTTGACAAGGACTCCAGCAGTATAAAAGGGAACAAAGAGCCTGGTTTCAAGGTCTAATTTAGTTGTGGCTTCTGTATGGCTGAAGCAAGACTGACTGGATGTCCTTTGATGGTAATATTAAGTCTCACCACTCCCTGAGTGAGGATTGAAGTAATTAGCAGAGCTTAGCGCCAGAAGGCAATGCAATTCACCATGGTTGAACCTAATGCAAGATTTATGGAGTGAGAATTTCAGTTATTTGTGGGTTTTTAGGCTACTGATTTTTCTGCTTGGAAGGCATTCTGACAACCTGTTTACTTTCCTATATATGTTCTGCTTAATGTATACAGTTCCTACCTGGGTTCTTAACTGAGACCTCTCCAGGCTTTTATATTGCAACGTGGGGAGGAGCTCAGAAGTTCCAGTTATCTGTATTTTGAAATGGACACTGTGTTTTTCAGTTCTCTTCTGTGATGACAAGGGAAAGCAGAGGCAGCAACAAGAAGTTCATAGTAAGCCATATTTTTTTCCCCTCATTATTCCATAGCATAATCATAGAATCATAGAATCTTCATGGTTGGAAAGGACCTTTGAGATTGTCGAGTCCAACTATACATCATCGAGTCCAACCATACATGTTGCCATAATGTTGGCTCTGTAATTGTTAACAACAATTTAAAAGTACTTCCCATAGTTCCCAGAGCGTGTAGTAACGAGGTATTAAATTTGGAGTTGGCAGGGCTCCTGGCCTGGACTGTGGGTCATATATATGTATATAGAGTGTACATACACTAAAATCTATACTAGGGTCTATGGAGCGTTGATTCTTTGCCCCAGTGGGGTGGTGGAACTGCTCAGTTCACTTTAGTGGCAACCAGAATTCTTGCTCCTGGGGAACTCTGACACTTGTATGTGAACTGGATGAAGACATGAAATTTTGCAATTTCCTACTAAAATATTTTTGCAAAGTATACAATCCTAGAAATAACGAGAAAATGTTGTTTTGTCATTTGTAGTGTAATTATCTAGATTAATATAATAAGGAAGGCTTTGATATTTCTCCAAAGATCAAAAGAATTTAAAATGATGCCTTTACCCTTTTTAAAATCATAGTGTTTGTTCATTTATAGTTGAAAGCATGGAAGAAGTCGAGACATTTGCATAAACCATTTTTATTTTGTTGAATCACCTAAAGCTTAAGGACTACATCCTGAAAAGGATGAAGCTGAAAAGCTTTGCTTAAATGGCTCTGTGATGTAGACAGTGGCTAACAGAAGAAAAATAAAGGCAACATTTTGCTTTTACCTGTTTATTTGTGAGGTTACTTTCCTAGCAGCCGCTAATGTTTTTCCTCCCACATACTTGTGTAGGTAACTACTCAGACATACCAACTTGCAGTGACTGTATGAAAATCAATGTGCGCATCTTTCAGGGATAACAAAAGCATTTCTGTCATCCCCAGATTTGGGATTGTTTGTGTGATAATCCTCCCACCAGTCGGATGTGCACGTGCATTGCTGGGGAATTTTCAGATGTGAGACAGCAGCAGATTGAGGCTTTGCACTAATCCATGTGAAACATTCCTTGGGCTCATCTTTGAGAGGGTGCCTTGGTGTACGGTTATTTGCTTAGAGTCTAATACCAAAATTGTGAAAGATGCTTCAGGCCAGGACATCCTTATGCGTAAAGTGCCAAAGCTTTTATTTATTTAGCATGAGACAGTGTTAACAGCATTTCGCTCAGAACAAGCAGGGAGCGGGGAGGCCTGTAGGGAATCTTTATGGTTGTGTGTTGCTCTGCTGAGGAACTTCCCTGTTTTCCCACTTTAAAGAGGTGAAGTTCACATTCCACTATTTGGTTGACCAGCTAAGATTTTCGGCGTGAAACAGCTCGGCAGGAGCTCAGTGTGAGGCTGTGGTTTGGATTAACTCATATAGAGAGGGTAAGGAGTATCCTCATGAGAACTTGTCAGCAATTTTGAAAAGTTTTCATTGAAATGCAATATACCTGTTAGAAAAGAAAAAGTTTTGCAAGTCCAATATGAAATTTCCAGTTCAAGACGAAGAGAAAAACATTTGACATTAAGGTAGAAATTCCTCTGTAGCTGGTCCAAGTGAAGCAGGGCAGGCTCTAAACACCGGTCCACTGCACTCAGGCCAAGTATCCTATTCACCAGGTATTTTGGAGATCTTCCTTCTTTCTATTTCTCTTTCTTTTAATAAAAGTTTCGAGTTTTGCAAAATTCATACAGCTAGAGAAAAGGCCCTGCCTTCTCTCCCACCATCACCTGAAGGCATTTTATCTTCCCTCCCACCCGGCTGCAGAGCTGCCTGCTGACTAACTATCACTATAAATCTTGGTCCTAATGCTTCTCTTTCTAAAGGCTGTTAAGTAATTACAGTGAGTTTATACCCGATTATGGAGCCAATGATCCAGATTCAGCTGGCCTGACTTTTGCCTTCAACGTTGGGAGCACATTAATGATTCCCTCAAAAGCCAGTGCAGAGGGAAGACTGCTTCCAAAGGGTGATTAAACCTACCCAAAACCAGTTACTCCCAAGGAAGCCTGTCTTTCTACTGACTATAGAGAAAGCCTAGGACTCTGGTTTAAATTAGAGTCCTAACTTTTAGACATCTAAATCTCCCAACCCAGGATTTCTCAAGAGAGAAAACGCACTTTAAACTGGCAGAGAAGGGCATTGCAGGACAAATGACCAGCAGATTAATCCAAATCCAGGCTAGAGATCGAGCTAACTGATTTAATACTCCTTCTGAGCAGTTGGTATGTATACTAAGTATAGTAATCTATTAAATAGCCTTGTTACATGAGCACAGGAAGGAGTTTGGGAATTGATTTATAGATGCTTAACAGGCAAAATGTTGAAATTAACATAAGGAGTTAATAAGGGCTTGTAGAGGATCTGCCAACTAACATTTCCAACATAGTTAACATACAGAGCACTGCAGCGTTTAAATCTTAGCACTACGACGTGAGAGCTTTCTGACGGGGATGCAGCCCTCCTTCTCAGCTGTTCTCTTCCCTAAGGCTACGGGGGAAGTAAGGTTGAAGAGAGCCATGGATGTATACAGGGTCCAAGCCTGCTTTTTGTGCAGAAAATGATTTTCAGAATGATTTTTCCCTCATTCTGTGTTTCCCAGACTATGGCTTGCACAGAGTTGAAATTGATTTAAATAATAATATTTAATAATCTTATATTGAACTGTAGCAAGTTAAGTTGTGAAGAAATCTTGGATAATTCATCTTATCTAATGAAAAAATGATGTATCTGAAAAATAGTTTTACCTTAGAAAAAATTTGTGCTGAACTAATATTTTTTTTAAAAAAAACCCCAAACTTTGAATATTGTCTTGGTTCTTTTTGTTGTTAATCATAAAATAGATGACTCAAATATATCTCAGATGATTCTAGCTGTGTTGGCCCACTGCTGGCTTTTAAGGACATTCTTGGCGAACGATACGAAGCAGCCATGCATTTCTTCTGTGCTCTAACATTCAAAGAACAGAAGATCCTTAGTTATCTGTATCTCTTTCCTCTAGGTTTATATCCTTATCTAGCTTTTCAGCATTTATCCTGAATGTGCTTTTGTACTTCTGTGGGTAAAAGAAGGTGAAGAAATTATACATTGTGTCTTAACTCTGCCTTCCGTGTTTCCCTGGCTCTAGCATCCCCACAACGCCGTGTATAAGAAGCGTCATCTTGCGTTTGTGCTGTGTGGAAGTAATTAGTGCACTGAACTATGAAAGGCTGGGAGCTTATTTAAAATTAATTCTATCAAAATAGCATCTTGCTGCGCTGAGGAGACAGATTATTATATCTTGAAAAACCTTTAGCTGAAGTAAAAGAAAAAAAAAAATAAAATTTCTAGCTGCATGCTTTTACCTACAAACAAAACGCTGCATTCTTCATTGACACAGGCTGTTATTTTAAACAGCACAACAGGCTTTAAGATTTTATTCATCTTGTCTTAGAGACACTGGGTTGCATCCTGAACAATGCTAGAAGTGCCATTGTGGAGCATACTTTAAAGGAGCAATAAATAGTCAGGCTCGTGGAGGATAAAAACACGTCTATGCGATGAGCCACCCAAGAATGCATGGGATTTTAATGAGATTGACCGGGCACACAGACTTTATACTGGCCTCTTCATGGGATGTATGGTTTATTTTACTATTGGAAATATGTATAAGCGGGGCCTGGTGTTCAGATGACCTCAAGATCTGCAACTGGAGCCTGTGAAAGCAGCTTCGGCTTCTCTAATGTGGCTTTTTACCCAGCCACGTACTGTACAGTGAGAACTGCTGGGTGCTGCAGGCTTTTGAAAACCTGGTCTTAATT
Source organism: Larus michahellis (assembly GCF_964199755.1). Classification (NCBI taxonomy): domain Eukaryota; kingdom Metazoa; phylum Chordata; class Aves; order Charadriiformes; family Laridae; genus Larus; species Larus michahellis. The sequence goes on from NC_133896.1 coordinate 221,456,467, forward strand.
GTGGGAGCATTTGGAAAAAGATCTGTTTGTAGAAGAGCCATATAAGAGGATGAGTAATCTCCATTGAAGTCCACGAGAATTCCTCCTCTGCAGAGCAAGAGATCCAGACCCAGGGTGGAGGAGCTTCAATTGCTCACTCATTAAGTTAGTGTGAACGTTACAGCAGAAAGCCCATTTCTGTCTGGGAGAGCCACCTGAAAAGTTTTACAAGTGAAACAAGATATGCCTGATGTCTTATCACTTTTACAGACAAGGGGGAAATAGTCCTTATTTTTGTACTTTAGGCAAAGCTAGCAGGTGTATTTCAAAAGTGATCCATCTTCTTATGATGTTTTTCCTTGTGTCTGTTTCTTCGACAACTCACATCTCCTAAATGGATACGTGCTATCCATCACAGTCTTACAGAGCTGGGTGAGCAGTTCCATTATTCATTGGCCTTATTTTTATAGAGTGCTATGGAAATGAGTAAGGTTTTTTTGAACCTGCCTAAGTCTCTTAAACAAAACGGGACCTGGGAATAAAAAGAGAGATAATGAGGGTTTACTTCTTGCTGTGGAAGTGTGTGCTCCCAGGACGCAGTACCAACAGTCTGAGCTTGCTAGATATTCTCTCCCCTTCAGTGGGATAGCCTCAGTTCCTCAAGACTTCAGTAAGCTCTGAAGGTGCAAAGCAGCTTGTCTTATCAAGCCTAAAGCATCTAGCAACACGCATTTATTTATTTGTCCGTTTTTTCCATTGCTCAACATTAATTGATAAGCCTGGGAACTTCTTGCATAAGGCAAAAATCACGAATAAAATAAATATAGGGCCAGAGGTTGATTCTTTCAGTCCTTTAGTCACTTGACTGTGCAAACCTCTTTTCTTGCTTCTGTCAGACATTTCTGGGAGAGCTAAGCATTTTTGCAAATCTCTTTCTCCACCTGCTTCTAGCCTTTTCTGACCCGAAGTTCATGTTATCTCTTAGTGCAACAAGCGGTTCTCGGCAATAGTATTTTGAAGATACCAGATGGGCTCATCTGAAATGGAGCCAGTGAGCACAGCGGCATGGGTGTAGTGTGAGTCCGTGGTCAGGGATCAAATACGTGACAGGCAACAAACCAAAGCTCTTGGGCAGGTGCCCATGGTACAGATCACACTTTGGGATTGCCTGTACTAGGGTTACTCTCTGCTTGGAACTTTTGAAATTTCGGCTTGAACGCACTGACCCTTCTCCTATACTAACTTCTTGGTGGAAGTTTCTGCTCTACTGTAGATTTTCTTTTCTTACTGAAGAGTCTTAAGCTATACTAGGACTTAGTACGCGTGCTTCCTCCTAAGTTAGCTGTTAGAATCATTCATTTACTGCAAATAGGTTAAGACTATATTATAATAGTGTTAAGGTAACAAAAGGAGCATTTTGCCCAGGGGCTTTTGTTCCCACTGAGCTCTCCATCTGCAGGTGCAACAAGACCTCCTTTGAACTAGGTCTCTAAAAAGTCGGTCAGACCCATCCTTAATAGTGATTTGTGATTCTCTGTAACTTCTGTTACTGACAAGAAGGATTAGGATGACTTCTTGTTACATTCATAGCCACTAGCTTCATAAATATTTTATTACCTATCTATACATTTTTCATATATGTTATTTCAGTTGCATTATAGTTTAGCAATTTACTGTGCTATATGTTTAAGAGATCACTTACATTCTTTTAAGTCTCTGGCTTTTCGGCATGTTATCTTTGCGTTTCTTTTGATTCGTCTTCATGCTAGCAGAACAAGAAGATGCTCTTCTTTATTTGACCTTGTCATGATTTAACCCCAGCCAGCAGGTAGGACCAGGCAGCCTCTCACAGGGGTTTGCCCCTTCCCCCAGAAGGGCAGCGGGAAGATGGAGGAAAGGAGGGCAAAGGGAAAGAAAAAAAAACTCGTGGGTTGAGATAAAGGCAGTTTAATAGAACAATAACAGAAAAGGGAAAAAACAACATTAACGACAATAATAATAATGACACAAGTCACTCTCACTGCCCGGTGAATTGGCACCATCCCAAACAGTGAATCCGGATTCTCCCTCACCCCCTGGCCCACCCCCATTTATATACCAAGCATGACATCTACAGTATGGAATATTCCATTGGCCATCCTGTTGGTCTGTCTAGGCTCTTTCTCAGCTTCTAGGGAAGCTGAAAGGACTCCTTGAAAACTATAAACATCGTTTAGCAACAACTGAAACTATATACGTTGCTGACATTCCTTTCAGGGCAATCACTAGAAAGAAAATTAACTCTTTTCCGCTGAAACCAGGACAGACCGTCAGTCTTCAAAACAATCCCAACCACTGTATAGGATTGGCTTCCATTTTTTAACAATTTTGAACATTCTGTCAGTGACGTACAATAACATTAGTAGGTTTCAGGCTTCAATTTCTAAAAGAGATTAAATCTTTTTGAGAAACAAATTATGCCTATTCATGTTCTCCATATCCATGAGACTGCATGGTTCCTGGAGACTGAGTATAACATTAATTGCTTTAGACTTTGCCACCAAACCTAATTATGACTAAATTACTTATGGCATTCCATATCTCCCTGGCATGCTTACAATTTCACATTTTGTACCAAGATGAAACTTATTATTCTTAGAAGACGGGCCCTTGACAGAGCATGCAGAACCTGCTGCTTGTTTTCAGTAGAGCATATTAACAGCCTTAAAAATTCAGGTTTTGTGAATAGTAACAGTTTAAGCCAAAAGCAAAGGGAGATGTCTCCTACAGTAAGCTACAGTGCTACTCTCCCAGTGCCAGGTAACTCATGCATTTTTTAAACAGGGTCCTTTGTATGAATAAAACCTCACAAAACCAGATTCAAGCACATCCCCTCCTAGTTTGCATTCCAGCTCAGCAGCGAGATTCTGAGTACTGTTCAGAATATTTTATGTTAGATCTTTTCTTGTCTAAAAGTTTTCCAGTGGAACTTTATTACTAACACCAAGAAATAGTTAACCTTCTAATCTTTATGCAGTGTTACAGTAATTCTTATGAGTAGCGACATTGTTGAATTTTCCAGATATTCATGCAGTAAACCCCTAGAAATTACAGTTTTTCCATGTTAAGATCAAAGACACTTCATCTGGGGGGAAAAGGCCAATTGCATTAGAAAATCTAACTATTATCCAAGAGAAGCAACACCCTTCTAATTTTAAATTCATTTTGATCTGCCTTCTGTTGAGACCAACCGTATGCTCAAATCACTGACGAATGGTCTAAATCAGGGTGGCTGCCAAATTTTCACAGGGCCAAGAGTCATAGGACACACATGGCGTGATCTAGGGTAAGGATGGAAGGGAGGGAGAGAGGAAAGGAGGAAGGAAGGAAGGCAGGCAGGAAGGCAGGCAGGCAGACAGGAAGGAAGGAAGGAAGGAAGGAGGGTGCAGGGATGCTTAACAGGCATGACATGACAGAAACACCCATGGGTCCTATCATTCCATTGCCCAGAGGAGCTGGGTTGGGTGTGCAGTTATTTCCAGGGGGATTCCAGTGCCTGCAGCAGATGCTGCCTTGCTTCCTCGCGCTGCTGGGGGCTGCACTGTCTAAGTGGCCCTGCCCCATCAGGGCCAGAATGGTGGGACTGGTGACCAGTCAGCTGCTTGTAAGCACTCACGGTGTGGCCACTCAGTGTTTGTGGAGCGACCCTTGCTGTTGACACCATTGCAGAGAGCTATATTTTCCCAGACTTCACAAAGCAGTTAATCTTGATCTGTTCACAGCCTCAGAGGGAATTCCCATTACATCTTAGGTCACGAATTGGCAGCAGTACTGATAATAGTCGTTATGAACAGGATTAAAGGCCAATGTGCGTCCCTCTGTTCTTTCTTCTTGCCTACCTTCACCCAAACCATTGATGAAATTTGAAGTAAGGGAGGGCATTGCATTGCCTCTGCTCAGAAACAGTGGATACAGAGAATAACACTTTTTCAGCCAAAAATAAGCTGTCTTACAGTCAGCCCAGCCCGCCTGTGAAGAAGCAGGGAAGATACAGAGGGGGAAACACACAGCAGCAATTGAGAGTGTCAGCCCTGTCTAAAGTAGGTTGGCTGTAATCAGGGGGAGGCAGTGCCCTCCACTCGATCCGCTCCAGTGGCTCAGAAGCAGCAGTAGTACTGGCCGACGCACCCAGATCAGTTAATCCTAGAAGGTGTCATTCCCAGTGCCCTAAATCAGCTTGAGCCGTGGTTGAAATGAGCTGCTGCTGGGTGGCCGCGCACGCCAGAGGAGTCCCCCTTCCTCCCCATCCCACCAGCCCTTGACCTGGCCCTGCTGTTTGTGCGGCTGCGCAGGGAGTCAGCCGTGCAAACTGAACCCTGTTGGAGTGGGTCCAGCGGAGGGCCACGAAGATGCTCAGAGGGCTGGAGCCCCTCTGCTGTGAGGACAGGCTGAGAGAGTTGGGGTTGTTCAGCCTGGAGAAGAGAAGGCTCCGGGGAGACCTTATTGTGGCTTTTCAGTCCCTAAAGGGGGCCTACAGGAGAGATGGGGAGGGACTCTTTATCAGAGAGTGTAATAATAGGATGAGGGGTAATGGTTTCAAACTGAAAGAGGGGAGATTTAGATTGGAGATCAGGAGGAAATTCTTTCCTGTGAGGGTGGTGAGACACTGGAACAGGTTGCCCAGAGAAGCTGTGGCTGCCCCATCCCTGGAGGGGTTCAAGGCCAGGCTGGACGGGGCTTGGAGCAACCTGGGCTGGTGGGAGGTGTCCCTGCCCAGGGCAGGGGTTGGAACTGGATGATCGTTAAGGTCCCTTCCAACCTGAACCATTCTGTGATTCTATTCTATGATTCTATGAACTGGCCAGAAAATCTTCTTTTTGGTTTTATGTTGTTTTTTTTTCTTTTCTTTCCAACCAGATCAGTGCCCAGCCCAGCTCGCTGCTCAGGCACAAGGGCACAGCAGGGCGGGTGGGTGGACCAGGCAGTTTAGTCTGGTAGAGGCTGCGCTGCTGCTGAATGCGAACCGTGTTCTGAGTGAACCTGACCCATTAGCTAGAAAATAAATGATAGTGTGGCAGATCCTCTTGGGATCAGAGAGAACACATCGGTTTTTTAAAGCCAAAAGCTCCTCTGAATATGCCAAGCTGTCCCACCCTTATGCATTATTAAAAAAAGCTTTATGCTGCTTTTTAACTTTTGTTTCTGTTTTATCCTTTCTCAGAGCCTCGCACACATTTTTGAAATATCAGGCGATCTGGTTCCCATTCACAGTTTGGTCTTTAGTGTTGAGTAGTGATTTGCAATAATCACCTGACATCAGTAGATAACAGTGTTCTACAGCTAGAGCAGATCAAATCTTTGGCCTTCTCCTTCTGTGATTTTTTTCAATAATTGGCATTTCTAGAACAGTATCATAATCTGCCAAATATATCATTTCGGTAATAAAAAGCCTCCTAGAGATAATATCCAGCTTCCCGAATAACCTCACATATAAATGCAGTACAGCTGGAGAAAAGTTACTTCAAAAAATAATCAACTGAATGTTAAAGCTATTCATTTTATCATGGAAAAAACATTCCTAACTCTGGGGTATTCACAGTCGTCAAACTGTATCTGTGGTGTCTGTATTCAGGGTACAAGGTAACCTGTATCGGCTATGTGCTGCGGCTGTATAAGCTAAGGCAGATGAAAAGTAATTCAACTGAAACGCAACCATCCCAGAAATTAATATAAATCAGCCATGATATTTGTTAGCTTGAGCCTTCATTAAGCGTAGATGCAAGTCTGGCTCTGGGGGTCTATGTAGCAAGCGCTGCAGAGAGGAAGCGCCTAACATTTAAACTGGGGAGCGCAGAATCGCAGGTGAAGGTCACTTGACTCACTGAAGTCTTTCCCTTTCCATCCCACAGGGTTGGTTCAGCTGCCAGTCTCCCAGACTAATTTTATTTTAAATATTGCTTTTCTTCAGCTGATTGGTAATGCATTTGAAGAGTGTTGCGGTGGTGGTTTTTCCAAACAGGAGCCTTCGTTAATAAATCACATTTATTAGCATATGTACATCTCTTAACATCAGGTATAAAATATGCTACGTGTACACACATATACATGCATACCCATACGTGTAACACTTAATAACATACTAATGTAATAAACACTGCAGAATGGAGTAAGATACAGAGATTTCTGAGTTTACGAGTGCAAAGCGGCGATGCAGAGAAGGGAGGTTTGGTTCCCGGACCTGTGAAGCTGAGTGAGGGGTAGCCTGGCAGGAGAGTTCATTAGAGGGTGCAGCACGGCACCAGCACAGCTCTGTTCTGGAGATCTCTGCACTGACAGAGTTATCTTCTCATTCCAAATTAGCACAACGCCTGCTCACTCAGCATCTGTGTACTACTATCCATTACCGACCTGCCCTCCCCACAAAGCCTTGGAATCGTATTTTTGCAGTTTCACCAGGGGAAAATAATTAAAAAAAAAAATAAAAAAAATAATTAAAATGTAGCTATGACTGTTGGTGGTAGTGCAGCACTTAGCATAATGCCTTCCTTGGCTGGGAATCCCAGGTGAGCAGAATCCCGGGGTGGAGGGGGGCGGTGGGCAAGATGCAGAAAGCCTTCAGCTCTTTTCCAAACTCTGGAAACAAAGGACAAAAAGAGAAGCAAAACTTATTAAGTGAAAGGGAAACCGACAAAATGAAGCACTGAGTTACCGCTCTGTAGTGGGAGTAGCCAAATATTCTCCCTTCCCTTTGCTCAAAAAAATCTGGAAATCAAACATGATGCCGAGAGGAGTCCAGCAGGACTGAGGGAAGAGGTGGAAAATCCCAGTTTAGTGCCTGTTTGTGATTATGAAATCTCAGTTTATGATTACCCTGTGGGCTGCTGGCAGGTAGGGGCAGCTGGCACCTATGGCTGCCCCAGGGGAGCTGCTTCTCCACTGCAGCTTCCCCAGCTCCCTGCAGCAACCCAGCCGAGCAGAAAAGTTCATCCGTAAGACTTTTACAGGTCACCTGGTGAATGGACTGCTGTCTCTGAACGGCCTTAGTACCAACGAAGAGAAATAAATATAGGAAGGTTCTGCATGAAATTGCCCACGTGTGGGACCTCGTCGTCATACAGGGGGGATGGCTCTTTGGGAGTAGGCATACCCTAAAAGACAGGACATGGACCGCAAGTAGGAAACAGAGAGAAATTTAGATAAAATCCCAGGATGCATAAAAGTCAACGACCAGACCAAAAGTATATATGTTTATAAAGGACATCTAAAAATTGAAGGGAGAACTGGACTGTGGAAGAGAGCTCTAACAAGCATGTTACAAACCTTGGTGCTAAAAGCATAAAAAAGACATAAAATCGTGTTAGATAAATAAGATGTAACATAAGAATCATCTGTTTAGGACTGAAATGGATAGAGTTCCATGGCTAAACAGAAAAAGCGATGGCTAAATAGTACCACCTCTCACCTGCTCCTCATGTTCTTCTACCTTAGGCGTCTGCTGTGGGCCTGATGCCCTTTAGTCTGCACGACTGGAGCTGGGTGGACATTCAGTTTAAGGCAGCACAGCTCTTTTCTGATTATGGCTTCGTGGGACTCCAGAAATGACTAATGAGAAAAAATACAAATCAGGGACTATATTCCAAAAGGAGCTATGTATCACTGGTTCTTCATAAAATATACTCAGGCTGCAGGAGCGTAGAAACTATCAATTATGAATGAAAAGATTGCAGCTCCATTATTTACAGTAAAAAATGTGCTCTGTAAGTATGCATAAAGCACCAATGAATAAAGGAAGCTTGGGGAAAGGCAATCCCCAGGCTAAAAAAAAAATATAAAGGAACTGGCAATAGGCAAGTTCCTTCCCTGGGTATTTTTAACGAGAGACTGGACATCCTATTTTGTTGTTCCCTGAGGAGAAGGACCCAGTCACTTCTAAGAGACAGGATAAGTCATCCAGTGGGCATTTTCCACTTCAGGTCCTCACAATTCTATTAAACCAGGGTAGAAATGGTTACCTTTAGGGGTATGATGATGAATGGAATGCCTCCTGTGATGTGTGCTCCTCCCTGATAAGACTCCTGGCACACCGTTTCCCAGGGAGTTCACAACAGACACATTTAAATGGATTAGGTATGGAGAGCGTACAAACAGTGTGGACAATTGCTTTTTGGAACAAGGTTACAGTTAAACGTTTATGTCAGTATTAGCTAGAGATTACCCACGGGCAGCACAGCAGAAATGAGCCTTCAGGGAGATCTTAATCAAAGAGACGGCGCAAATCTTGTGACTGAATTTGTGGCCAAAATAGTATGTGGGGAAACTGAAAGGTCTTTACATGCTCTGCTGGCAAATGGGCTGGTCAAGACCGGCATGCAAAGAAAAGCAGAGGCAGTTGGGGGGAGATAAGCAAGAGCCAAGCTCCACAGGGCTTTGAAAGAGGCTTGAATGTAACGAGTTAAGGGAGCGACTTGAGGGAATGAGGGCCTTAATTAAAGCAATAAGAGAAAAAAGTGATACTAGCAGATGCATTTTTCAGACCTGGAGGATAAAACGGAAGGTCAGAGAAGAGGATGCTGCAGCAGTCAGGAGCTCACATAGCAATTTAAAAATGGGTGAAGACAGTGAATTTCAGTAAGTCTAGGAAGTCAGGCAAAATGACTCCAAAAGAAAGATAATTTACAAGTTGTCCTTAAAATGATAAAATAATACAGCCCAAAATTTTTACTTGAAAAATATTCTTTTGTTGATCCATACATTGCAGCATTATTCAGAGTCTGGAATTCTGATTACCATAATCACACCCATCTACTGAGATCAAGTAAGTTTAGGTGGACTTGGAAGAAGAAATGCACTTAATGATGTTTACAGAGACTAAGGAAGATCTAGGGGTATTCAGGGATAATTTTTGTAAATATGGCGATTCAAATGGGGCTTTGGATAAATGATCTGAACTGAAACTCTGTATTGCTGTTGTATTCCTGAGATGTGGAAGGATAGGGCTATTTGTTTTCCCATAAAAACTGTGAATGTCTTTTTCTAATAACCAGCTTTAGAATTATCATAACACAAAAATGTGACTTCTAATGTGCCAGCATAGCTTTTCGTTAGGATTCTCCGAATTCTATTAGTTCTGCTCCATGGCAAGAGCAAAAGAAAAGCTGATGAGTTGATGGCATAATACGCTATCTCTGCCAGATTGTCATAGTTGTACCGCAGTAAAAGAAAATCACAGTCAGTGACTTACGAAGTTACCAATCTTTTTAATTTACACTAATTACAAAAAAAAAAAGAAAAAAGGAATAAAAAATCAACACAGTAAAAAACCCCAGTCTGGCTTTAAAATTGCACAGTGAATTCCACATACAGGCGAAAATATAGGCTAAATCAGCAAACAGCATCTCTGTAAAGGTTCAGTTGCCAACTTTTTTCCTATCATGTTGTTTTCCTTAGCTTCTTTTCTTCTACCATTACACTTGAGGCATTTCTATAACTATGGAACTACTTCAAGTTTAGTTGTAGCTCTTGCTTTCTTTGCCAAAAAGAAAAAAAGCTGCATATCATTTAGACCAAGAAGGCTGAAGAAAAAATGCATCTATTAGGAATAATAGCCTTACTTACTTTCAAAGGCCCATCTTATTTTCTTTCCAACAGTACAAATTACTTTGTTATTTACATTATAAATGAAGAGGATTTGGTAATTTCTAATCAGTAGCTGCTCCATTTTGTTACATGTGGTACCCAAGGAGGAAAGGTTAATATCTTGACAGAGCAGGCAGATCAGAGGTTCAAAAAAGCCTTCAGTTGTGATGTAGAACAATTATGAGCTCTGGAATAAAAGAATTGTTGTAAACTATGAGGACATTATTTTTTTCAATAGGTTTTGTAAATGAATTATGGAAGGGACAATGTAGGTGGGAAGGGAACTGCAGGAGCGGTGAATTAACAGGGGTAGAGAAAGGAGCAAATGAATGACATGCGTGTTACTAGTCACCTGGAGGACTTTTCCAAATTAAATGCTTCAGGACTTGTCTGAATTATAACTGAGCTAATAATCCATACCTAATCGCGAAGAGGCACAAGTAGAGACCCTTTGAGTTTTTCCTAGCACGGTGAACTTTTTCTGCTTATGTTGTACTCTAGGAGGGAGTTGCTTTGTTTTTATGGGCATGAAGTAGTGGAAGGGGGTTGCTGCTGTTGCTCAGGCTTGGGGCAGAGTGGCTGGAAAGCTGCCTGGCAAAAAGGGACCTGGGGGTGCTGGTGGATGGCCAGCTTAACATGAGCCAGCAGTGTGCCCAGGTGGCCAAGAAGGCCAACAGCATTCTGGCTTGTATCAGGAATAGTGTGGCCAGCAGGAGCAGGGAAGTGATGGTGCCTCTGTACTGGGCGCTGGTGAGGCCTCACGTCGAGTGCTGTGTTCAGTTCTGGGCCCCTCTGTACAAGAGGGACATTGAGGTGCTGGAGCGTGTCCAGAGGAGAGCGACCAGGCTGGTGAGGGGTCTGGAGACCAGGGCATATGAGGAGAGGCTGAGGGAGCTGGGCATGTTTAGCTTGGAGAAGAGGAGGCTGAGGGGAGACCTCATTGCCCTCTACAACTCCCTGAAAGGAGGGTGCAGAGAGGTGGGTGTTGGCCTCTTCTCCCAGGTGAATAATGACAGGACCAGAGGAAATGGTCTGAAGTTGCGTCAGGGGAGGTTTAGGTTAGATATTAGGAAGAATTACTTGACTGCAGGAGTGGTCAGGCACTGGAACAGCCTGCCCAGGGAGGGGGTTGAGTCACCATCCCTAGAGGTGTTTAAGAAACGTCTAGATGTGGCACTTCAGGGCATGCTCTGAAGGGCAGAGATTGTAGGTTGTTTGTTTGTTTGTGGGTTTGTTTTGTTTTTTGTGTGTGTGTATGGTTGGACTCGATGATCTCAAAGGTCCTTTCCAACCATGAAGTTTCTATGATTCTATGATTCAGTGTTGGGTCAAGAGAAAGGGGAACAGTTCACTTGTACAAAGCATTCCAATTGCTTCCCCTTTATCTTTCTGCATATGGTTATTTAGCCTCTTATTATTATTTAAAATAATAAGAATAAAAATATTATTTAATGTGTTATCTGCCTCCTCTGGTTCTGTGAATTCATCCCTTCTTACAGTTCCCACCTACGTTTTCCCTACATTTACAAAAGTTATTAAACATAATTATTCAGTCTCTAAACATTATATAGGAAGTAAGGACATAAGGAAATTTGTTCCATTTGGAAGGGCTATGCTCTTGGAAAGGAAGAAAATCAAGGTAAGTTCTACTTAAAAACACCTTTTAGGAGAGTGTTAAGTAATGTTTATCCAGCTCTTTTATCCAGCATGATTTTAAAGTTGTGTTCATATTTGTATTTGTATTTGGTTTGACTCGCAGAGAGCTAAGTAAGCATCACTACAATGGGAAAACCTCCTTTCTTCTTTTCCTCTTTCACAAAGAAAAGAGTAGAATTAGGGTAGGTAATTTTGTTTCACTTATATTTGCTGATCTTTTCCTCGGGTAACAAGGAGAGAGGACTGAAGTTTTTCTTTCCCTCTTTATGGAAGAAGCTTAGATAAACATTATAATAGTAAGGAAAAATAGAAAAGCCTTTTTTTCAATCTTTTTGTATTTACATAATTTAATAGGTGCTTAGGTATCACAGAGATTATAATTATGTAGATAGGTAGATCTTTATTATGAACAGATAGGTGTTTTTACAGTACATTTCCTGTTAAGGGCTGACCTTTTAAATTAAATGCTCAAAAACCTTTACCACTCATTAGCCTTTTTTTCGTAGCTTCTACAGCACAGGGGGTTTTGTAGGAGGTGGAAATACAGGTAAGCCATGGGCCTTTCCTCCATTATTATTAGGAAACAATTTGGTTTTTTTAAAACATGAAGCGGCATTTTCAGTGTCTGGGATCTTCCGGTTAACTCCTTACAATCAAGCTGTCATATTTATCTTGCTTTTAATGAATTGTCAGGAAAGATTTAAAGTCGTTTTTTTGCACTCCGGAAGTTCCGTCTGTGCTTTACAAGAATAACACCCTTTCTTTATTTCATCAGCTTTTCTTTTTCATCATCCATCCCCTAGCCAACTACAAAAGATGCACTGAAAACCACCCACCGTGCACGGAACCACCATAACACCTCCCATACTGACTTTTGGTTATGTTGCTTCCATTGTCTAACATCGCTTCTCTTTTTTGTGCTCTTGGTATCATACCAAGAGCTGGAGGCAGATAAATGCCCAAAGCAATATTTCTGAAAAATGTTCTGTATTTTGAGCTCTCTGTTTTGATTGTTAGTCGCTCCCTCCAGTGTCATTCATAAACGTGGAGGTCATCGAAAGAGGTCTGAGCTAAAAGCAAACCTTTTCATTCCTTTGTTAGGAATATCATTGGTACTTGGATACGGTAAAAGTGCTTTCAGTTTGCAGCTTCAGCCAGGGGTATAATTAGCCATCATGTGCTATGGACTAGAAAGCTAGTACATTGCATTTAAGAGCTCTAATTATTTACTAATATCTTCTCTACTTTGTTACTACTGGAAAAAGTAATTCTTCCAGATGGTCCTGGGAGAATGTGCGCATACAGCAAACGATGTATTTAAGCATAGCCTTGACCTGGTCAATATTTTTAAATCTTACGGTCCTCATGCAGTAATCTAAGAAGATTGTAATACCTTGGGGAATGACTGGTCTTCAAATCTACAATGTAATTAGAAATATTTCTTTTCCATTACTTGCCAAAAGAGACAGAATGTTGAATTTCTTTATTGCCTACAATAAAATTACTGTTCTCTTTAAGCTTTTAAACCATCCTTGCTCTGTGACCAACTATGTTCTAAAGACAGTTTAGTCAAAATAACACAGAATAAGAGCATAATAAATCATAATCAGAATATCAGGTGGTCCTGTGAGTCAGGTGGTCCAGCTGTCCTGGAAGGAGGTGGATGTGGAACATGAAAAAGTATTAAGGTTGATGGGTTGAAGAATAACATAGAAGAGACAGAGAATGCATACTTTGATAAAGAAAGAAATAAAGAATTTGAGCCAGCAGAGATAAAATGCTTCTAATCTGGGAGGTATGTCTTCCAATAAGAGAAATAATCTTGAAGGTAAGCAGTAAAACAGAAGGAAAGGAGATAGTTATAGTAAAAAGGGACAAGTGAGAGAGAGATTAAGGAATTTCTGTAATTGGAGAGGAGAAAGGAAAACATACCTCCCTTTTAGTCTAAGTCTAGTATATTGTGCTCATAATTGCTTTTTCTTACTCTCCTCAAGCTGTGTTAATATTAGAAAGCATAGTAACTTCGGGGGACAAGTCCTTTTGGAATCAGAATGCCACAAAAGCACGCAGCGACTTTTTCCTGAATGTCATGGCAACATTTGAAGGCTGTATTCTGGGTTCCCAGAACATAGGCCAAAGTAATGCCATTATTGTGACTGTCAGTAGAAGGCTGGCCAGAGAAGGCTCTGATTTAAGTTTGATTCAGAATGACTATGGAAAGTAGTATTTTAGATTACCTTAGAAACAACAGATGGACTCACTGTATCCATGTTAGTGCTGAATTTATTGGAGGAGGACTAGTCTCCTCCTGGTGGCTCTGTTGCATGGGGCTGTTGGCCATCACCTTTCAGAAGGTCTCTCTGGGGTTGTTGGAGCTCAGGACCCAGGTCAGCTGTGTTCACAGGCAAACCCAACTGAGCACGGAGCTGTCTCCATCTTTCTGAGCCCAGCCCGCACTCCAGACAGTGTTAAAACCATCAAATTGGCTCACCTTGTCTTCAGCAGGTAGAACTGCCAGCACAACTACACCTGTGTGACCTTGTATATACTTCCAGGGCTGAGTTTGAGGACCCCATTTTGCCAATTGCTTTTGCTACCAGAATCTTTACTGTGCACATTGGACACAGTAGTCTTTTGAAGACATGCTTTCTGACACCTTTGTTGTCTCCTCAGTTTTAACTTTTACCCATCAGTGCGATTTTCTATATTGAGGAACCTAGACACAAATAACTGCTGTGATGATGGGGTTCGTGGAAGTGTATAGCTAACTAGTTGACTAGATTTTATACTCTTTGGCTGTTGTTTTTAATTCATGAGAGAGTACTTCTCAGAATAGCTTCAAGTTTGATTTCAAAGGAAAGAATTTCAAGCGAATGTCTAGTCAGTATCCAAACCCTCACAATAAATCAGAATATTTTCTTCAGTCTCTGAATGTTCATAGAGTCCACATGATTTATTTATCTGGAACTGCAAGGTTGCAGCTTTCTGAAAGAGTTTCTATTTTGTTTGTGGTCCATAAAGTGCTTCCACAAGTTCATTTAGCACTAAGTGAAAGCATGTCCTTCAGAGGCTGACAAGACTTCAAAGACAAGAACTTTTTGTTAATTGATAACTCTGTTCCATCATTAAATCATGCTTCAATGTGTACGTCAAAAGCTTGTCTATGAGAAGCAGGGCCAAAGGCATGGAACTAGGGAAGAAGAGACTGTGGAAGCTCTGTGATGTATATTAAGCAATGAGTTCAGTGGAACCAAAGACAAACAGTAGGGAGTGCGGATGAACTCCTTTGTTGCCACTTCAGCTGTAATGAACTAGTAATGGCAGGTCTTTTCCCTCTGACAAAAATCAGGATGGAATGAATTATCTGACATTGTTCTCCAGGTCAAGTAGCTCCTTCCCAAATTCTAGTGGGAGCTCTTTTCTGCTCTTTTTGGGAGGCCCTCTCCATAGGCGAGAAGTTGTCTGCTGCCTTTGTTGTTCAAAGATCACATGTCCAAACAGCTTTTCATGACTCTGTGGGTCAGAAATCTCTCAGATTACTATTATAGCTGATATTCTACCTCTGTCGTAAGTCTCTGGGAATTCAGAACCTGAGTTAAGCTGGATTTTGCCTGTGGTGCCATGCAGCAAAAATAAAAACTACCTACTACTCTAGGTAGAGTCTATTGGAATGTGGCCCTGCAGTCACTGAAAGTCCATCAGTTTTGGGTGGGCCCAGTACCTTCATGTTGGTTTAACAGAACCATCAGGTGTCTGTAAAGGAGTGGACTGTAGTGCCTACCCAAGCCTGGTCATGATTTTCACAAGAAAGAGAATGGGTGTCCACAATCTGCTCTTAGTGTTGTTCCTAGTCTGCTGTTCCCCTGTACTTGCGCTAGGCATCCCTGCGGAGTGGAAAAAAAGAGGATGATATTGAAGGAGTATAAATTAATGAGGTTTAGTGACAGCAAGAAAACAACGGGATAAAGATTCAAGCCTTCAAGAGGCTGAGAAAAGGCAACGAGACCAGAACCTGAGAAGACCACAAGGTGATGAACTGGACAGGGATAGCAGATTGACAGCTGTGACAGAGATAGACAAGAACCCAGAGGATGACAGCCTCCAGGAAAAACTCCTTTGCAGAGTCCTAATCCCATTATTTACTGATAAAGAAAGTAGCTGTGAACGCTAGTAGAAATGTATTTGTCTTCATCACTCTCACAGGTGATACACATTGTACAAGGGGTAGGGTACAGTGGAATAGCTCTAACAACTCTAACCTTGACGATGAACTGGGAGGGGAGGAAGCTCAGTACATTACCGCGTGATGTCATTTTTCCTTTTTAAAATATCCCAAGTTTTTTTAAAAGGTGATACTGTGAAAATATAGGGAGGAACCATGCCAGTGAGATTGGTATTATGCATTTAGATAAAAGTGCCAAAATAGTGCTGAGCAAACAAACGTGATTTTGACAATTTATCATTGGAGTACCTAAACTTTGGAATTTACCGCAACTGGAACAGAAATATTTGCCTCTGCTGAATTTCTCTGTAAAACTTGGCATTGGTGCAATGACTTGGCACTGAGGCAGTTCAGATCTGATCTTGCTCATAGATTGAGGTGGAGGAGAATCTTAGACCTTGCTGTTTACTGTCAAAATCTCATGCCTGTGAGTGGATCCATTTTTCATACATTTACTCCTGGGGATTTCTGTTTTTTAATTATTAACATGGCTCTGGATCAGGATCAGAATCTTAATCTTGAACTTCCCACCAGGTTTTGAGGAAAATTCAGGCTTGGGTCTAAATTGTGTCCTGTGTCTTTCCACCTTGTTACAGGAGAGGCTGAGAATGCCATAGTCCATCCAACATCTGGAGTTTGCTTGGCCTGCATCCCTGTGAGACCCAGCATTTGCTCTGAATTTTCTCTATTGCTGTAGCCATACAGCTTTCTCTCTTTCTTTTCAGTTATGTCTGTCTGCAGCACAGGTTTCTAATTATACAGTGCAATTTCTTGATGGGTCTAGCAGTCTCTTCTGCCTTTCCTTTCCTGGCAGAGTGGTGCTTTCCTTGATCCTGGTGGGTCACTTGTTACACTCCAAACCTCCTTGATGCCAGCCACGTAGGTAGGGGTGGTTTGCAAGGGCTTTTCTGGAGAGGTGAGGACAGGTAGCTCTCAAGGGCCCATAACAGGATGGATAATAAAGAGGGTTTCAGGACTTTGTTGTCACGGGGATGTGATTTAAAAGCTTACTGTTCTCCTGAGCAACTATAAACATGAAGATCTCTTCCCTTCCTGAGACAGGATGGCTGTGTCCAGACAGCCTGTGTTGGAAGTGGTCCGTGATCCACGCTGACTCCCAGATCACACCCAGAATGGGCTTGGGAGAATGCTGGTTTGCCAGAACCGGAACCGTTTGGTCATTTAATAACTGAACAGTATGCATGTGCCTGTGCAGGCATGAGTCCCATTTAAATTCCTGATACAAGCATAGCCTGAGCGAAATAACTTATATTTGGCAATTGTGGAGTCATCCCCATGTAGACATTCTCTTCATGCCATTCCTAATTCACAATTTTTAGACAATCCTACCTAGCGCCCAAACATGAAATGTTACACTGCGCCCATGCTACAGAAACTACTTATAGGTCTGATATTAGTGGTACTATTTGTGATCCACTGAGGGTGATACAAGTGGTCTGAAAACACTTGTTCTGATTCTTTCAGTATAAGTCAACCACTAAAGCTCTCAAATTTACTGGAGGAATATCAGTCACTAATTCTCTGGAGTCATTCTTTGGTGATTTGTATATGCTTTGCCTTTCTGTGTTGCTATTTCCACCAAACTGATGCAGAATAAAGGACAGGAACGAAGTTGAAATGGGAAAGAGAGTCTCAAAGGTCTCAAAGAGATGTCCCCATTTCCATATAGATTAATTCTCAGGTCCAGGCAAGGTTATATTTTTCTGGATCATGTTTAATATTGTCATGGTTTCACCTCGGTGGGCAGCTGAGCCCCACACAGCCATTCGTTAGCTCTCCCCCAGTGGGATGGGGGAAAGAATCGAAAGGGTAAAAGTGAGAAAACTCGTGAGTTGAGATAAAGACAATTTAAGAGGCAAAGTAAAAGTTGCTTGTGCAAGCAAAACGAAGGAAGGAATTCATTCACTACTTCCCACCGTCAGGCAGGTGTGCAGCCATCTCCAGGAAAGCAGGGTTTCATCACACGTAACCGTTACTTGGGAAGATGTATGAGGTAATGGTAAATGTCTCCCCCTTCCTCCTTCTTCCTTGAGCTTTTATTGCTGAGCATGATGTCGTATGGTATGGAATATCCCCTTGGTCACAGCTGGGGAGGCACAAGAAAAGGCCTTGATACTGTGTCATAGGATCCATACGAGCTATTGTGAAGAAATTTAACTCTATGCCAGCCAAACCCAGTACAAATATGCAGATTTTGAACTTTTTGCCAGGGTAGCAAAAGCCCTAGCTTATGCTATATAAGTGATAAGATTTCCAGATGTGAAAAAAAGGAAATTCAGATCTATCAAAAAAATAGGCAAAGCAGAATAAGGTATTATTATTGGTCTCCTTACAGAAAGGAAGTCCTTTTGAGGACTATTTCTGTTTGACTTTGATTTGAATTTTTATTTTTCTTTAATAAATAAAATTAAGATTGCCTTTAATTGTTAAATGGAGAAGCTAAACATCTCCATATAATTACTTAAACATGAAATGTCTTCCAAGCTGAAGGTTTAAGAAGAAAATCCTTTCTGTCTCAGCAGATGGGCTGGAAATTTTGCTTGAAGAGGTTTTTTCAGTCAGATGTCCTCAAATGGAAAGTGGGTGTTTGTCCTGCTACTGCCTTTGGTGGTTGCATGGCTTTTACTTTAGCTTTCTCAGAGCTCCCTTGGGACTCAAGAGAAGTGTCAGTGTTTAAAGTGACAGGTCATTTCTGGTAAGAAAAATCAATATTGGAGACCTTGTCAACCAGCCACTTAATGTGCATGGAGAAGATAGCTTGCCTCTGATGTTTTGAATGTTGAGAGTGGCAGAAAGCTTGTTTGACTCAGTAATCAGTTGCTGGCATGAAGGAGAGGGGATCTTCTTCTTCCCAGAGGACAATTGTGAGTTGTACAGTTCCTTTCAAATGGCTGAAGGCTCACTTGGCCAAATCCCCTGCTTCTGTAAAAGGCAGAGGCGTCACTGAAATGGATGGAATAGCTTCATTTCACATCAGTAAGCAGGTTCTCTCCTACACAATATCTTCCTTCTGCTTGTTTCAAATCTTCATTCTCCCTGTTCATGTCACAAAGGTAAAGGGACATAGCCCATCTGACTGAGATTATTTAGAGATACGTTGTTTTGGCAAAGGAAAACGGGAAAGTTCTTCTTAAAGTGGATGTGACCGTGGAATGTACACTTTTCAGGGAATCGTCAGCCACTGAAAGTAATGTGGTGGCCATTAAATGCTTGGTTTTGCAAATCTTTCGGGGCAGTTGAGTCCCTGTTTAAGGGATTGTGGATTGTAACCAACAAGAGTTATATTTTTTATGTGCAGACGCTCCTGTCTGAAATCCTCAGACACCTCCTGAAGCTGTCTCATACTAATGTTATTCAATATTATCCACAACAAACACACTAACAAATAACATCAATAACACTTATGTTTGGAAGACAGTAATGGAGAGCTGAATCCTTAAATACAGAAATTAAGGGAACTGCTGGTGGGTGGGACAGATATTTGGGTATGAGATTGCTTTTCTTTACGTGTTGGAAGTAGGCAGTCAGATTCAGTATATGTTGAAATCTGGAGGCTGAACAGTCAAGGATGGTGAATGAGAATGTTTCTGGGGGTGGCAGTGATGCAGTGGCATTCAGAGGAAACGTTACCATGGCATTCGCAGGCTGATGTGAACATATAGGAGATATAGAAGAAGGAAAATTCTTTAAACAGTGCCAGGATATGGACAGAAAAAGCAAGAGGATGCTGAAATCTCTCATTATCCAAAAGTGGCATTCTGCCTTCCCATGTTAGCAGTTTCCTTTTCTTTCGCTGCAGCTTTTGTGTAACCCATTCTGTGACAGTAACACTCAACCATGTTTCTCTCTCCCATTAGTAATTCTTTTAGTTATACCTTCAATAAAAATTATGGCTCAAAACGATGCCTTTTTAGTATGAACTGCAGTAGCCAACGTTTAGTCATTACTATGGTAATGTGTGTTCATTTCTCTAGGTCAGGACAGCCAGTGATATCAGGTACTGTACTGCATCAAGATGTGATTTTATCTGCATCCCTGCTGCAGTTCTGGGACACTGCATCTTGTGGGATGACAATGGTGTTGTAGGATACCATTCTTCCAGGGAGATGCTCAGCTAAAACCTCTTGCTTAGTCTGCTCCTGTGGCAGTTGAAGAAGACAAGGTACTACTTCCGTGTGTTGAATTTGTCTTTTCTATATTACTGGAAACTTCCCAGAGCAAGTACTGTATCTTTATTGGTACCTATTTGTACAGCACCTGACACAAAGGGGCATGTTCCCATGCCCCACAGGGGGGCATTTATTGCTCTCTACAACTACCTGAAAGGAGGGGGTAGAGAGGTGGGGGTCGGTCTCTTCTCTCAAGTAACAGGCGATAGGACAAGAGGAAGCGGCTTGAAGTTGCGCCAGAGGAGGTTTAGGACGGATGTTAGGAAAAATCTTTACACTGAAAGGGTCATCAAGCATTGGAACAGACTGCCCAGGGAAGTGGCTGAGGCACCAGCCCTGGAGGTGTTTAAAAGGCAGAGGTAGAGGTAGTCCTGGAGGTAGGCATAGTGCTTAGAGATGTGGTTTAGTGATGGTTTTTGTCAGAGTTAGGTTGATAGTTGGACTAGATGATCTGAAAGGTCCCTCCCAACCAAGGCGATTCTGTGATTCTATGTTCTGTCATTGATAACTGTAGTTGCTGCAAGAATAGAAATAACCAGCACTACTGGTTATCATAATAATGGTAATTCTTCTGGAGTTCATGAAGAAAAACAGGTAATATATTTTTATATTTTTTTATTCATTTTTTATTCTGGATAATATTCCCGTTCTTAATTAAAACATCTGTTAATGTCTAGGCTCGGGTGTTAGATATTGATGAGCACGTTGTAACTAAAAATTCCTCATAAATATGTAAAGCAAGTTAGGTTACTCCAAGTGTGTCTAGCACTATAAAAATCATATTTTCTTAATGACAGCACTAAAATGTAACGTGTTCATAAATCTGTTTATATGAAAAATAAGCAGAACCTAATAAACCATCAAGAACATTATGACTTGTGAAATTTAGGCCTGTCATTTGCTAAGGCCCCGATTCTATGAAACTGTGATATGATGTCTATGTTATCACAGACTAGAGGTTTATCACTGATTCTAATAAAATTATTGAAAGTGCATTAAAATAAATAATAAATAGTTCTGAAAAATGTGCCAGAGCATGTAATTCCCATACGTTGAACTTTTCTATTTCAGTGCTAAGGTATATCTCACTGCAGCCATAAATAGGTCACACAATTTTTTTGCAGAATTCATAGAATTTACATCTCAGGTAATGTCAGTAAGGTAATGATTCCTACCTGGAGGCTGTTACCAAATCATTCCCGAGGGTGTAAAAACTCTTGAGATTTCATAGTCATTAGACTGATGCATCTTAGTATCTCTAGTTTTGATTAACAACTTTATACAAGGATGGAGCATGTGAATTTTTGTGGTATTTTTAGAGACTGTAATGATCTTTGATAAAACCTGTCCAACAGTGTCATCGTTGTTATATATAATTCAGCTGAAAATCCTTTATCCGGCAGTGAAAAAAGATCCTTTAAGAGGTTGTATAACCATTTCAACAACTTTCTAGCCTACATATATGTAAAACTGCTCAATTATAGAAAGTATTTAACTGATACAGGGATTATAAGCTCTTTTCTCAAGACTGGGAAAAACACAATTTTAGCTGATAAATGCTGTATCCCCTCAGGGATTTATGCACTCTGTTTACGGGGGTTTCTTATCAGCCCTATAAGAATTGCACTGCAAGGTTAGACTCTAAATATGAAAAAGAGACACGAGTGAGTGCATGTTGAGTTGAAATACTTCAGTGTGGGCCACTAGAAAAGGGAGATTATTTAGGATATTTACAGCCGTACAGGATATTTGTCCAGGTGCTAAGATGTCCCAGACAGATTGGGAGATCTTCCCCATTAAAGAAATCAACAAACCAACAAATAAAACCGACAAAAACTCCCAGAGGTGTCACAGGGCAAAGAAGATTGCTGTTTCTTAAATGGCATAAAAATAGTTCCAGCTACTTAATTTTGTTTTTATGCACTGGAACAACCTTGAAAAGATTTTGATGTATTTGTAACAGGAATGTCCTCTTCTGGTCACCTGGCCTGCGTGGGAGCTTCTTTGAAGAAGAAAAACATTCATGAGGAAGAAGCAGCAGCTTGTACATAAATTAAAAACATTTTTCTGCTCTTGCCTTTGTGGTAATGAAGTCCCTAGGCATCTAACGGCCTTTTCCTCCCTGGCCCTCAATTTTTTTTATATATATATATATATGTATATAATGACAATGCAAAAGATCAGGCAATTTAATTAGTTAATGTTTATAAAGCTCTTTCAAGATGAAAAGAGCTCTGTAAGTGGCATGCATTATTAATTGATATTAATATTTGTTCAGAAATCGAAAGTTGAAATAGGTGACATCATTAGTGTGCCTAAATGAGCTTTTTTCTTAGTTTAATATATTTGCTATTTGGCTTTTCAAAATTTCTTACTGTTTTGGTTTACAGGTTCTTTGAAAGTTTCAGCTTTGTCAGATGGCAGTGAGTAAATGAATATGTTATTATTAATGTAACACGGGCAGTCAGAAGATACCATGTCTGAACACTGTGTCTAACTTAGATTGAGCTTAGTAGTGTTTCCAGTAGGGCAATATGGAAACGAAAAGGTAGAAATTCAGGTGAAGCAGCAGCATGCCTCTAGCCATACCCAATTCAGAAACTTGCAGGGGAATGTGGACTAGAAAGTCCATTCCTCGAAGTAGATGTCTCTGTTGTTTCCAGAGCTAAATTAATGAATTGGATGAAGTTTGTGGGAAACTTTATAAAAGAATTCAGAGTTAGGAATGGTTCCCAAAAAGGACTTATATCTGTCACAAACATTTGTTGCCTTGAATAATGACCTTTGGGATTGCATCTTCCTTTCTCATTCGTCTTATCATTGAGTTTATGCATTGTAGTTTCTCCTGTGTAATGCATTAAGGATTACAAATGGAAAAAACTTAATTTCTGGGAGCTGAGTCCCAAATTCCTTTGGTGACTTCCATTTCATACCCACCTGATCCACCTCCTTGGCATTGATTTCAAAAATTACCAGGACTTCACAAGTACCCAGTGGTATGTGACACATTGGCCAATTCCGTCTGGAATCGGCGTAATGTGATTTCTGGACTTGCAATAGACGAGTGCTGCGCATACTTTATGGCCTTCAGATATTTGCAGGACATCAAATGTTAACGGCCATCCTGGGGATTTGGCAGCAGCACATTAACACGGAAATTTCTCAAACCGCATAAAAGCGTGTGGTCATCGCCATATCCCTGACAACCATTGCTCAGTAGTAAACCTAGTTAATGCAAGTATGTAGGCTGATTGGATGAAATTGGGAGCACTATTATTTTCTTGCTGTGTCTGCATGTTAACTGTTTTGTTAACCTTTTGAAGGCTAAATGACCCATATGTGGGTTTGCTGCTAGAAAATAACCATTTATCACCAAGGAGCAGTGGCAAGACAATTGGGTGTATGAACAAGAGGGAAAGAGGTGAGCGTCCACCTCTTTAGAAGAAAGTAGATGGCATTGGGCAGTATCTGCTTTGAACTGTGTGACGTACAATAGCTAAGAGAGCCTCACTGCAGCCTGAGAAACAGGGACACAAGGATTTTAGCATTCTGTCAGCAACCAGTGAGACATCGTGTCCCGAGTGACAGTCATGAGGGACATGATCAAAGATGTCTTGAGTTCCCTCTTGGAGGACTCAGGGCTCTTTTCTTGTTTTTAAGAGTTTTTTTTCTAATATATATAAAACTCAAATGCCAGTGGAGGACCTGCTTTTTCTCCTATGCATACTGGCATAGATTAATTTATGAATATTTTAGGTGGGAGAATTGTGCTCCCACCCATGGGCATGTTTTACTTATGTTTTGAATAACTTGATGATGCATTTTAAGGATAAAGATTTTTATTTTCCTATATGAGGTTTGGTTGTGTTCTTACTGCTCTTTTGTTTCATGATTGAAACACAGATGAGTGAGAGGACTTTATTGTTGGATTTGGGACTAAGCTTAAGCTCAAATTATGAGTTTAGTGGAGTCACTTGCTATGAATGCTGTTTAAAAATTCCCTTACAGTTGAAGAAAGATATACTTTCTGAAGTGAAGGAGCAAATGCGAATGCCTGGTCTAGAAGCCTGAAAAAAATAATAGACGCATTATTAGAGAAAATGATTGTTATGTGCTGAACAGCGGACATCAGGACATCAGGGCAAAAGGAGGCCCTAAGGAAGCGGCTTTGACAGGATACAAGGCAGGGAGAAGAGCTGCCAAGCCAGCGCTCTTCAGGGATGCACAAACTTCGTCCAGAGTTCATACACACCGGTCTCTCCAGCTGCGATTCCTACCTCACCAGTGCAAACTGAGAATTGCACCATGCACGCACTGAAAGGTAACAGGAACGATTTTGAAAAGCCCTTCAATTTTAAGCAGAGGTTTCAATGGGAGCTGTGGGTGTCTGTGGCTACCTGGCAAAACTTAAGAATCCAAATCAGTTCGTTGCTCAGGGTTCTTGCGTGGAGCTTCTTGGATTCCCTGCGTTCCCCCGGGCAAGCAGAATGCTCGAGCTGGGTTGTGCTGTGCAAATGGAAAGGAGTGAGTAATAAAGAATGGCATTCTGCTCTCCCACACAAATAACAGTTCCTGAAGCGCTGGAGACAGAAAAGCCTCCCCAAACAGGGATCTACATTCAGGATGAGAGCGAGAGGCACCACTGCCATTCCAACCCTCCCATTTTGCATTTCCGATGCGAACTCAGTAGACGTGTAGTTCATTACCACGGGTAGTTTCATCCACCTTTAATTGCTTCATGGCCCATCTTCTCTGCTCCTGTTCTCAGTGACTAAAGTTTGGTATTTTTCCTATTCTTTACAGACTTACTCCTACCTTCGCTCCTGTGGTGTCTCACCCACCTTTCTTTACAGAGACAAAAGGTTTTTTGAATTAATATAGTTTAACAAGCAGGAAAAGAAATTCAAATGTGTAGATTATAATGCTAGTTTTGTGTTCAGTATTTTATTGTACATTTGTAAGAACTAGAGTATTATGAATCCTTTGCATTGCCTCTGAATATTCACTGGGCAAATAACCACATGGACTCCAGCTGTTTACTTTTCACTTTCGTGTTTGTTTTCCAGCTATTCAAGCAAACATGTTTACTAGTGGGAATCCATGAGAAATCCAGCAGGTTTTTGAAGATTTTTAGGTTCCACATTAGGGAGCTGAGCATAGGAGTTATACTTACCCTGCCTATAAACAGAAACTGATATAATACACTCAGAATTGACCACTATAATTGAAAATTGGAATCTAAAAGATTCACAATAAACTACTTCTAACTCTTCACAGGTTAAACAAATATCAGCAGAAAATATTTGTTACATAATTGTTGTAGAATAAATACTTTGGTGAGGTGTGTAGGCCATGTGTGGGCGGTTTCAATAAAAGAGACTAATTAATCAAATAACTTATTTGCTACCAAGTTGCTGCCTATCCATGACAGATTCAAATTTGCTGCTGCTCTTCTCATAAGAAACATGTGCCACTGCTCGGAAGAGTTTGCATGTAACTGCAGGCCTTGGTAAGGTTTTAACAGGACTTGACTTAGGTCGGAGTTTCAAATATAGTGTTCTTATCATTCATCTCTAATTCCATCTACCATGGAACACCAGGGAGACAAGACTAATGAGTGAGCCATTTAAATGGTGTTACACTATTTGTCACATCTCGCCTATCCTGTGGTTCACTTCTGCTCCATTACAAAAATGATGGGGAAGACCTGCTCCTAACGATGGTATCCTTTTCATGACTAAATTTTGCCTAATCATTTTTCAGCCATGTTGATATTTGTAGGACCGTGCACAAGTGCACCATAGCCTACTTACAATGTCTATTTAAACCCTTGGTTACACAGCAGAATGGTTTCTTCACCGTAATGTCTTTCTGTGCTGTGAGTTGCCTTGGCTGGTTGGAGACCCCCAGGGAGAATGTCATTGCAGGGTAGGGGGGAAACTCACCCCATACTGAATGTTCTTAGTGCCCCTTTCTGCCTGCGCTATGGGATGTGTTAGGGCTGAAATGAGCTGCAGAGATCAGAATTATTCCGTTTCAGTTTCTGAGTGGATATTTTCTGACAGCGCGATGGACAGCAGGGAGGCACAGTTTTGCATGTAGATTGCAGTCAAAGATACGTTTGCTCTAGGCCAATCTATCTGCTTGGGGAAAAGAAGTTAACCTATGGACAACACCATGCTGTTCTAACTAATTCCGGTACCTCAGCTAGCTTATTTAGAGCTAGAACAGATACCAATGCACTACCCTGCAGGCTGCAATATCGATGTATGCTAGAGTGTGTGGCCTTGGGATCATTTTGGCTGAAGCATACTTCACTTCTTAATATTTCTGGGAAATCAGGCTTCTAGGCCACAGCAAACGTACAGGGGAATGTGAGACTGGGAGTAAGACTGGATGCTTCAAAGGAGAGGATAGAGACCCCCCCCTGCCCATTTCCACTCAGTCCTGCGTGGGCCTCGGGGCAGTGGGGTGGGTGGGAGGCTGCTGCCCAGCCCTGTGAGTCTCTGCGGCATGAAGGAGCGGGAAACAGGGCAGCTGGGTCCCATGGAGTGGGACAAAGGCAGAAATGCTCCTCTCCTGGGGACTGGTTGCTGTGGACTGCATCCCCTCATCTCGCACCAGCAAGTGGGGAAGGGGGCGCAAAGTGTCGTGCTGGAGGGTGGCCGTCTCACTATGTTGTAGAATCGCAGAAACACAGAATGGTTCAGGTTGGAAGGGACCTTAAAGATCATCTTGTTCCAACCCCCTGCCCTGGGCAGGGACACCTCCCACCAGCCCAGGCTGCTCCCAGCCCCGTCCAGCCTGGCCTTGAACCCCTCCAGGGATGGGGCAGCCACAGCTTCTCTGGGCAACCTGGGCCAGGGGCTCACCACCCTCAGAGTCAAAAATTTCTTCCTAATATCTAATCTAAATCTCCCCTCTTTCAATTTAAAACCGTTACCCCTCGTCCTATCGCTCCACTCCCTGATAAAGAGTCCCTCTCCATCTCTCCTATAGGCACCCTTTAGGTACTGGGAGGCCGCTATAAGGTCTCCTCGGAGCCTTCTCTTCTCCAGGGTGAACACCTCCAGCTCTCTCAGCCTGTCCCCATAGCAGAGGTGCTCCAGCCCTCTGAGCATCTTTGTGGCCCTCCTCTGGACCCGTTCCAACAGGTCCATGTCTTTCTGTGTTGAACACCTCCAGGGATGGGGCATCCACAACATCTCTGTGCAACCTGTTCCAGTGTCTCACCACCCTCATAGTGAAAAATTTATTCCCAATATCTAATCTAAATCTACCTTCTTCCAGTTTGAAGCTATTACCCTTCATCCTACCACTACATGGCCTTGTAAAAATCCCCCCTCAAGCTTTCTTGTAGGCCCCCTTCAGATACTGGAAGACCACTATAAGGTATCCCTTATAATGTCTTCCCTGTCCTTTCTGGGAATGTGAGAAGAAAATGTCAGTCTTATCAAACTGAAGTTTAAGCAAGCCATTAGTTTCCCTTGCCTCTGGGAATACAGAGCCAAAGAAAGAGACAAGGATAAACAGAGGAAGGTATGTTAAGGGTTGGAGAAAAACCAAGCCACTGTGGTATTTATATCTTGCTGCGGTGATTTGACATCGAACCACAGAAACAGATTTCTTTACTTCTTCCCTGTCCGAGGCAAGACTTGCCTTGTACTTTCATTATGGATAAATTCACCATGTGGATTTCCTTTCCCAGGCAGTTTAAGAACCACCACAGTTATCTTACAGCAGACCAGTGGATATTGTTTCCAAAAAATGTGTTATATAGCTCACCTGGGTCAAAACTGTTCTTTCTATTGCTCATGACATGAAAAAATACATTAGTACATATCTAGCTTAATGCTTGAGAGGTCAGTTGATTCTGTAAGCTGACCTGGTAGTTCCACGTGTGCTTAAATCAAAACTATAATCGTTGGCGTTACCGTCATGTTAGCTTTTGAAATTGAAGTGATCTATTTATAATCTTCGCGTTACCATTTGCTGTCTCTTTCTAGCTTGATGATTTAATTTTTATATATTATTTGGTTTTATTATTTTGTATTTCTTATTTATTCATTAATTTCTACATCTAGTGCAACTCTAGCTGGGAGCTATTGTCAGGTATATGGCTTTTTCTGGGAACGATCAAGCCTGGCCTCTGGGAATTGTTGTTAATGCATCCACAGGAGACAGTTTATGACAAGAGTAGTCCAGGATGAAGTTTCTCGTGCCTCACAAGGTGGTAGGCATGGAAGCTACATGTTCCCTTGCCTCACAGAGAAGTGGCAGGGTAGTTACACTGAATGGCGTCCGAAGGCTACTTGGGATGGGGGTTACAGTGCCTGGAGTGATACCGTCCCCTCTTTCAGCTGCATTGTTGTTTGTTGAGCCCAGCCTTGTAAATCCTAACATATCGAGACCATTGGCTGCCATATCACAGTAGCCAGTATGTTCTTGTAATGTCCAGCCCCATCCTGCCTAGAGACATTGATAAATTCAGCCAGTCACAAAGATATTGTAAAGGCACCTTTTCACTTCCCTTCCCTCTTATATTGGGCACAATCTCTGAAAACCTGCGAAACAAGGTGCCTGAAAGCAGGGGGCCTGTATGAGGAGCTCACCGAAACAGTGCATTTACAAACACTTGGTGTTCTCAGCTACCACCAGCATATATGATTTCACTGGTAAGTAGCTCCCAGGCAATACCATTGAGTACTTTGAAGTCATAACTGAAAATTTAGAGCTTAGGGCTAGTTGTGTGACCCAGGAAAATGATTTTATTCCTTGTTTTGATTCCTGTTTTCTTTTTTAAGCACTGGAAGACACTGGGCTGTCATACTGCACATCTACTGAAGTTTCCAGATACTTGCCATGAGCAGTACTAAGTAGATTACATTGCAGAAATCTGGCCTGAAATCTACTGAAACACATTTAGGTGACATGAGCCAGAGTAATACTGTTAAACAGCATTGAAAAACTGCTGTGCATACATTAATTTCAGACAATACGCACATTATCTTAAAAGACTCGCAGTTCCAGAAAAAAAAGATTACATGAAAGATTATTCAGCACTAAGATGAATGATGATGCTTTTTCTGCTTTTGAAATGCAATAAAAAGTAGATGGGACAAAGCACACAGCTAGCGTTGGAAGGGTATGTTCATATCCTAAATTAGTATAGGTCCCAGGTGGGACATCTACATAACGACCAGTCCCTAGACTTTCAGTTGGATGTTGTTTTACTAAAGGGATTTGAACACTTCTGCCTTCCGGGAGATAAGAGATGCCTGCAGCTGTTGGAGAAGACGAGTCTGAATACCCTTTGTGAAAATGACTTTTTTCACCTAGCAGCCATTGGGTTCCTGAATTTACTGGTGACTATTTCAGCCTTTTCCGATGCATGGAGAGTCTTTTCTGTCTTGGCTTTTAAAGAGAGAATGACAGGCTGAAAATGTTCCCAAATGACTATCCTTGCATATGGTCTCTGGTCACTGCTTAGGTTTAAATTTAGCGTTTAACATCCCTCTAGTCAAGCCTGATGCAGGGGTGCCCATTAACATTCCTGCCTTTCAAGACTGCGTCCTTCATGGCTCTCCACTCTTTGTTAGCCAGCTGCTGAGTTCTGTGCTCTGGCAGTTCATCACAGCGTTGGTTATCAGGTTTCAGGCTTTCCCATACACAGTTTCATTTCTTTTCTGGTCTTTTCTTTTCACCTTCTGTATCTATAAATCTTGGCTATTTCCTCTCAAGGTTAGGCTATTTCAGGCTATGGACTGAATATCAAGAGGTGACTCAGCTTTTGTGTTAGTGGTGGAAAGGAGTTCCTGAAATCCTCCATCCATTCTTGTAACTATCTGGGAGGAAAGCAAGGGGATGAATCACATTTCCAGGGAGCATGGGTAGAGATGGGATGCGGTTTTGATTAACCTTCCCTGCACACTTAAGGAGCCTTTTTCCTTTGGAGTCATACACCAAATGGGTGGATTTATATGCAAAGTAGAATGGTCTATTTGTATGGGGGGCGGGGGGGGTGGGGGTTTAGTTGATTGAACTTTTATTTTATTAACTAAAAACATTATTTGGATTGCAGTCTGTGGACTTAATGATACAGTTGTGTGTGACTTGTGCCATATCAATAAATACAGCAATAAAGCAGTGCTTCCTGGTGTGGTTCCATCAGTCGTATTAAGCCTAATTCCACTGCTTAATTTGGGCACACTCTCAGTAAAATTTTAGGCAACTACCTGAAAGCAGAGGGAACGATAATTCTGCCTACCATAGCTAAATATCTGACAAGAACAAGGTAGGCCTCTCAGGACATGCAAAGGACAACCTACCTGGCTCAGGCACTTGTCACTCTCTGTAGGGAGAGGGAACTCAGGAGACTTCAGAGACCTTTATGATCTGCTTAACTTAGGTCTCTGCCTTTTCCATTGTGAGTAACAGGGAACCAAGAGGAAAAGTCTGTCAGCACTCAGCATCTCGACATCTAGCCCTCCTCTGAAAATGACGGTGAGTGACCTCAGTGGTCCCAAGTAAGTGAGCCAAACACAAGGATCTCAGGTGAAAAGAGGGCATTGTTTTTGCTGCTGCTTCACTCCTGTGATGCTAGTGGTAGTCCTGACTTCATCTAGATGTTATGCTTCTTCGAGATGATTAGACGGAGGCCAAGGAAGGATTTAGTCAGGGTTTGAGTGTGTGTCTCCCCAAAGGTGAGTTGCAATAGGGTTTTAGGTTGGGCGTTACCAATTTATCAGAATACATGCTTCGAGTATGTGTTAATTTAAAGATGAAGACAACTCCCAGTCTAAATCAGGAGATACAAATTAATTTGGGCATCTAAAGGCTTTAGCAGCTCTGGAGCACCTGCAGAACTAGCAGACTAGGTGGCTCTTTGAGGCTTTAGATGGGTTTTAGATGTCAGGCTGTGTCACATGAGTTGGGATTAGGTAAATTTGATTTAATATTGCTTTTATTGTGGTTGTTTTGGTAGCATCTGATAATCCTACATATAATATTCATATATAAGAACCTGAGACCTTGTAGGTTAAACATCTTGCCCTTTATCACACTGCTGTGTGCCTATGGCAAAGTAGGGAGCTAAACTAAGTCTTAAAAGCCACAAGTTATAGCCCAAAACAGTGAACTCCTGATGTGCAAAAGGCAGTGGGCACCTACTGCTCCACGAGGACTTTTCATATGCGGTTTCTCTTTTTCTTGGAATTAGAGAATATTCCTTTACTAGTTTTCTCTGTGTCCTATTTCTGCAGCTGGACCTTCTGACATGTTTCCTACATAGCTCTGAATTCTGTTTCAAGCATAAAACTTTCAGAGGCTTCTTCAGAAAATTTGGCTAGAGGGCATAAACTTCTTTCCCCTCTCATACCCTCACTTTGAACTTGTTTTGTGTGGAGATTGTAGGAGCAGAGCAGTGAAAGATTGTTCTTATAGGCGAGATGAAGACATCTGCTGCTCTGGGTGCTGCATAGCTACCTTTGGCACAGCGACCTTTGGCGACTATGGCTCAGTGGAATGTAAACCCACGTACCAGTAAAACATTAACACAATAATTTAGAGGTTATTTGAACGGAGATATGAGTGTGCTGATGGTGCATTCTAGTGGAAAGCTGAGACAAATATTAATAAATGACATCTAATTGATTTTGGTATTTTACTAAGAATATAGCAGTGCTAAATACTTGATCAATTTTTATTTCTTTTTCCTGGAAATATGGGGTGCGAACCCAGGGGTGTCTTCAATATGTGCTGGGAGGGTTGTGAGAAAGATAAAGTTCCATTCTTGAAATAAAGCATGCTGCTTGATAGAGGAAGGTACAAATAAATACATTCACATAGGGAAAAATACTTTGGGAAATGCTGTAGGTGGTAAAGCACAAAGCTGCACACCGTAGGTGGTAGAGCACAAAGATTCAATGAGCATGGAGATGTGTTTGCTCAGATTACGGAAATCAAATATTTCAAATCAGTCTCTAAAAATGACTTGAAAATATTAACCGCTATTACTTATATTTGTCATCCAAAGCTTTGCAGACTGAAGCGTGTCCTTACTGAAAGGTAAGATGCAGTTGCAGTGCAGTTGCAGAGCAGCAGGGACTGGGAGATGTGATAAGAACATTGACATTTTGAGAGTGATTACTGGGAATGATACCACAAACACCATTTTGCAGATGAGTAAACTGAGGGGTAACCCTGTTTACCATTCCTGGTAAGCTGAAAGAGAGGACCTGAGCGCCCTGACTCTCAATCCAGGCTTTGTCTGCTACCAGTTTGTCTTCTAGTATAGAGAAATAACATTCTGTTTTACATTATTTGCTATGCAATAATGAAATAATGAATAAACAGGTCTCCCTTGTAGTAGCAGAAGCTGGGAAATGAAAAGTAAATTGTGATCTGTTTTGTTCTCAAATGTTTCCCCGTTCTATTAGTGCAAAAAATTTTTACCTATTCAAGCTGCATAGGGCAATATATAGGCAGAAGGTACTTTATGCACGAACTTCAATTTTCATTCTGATTTGAACAATTAGCATTGAATTCTATGTTAATTATCTAAAAAAACCCATTCAGAGATGATGGTAGATATATGAGATCCATGATAATAGGAACATGTTGCCATAGACACAACTGTTCAATATGACACTGGGACACTGCCGCTTAAAGAAACCCACTGAAGTTGTATTTCACAATGCCCTGAAATTATGCAGTTGTGAAAAATTAATTATAATCCTTTCACTGAAGTGGTGGTACTGTAATGTTGATTCTAAAATATTCAACAAGCTATTTCAGTGCAGAGGGCTGTCAAATGACAGAGAAAACTAATGTATCAGAAGTACTGAGAAATTTTTAAAAGTTTTAATTATAGCAGGTGGCCAACATTTCTGAGCAATGCAAAGCTTAATTTTGAGTTTTAACAGCTTCAGTTATAGCTTCAGAATTTCTGCATCTCTTGCAAAAATCCATCTTTTAAATTGGCATGAAATTCCACTATTTATAGAAAACATAGGGCAAGAAGCAGAGAACAACGCAAAGCCAAAGTATGAAATGACAACTTTCTGTTACAGGCAGTAACAACTGGGGAGTTTCAAGCTTTTCCAGATTGTTCCAGTCTTGTGCATTTGTTTGTGTGGATTAGCAAAGAGACACATCTGGATCTGGGCCAGAAGGCCTGGGCTATCATCTAGCCTGACTTCCTGGACAGAACTCCACCGAAATCGGCAGGCAGCAATCATCTGCCCATTTAGAGTATTTTGTGGTTTGGCTCGTTTTTCAAGAGTGTTGTCTACAGCAGCAGCATCCAATAATAAGCAGATTTCTCAACAAGTATTCAGACAGATAGATTCTTATCATTAC
The DNA here is from genome assembly GCF_964199755.1 of Larus michahellis. NCBI lineage: Eukaryota > Metazoa > Chordata > Aves > Charadriiformes > Laridae > Larus > Larus michahellis. The sequence goes on from NC_133896.1 coordinate 221,489,488, forward strand.
AGAGGATAAACACACCCTCTGTCAGCCATGAAATTTAATTATCATTACCTTATTACATCACAGGTTTTGTGAAGGACCAAGAGTCATCAAAGGTGGGGAGATGAGCTACATTGCTGTGTTGATGATTCGGTGAAGGATGGAAAAAAGCCCTTCCTATCGTGTATGTTTCTTTTGTTTATTTATTTCACTTATTTTTCTCTCTTCAGAGTCAGATTAAAAAAAAAATAATAATCAACAACTGTATTGCATCTCTCCAGCTCACAAAAGACTAACCCCAACCCATTCTTCTATTTTCTAGACATGAGTCACCTCTCACAACAGATCCTCCTATCCTCCTCTCTTGTGATAAGAGAAGAATCTTTTTATAGTCCAGTTTGACTTGTCTTGCTGCGTCAGTAGCAAACAACTCTTAGTGGCCTTTCCTCAATTCTGATTGATAGACATAAGCTGGAATATCTCCTGCCCACCTGCCCTTCAAATGTATCTCCACTGGAGACCGACACAATATTTCCATCATCTAGATCAGGACCAAACTGAGCAATCACTACTAGTTTTTATACTTACCATCATTTTTGCAGTGTTTATGGGAGTAAACTCCATGTAGGAACATAATCAGGAAACCACACTTGGATCAAAGGTACCCAAGAACTGTGAGCTCACATGGAATTGTCCAGATGACAGTGTTCTTGTGTTCGGAATACCGTCTGATAATTGCATAATGAATGCATGCATTTACACTATAGCCAATGTGCCAGTCATTTGACTGGACAAATATTCAGAAACCACTCTTAAAGCATATGTCAATACGTGGATTCCACTTTGAATGTGGTGATGAGCAGGGGATAGAAAGAGACACTCTCAGACTGTATTATTCTGCTTTTGCAGAACAACTAAAGTAGAGCTGATAATCTGCCAAAAGGATAGCAGGGAGCCCCAACTCTTTATAACTGAGGTTTACGTACAAACTCACTATCATGGTGTGTGCATTAACATTTATTGTACACCTTAAAGAACATAATAAAATCCTTTGAAATGAATAAAATGGTTTTTTTAGTATTGGCTTTAGTAAAGGTAGATTTTTCACTGAGTGTATATCATATTTTACTCTGATTTTATATATTCTTTGGGCCAGATTCTCGTATTTTGTAGGACTGTAGATCTTTATGACCCTGTTGGAATTAAAAGGTTACTTGTATTATGATTGACAGTAGTCTCTGCCTTTGTTTTCCTAAGAGATTTGGTGTTGTTTTTGGTTAATGTGTGAAATAGGGCATGCTATAACTTCTTTGGGTCAAGGGGAGTGCTATTTCTAAAACTATTTAAATAAAGGATTAAGAGAACAGAAAATTTTCCTCTCAGATAAATACGGCTCTAGTCAATTGATATTCTGCTGTCAGCATGCATGTCTCATTCAGTCTTGTCCTCCATGCAAAAGAGATATTGACCCTATGTACTACACTGAGAATAATTTTGCATATAGATGTAATAACAAAATGTTTATAGACAGCCCCACAGCCAGAGAGATTGCCAGGCATTTTTAGTTTTTATAAACGGTTACGGAGAAAGCAGTGCTAAAGTCAGTTAGCTTGTGAAATATCATCAGATTATAGCAGTAATTTGCATTTTATAAGATATTTCAACTGAAGACATTCTCTGAATTTATCTGATCTTCACTGCATGTGACTCAAGGGAATATTGAAGTGAGAAGAGGACATCTGTCGAAGAAATGTGCAAGGCATGGTATTTCAAAAGGAAACCTCTAACTGCGTGAAAATAATAGAATTGGTTAAATAATATGAGTGAAAAAATGTTCTTTAACTGCTGGGAAATAATAGAATAGCTTAGATACTATCAGTGTAAAAAATTTCTATTCAGATGTAGCTTGTTGAAAATATTTGGAGGTTGAGATAAAATTTTCAGTGATAAAAAGTTGAAGTGAGTCATTTCAACTCTCCAGACTAATTTTGATAATATTGAAATCCTCTCTTTGGGGCTGTCATTTACATTTGCTTTATAATATTAAATTAGTATTGCATGTTGAGATTCTATATTTTATTGTTCATATAGTCGCCATTTTTTCTTTGTGGAAAGAAAACATCCCAATGGGTTAAAATGAAAAACCTTTTTAGGACATTTTCAAATTTTGGCTTTGTGTGCCAAATTCTCCACAGTTCAAGTCACTGAAAAGAGTCTGCTGTCCAGAAAGAAGGAATCATGCTTTGTGCACAACATTTGAGATATTTCCTTGAACTTAGAACAGCAAAACGGTGACAACAGCGGTTCAGTCAGTACGCGTCGGGCATCAATACACAGTGCAAAATTTAAAAATTATCTTTTATTTCACGCTCCCATTAATTGCAGATCCTAAAGAGATGCGGTCTAACTGCTGCGGTAGGCAATTTTCAGGAACACTAGGTGAAA